>NC_088855.1:23620330-23963160 GCF_963853765.1 Magallana gigas
TGGTGAATAGGTCTGCAGTGATCTTGAAGAAAGTTTCTGCATTTTAAAGTCATGGTCATATCAGACCTCTGTAAAATCACTGTCTGCCTCTAAATTTTTTTAAGAGTGCTTGCTGGATAAAGGATTTGTATTGACCTTTAAGCTGTTTAATATGTGTCAACTTAGTGTTACTTCTATTCATTTTATTATTTTTAAATAATATTATATTCATAGGAAAGCTATTTTTTTTAAATTTGATGTAAGTTACACAGGTGAGCAATGTGGCCAATGAGCCTCTTTGTGATTTTTTTTTTTTTTTTTAGAAATTCATATCATTTGTATTTATGTTATTACAATCAGTTTCTTGTCCTACAATAGTCAGAGTCCAAACAGAACATCTATAACACTACAACAGCGAAATGGTACTGTGTTGTGGAATGCAAACTTCAGCTTCTCTTCAGAACATCCAGAACAGATGCCATTCAATGCATACTCTCCAGAGGCATCAGTGAAGGTGAATCCAGTCTGTGATTTTTTTGTGGTTGACTCTGTACAATATATTTAAATACAAATAAATTCAATTCCATTATTTTTACAGGAAATTTGGCTCTTTTGATCTTAGAATGTGGGTCTTAGTTTAAATATTTTAATGAACAGTTTGTAAGTGCAACCCCTCTTTAAACACTACAAGGAATTTGTTGAAACTTTGTAGGAATTTAGATCACAATGTGTAGATGCCCATATTATTAGGAAATTCAGATTCCTCAATTTTTCTGGTAATTTCTGCTGTTTTAGAATTTTGTGATTACCTAAGGCATAGTTGTGCATATTTGCAGGTAGTTTTTATCTTGTGATTTTTTGAAAGGTATGCTCTTTATGAAATTATTTTGTGTATTTAATGCATACCCTGCCATTCATTATGTGTATAAGCATTGTCAAGTATTGGGGGAGGTTGGGGTATGTGAGCTTGCTCACTTTTTCTCTCACTCATAGGTCCTGAATAGAAAATATAGAGTATTTTTCTAAGAAGAAGATGCAATTTTGAAATTGCGATCTTTTAATCAAGAGATATAAAAAAGATTATTATACCTCTGTGTATTTTTCTATGTAAAATAACGATGAATAAATATGCAATTTCATCTAGCCAGCCTTTACTGTGAAGAAAGTTTTTGAGCTATTTGTCGTTGAAACTATTCACTGGCAACATTTGATTTCCCTCGTGTTTAATCTCGGAACTCCTCTAATGTTATAAGAGTCACTGCGTTAAATTCCAAGTCCGATAACTCAAACTTGTTTACCATCAACTAACTCAGATTGCTGACAAATTAAGTTTTCTTATGTATGATTAAATAGCTGTTTACTGGCTATGAGGACAATAGCAAGTTCATTGTCCTCCAGTGTTGACAGTAACTGTTTCCTTTGGGAAATTGAGAAATACTAAAAGCTGCTGTCTTTTACATTTGTCCTCATAGCCAAAAATTGGGTGTACTGTAAATTCCTAATTAAACGCGAGGAATTAATATTCGCGTAAAATCGCGAGAAGCCCGTCTCGCAAATTCTAAAATCTCGCTTTTAATTTTGGGACACATGTAAACTACATGAAACTATGATAAAATTTCAGCATTCGCGATTTTATGTTGGTAAATCATTGAATCGTGGAATTAAGTACTCATGTAAAATAAGGAATCTACAGTAATATTTGTTAGCTTACCATCAATTTTTTTCTCAAATGTTTATTCATGTTTTGTGTATTTTGACAATGTGTTGCTTTTCTTTTTTTTTGAACATAGGGGAAGTTAGTTTTTGCCAATTTTGGAAGAAAGACAGATTTCTCTACATTAGATAAGCTGAATGTCTCTGTCAATAACAGCATACTACTGATTAAATACGGCAAGATCCATCCAGCCAACAAGGTAACAATCATATTGTGGCATATTCAAGTAAATTAATTGGAAAATTTTGATACCTTAAATTTTTAAGTTTAAAACCATGGGACTTGAAGGGGTGTACCATTTGAGCATGTGTATAGACCATCAGACTTAGAAGTACATTCACACCATTAGACTGCAAGTAATTCATCGGAAATAGCACATCAGCCCATCATAGGGATTTGACACAGATCATTGCCCCCTGATGTGACTGTCTCATATCAAAGTACTGTACACATATTACATTTGGCTGTGTATTCTATTCAGCCAGTATTTTATGCGGAACGTGGCTTCCACCATATAAAGAACATCTCATGATGTTAAACATAAATATAAATAAGATTATTAGGTACATTCAGGAATGGGCTAAATCAAATCAATGGTAACCTGTTGCAAGATCATTTTCCACTGCATATCGTATGTTAAGTGAAATATGTTTATAGTGCCATATCACGCTCTGTAGCTATACATGTAAATATCTGATTGCTATCTGGATAGACAATTAAGAAGATGCATTGACAACATGCACACTTCCATCCATTTTAAGGCATGGAACATAAATTTGATACATCTTAGTTTTCAAAATAAATCAATTAACTTTATATATTCAACTTACCTTGCTCAATAACTCAGAGTACGCGTACGTGTTATATTCAAACTTTCATTGAAGGTAAAACATGCAGAGGAGAGTGGGGCCCTGGGTGTCGTCCTCTATCCCGATCCTCTGGACTATGCAAACAACAACACAGAGGCTGTGTACCCCAGCACTTGGTGGCTGCCTGGGTGGGCCATCCATTCCCATCATGTCAGATACACGCTGATGGGAGACCCACAAAGTCCTGGTTATCCCTCACTAGGTATTGGCCAAGTTAATAAAGACATGTATTTGTAACCATAGTGGTACCTTGTCATGTAATATTACTGTAAAGTCTTGTGTATAGCACGCACCTGTGTATAATACGCAAGCCACAAAGTTGAGTGAAAAATGCTGTTTCTATGTATAATATTCAACCCAAAATCAGAGAAATTTTCAGTCAAGAGTTTTGAAAAGTCATTGATGTGCATGCGTTGATAGTGTATTCAAAGCACTTAACAGTAATAACATTTGAGGATCTAAACGAAAGCAACAATGAAAGTGATGACTAATTTGATATTTAGTCCAATTCCTTGATTGTTCTTACATGAAATACATTGTAAAAACCTGCATGGGTTTTGCGAAATCACTTGATATTTTGAACCCAGGTTCAATGTTTTGCTGCAAAACTTCGAACCCAAATAAAAGTTTACAATACTATGGCTGCGAAATTTTGCTCTGAGATTTTTTTTTCATATGTATAGATGGAGTTTATCATCAACCTTATCCGAAGGAGAACTGTCTCGGATGCCCCCGTATTCCAGTTCAGTCTGTCTCATACAACGATGCCAGAACTCTAGTCAGGTCAGTGTACATCCAATTACAGATTCTTAAATTGTCAGTAAAACATCAATACCGGTACTTGCTTCTTTAAACAAGTTGTTACTGCATTGGTTTTACTTTGACTGGTTTCCCTTTTAGGTCAATGGTTGGTTCCTCTGTCCCGGATGACTGGATTGGGGGATTAGGGGTGTCATACAAAACAGGACCGGGGCATTCTAATGACAGGTATTGATGTAACTAGAATTTAAGAAACCATGCATCCTCCAAAAGGAGAAAACTTTTATCCTATATGTGAATTGTTTTCTAATTGGCTCAAATAATAAAGCATTATGATTGAATGACTGAAAAATTTCTATGGACAATTTTTGAAATGATCAAAAACATGTACCGATACCTCAATTTTAAAAAAATTTTTTTTTTCAAAGTGCATTTTTAATGATGCACTTTAAAATCGTTCAATAGTACTCATCGTAAATTTTTGTAGGTTGGTCAATATGACAGTAATACGAAACCTTGTGCAAAGAAAAATTTCAAATTTAGTTGCAGAAATAAAGGGAAAGTATGAAGAAGGTAGGTTAATGTTTCTAATTAAAACATCACAATTTTAACACTATGTAATGCATTGATGAATATAGACGAGTATAGTTTATTTAATTAATGTTAACTGAACTATAATCTTATAAAAAATGAGAGAACAGGTTTGAATTTCTCATACTATTTTTAGGTAGGAAATTAAATAAGTTGATATTGAACACATGATAATATATATGCAGACCTTAAAACTACAGTAGATAAGCTGATCTTTTGTTTGTGCAGTGCAACTTACTTTCCAACTGAACATTTTCACTGAAATATTAAAGGGCATTTAATCCCTAACAAATGTTTCTGCTTAAACCCAATAGTGATGCAGATATTTTCACTGTGCAGATCTGCCTTTGATATATATATATTTTATATTGTAGACAGATACATAATCATTGGAGCACACATTGACTCCTGGAACAGAGGGGGTGTAGACTCGGCCAGTGGCTATGCAGTGTTGTGGGAACTCCTTCGCACTTTTAGTTTTCACACCAAGAAAGGTATAGTGATATTTTTTTTCATGCACTTCAATCTACAGAAATTTGTGAAAGAGCTAGCTTATGATTTGTTTCAATATACTGGATGTTAACTTAAAAAGGTAAAGTTTATAAGAAATATATGTAAACATACTAGACATTTTTGTATTGCATTTCATATTGTGAAACGTAGCATGAATTCATATAAGCATTTGATTGCTATGTTATATTCTATTGTATCATAACTGCTACAGGTACATGTAGGCTTTCTACTGGTGCTAGGATTGGATGTTAGGAAATTTTGTCTACCAAGTTTTTTTTTTGACAACAGGTGATATGGATTGCACCATTTTATATGTACAGTAAATTTCTTAAATTTTTGTGTGTGTTTCTACATCGATATTGATAAAGGTAATGCACAGGGTTTTTTGTTTTGTTTTTTTTTTACTTATGTCCAAGAACTCTTTATTATAAAATATTCATTTAAATCAGAATGATACATAACTCTGTTTTCTTAATACATGTACATTAATCAAATTACCATTGTTATTAAAAATAATTACTAGCAAATTTTTCTTAGCATTTCTTTTTTGTTGTTTTTTTGTAAAGGATTCTATGAGAATATGTTGCTGAATTGTGACAGTGTAAAAAGGTCTTATATTTAAAGATGCACTAACAATCACACAAACAAAACATATGATGTAACATGTTTGATATGAAACCATCTTTCTATTGTATTAGGGTTCTTGAATATAGTTAGTTGCAGAAGATAACTGTTATGGTTAAGAACCTCGTGATTTTAATTTTAGTGGTCAGCCCATAAAAATTGAAAACAGACAATACATGTATAACATTTGTAGACTAATTAAGACTTGGAGCACCAATTTTATACAAAGTTAACTGTACTGCAAAAACATGAGCAGAAAAATCAAATATTCACATTGCAAACTGACCATTTTCTTTATGCAAATTGAATTCAATTTTTATTGACAATGTCAAGCACCAATAAATCTTATTTCTTGCACATTTTTTTCCTTATCTGAAAATTAAGTATTTTTTTGAAAAGCCAACCACAGCAGTAGTGGTATATATACAGGTTGAAATACATGTAGTTATGGATGGCTGCTTTCTGAGCGAGGAATCCAGATTATTCAGACTTCATAATGCATGCACTATACTGAATATGAACAGATTTGAAGAAACAGAATAAAGAATCTACACAAATTGAAATTTAGATTTGATATCTTGCAAGAATTGCCAGAATATCCAAATCTTGCTCAGCAAAGGTTGCCACACTTTACATGATCATCAAACATGAGTGCAGTGTTTGCATTCTGACTCTGAAACTCCATCCAAACTGGAGAATAGGTGATAATGAATTCAAGTACATAACTTGCTGTTCTTCATGTATGTTTCTCTAAGTCTTTGTTCCCTTTTATTTGTTTGTTGCTTCTTCGGATATTTCTTACCAGTGCACTGACTTTAATTTTTTTTGTCAAATTGAATTTCTACAAAACAATGCGTGTGTCTTAATATAAATGTGTTGGGTTGAATGAAATACATGAATGCAGTGAGGCTTGAATATAATGCTCTCACCCTTAAAAGGCAGGTGAGCAAGGATGATATCACAAACTAAGAGGTGGTAGTTGGAGATGAAAGAAAAATAATGCATACTCATTAATTCGTGTGATCCTTAACTGATTTGGTCACAGTTAAACATTGTTGTTGCTCAAGCGAGGGATGTGGCCTCAGGGCCTCTTTTAATTGGATTAACTCTTTTAGAAAGCAATGGCATGTATGCTGATATGTATGTTCTGATAAAAATAAGTATATTTTGTATTTCATTAGGTTACAGACCAAGGAGAACACTGAAGTTTGCTTTATGGGATGCATCCAAATATGGACACGTGGGATCCTTTGAGTGGGTTCAGGTATTTCAATTTGACAAATTAAAATGTCTTTCAAAAAAACATTGAATTTTTAAATACAAGTTTGCAAACATCTTAAAAAACTTTAGAAAGATCGAGATACAAAAATTCACTTGGAAAATGTTACTGGATCAGATGAGTTGTGTGGTCCATGGGCCTCTTCTTTCTCAATTCCTACTTCATTGTTAAATGGCTGTCTTGTAAAAGTAAAATGTTGATTATTACCTGTATAATGGACTACACAGTGCAGTATACATGTATTACACATAGCTGTCTTTGAATAATAAAAAAGGGGTTGTCTTTACATTTTCTGTATATAATTACCATTAACTAAATAAGATAATAACTGATAGAATACCTTCTTTTGAAAATCTTAATCCTGTATTTTTTCTCATTTATGCTTTAATTCTGTTTTTTAAACAAGGAGATGGAAAAAGAAATTGGACTGGGAGCCATTGCATATATAAATTTAGATACAGTTGTAAGGGGTGAGTTATTTTAAGTAAAAGTTGAGGTGGAGTTGTAATTACTGTTGAATGGTTAAAACCTACTTCATAGAACAATGAACCTTTATTATTAAATAAGTAAACTTTTTAAGAGTATTTGAAATAAGTATGACTTTGACATTTGTCCATCATAAATCTTCAAAGTCAAAGGTCATTTAATTAGATGAAAGCCTCACATTTCCATGACAAGTTTAATCTTAGATGCTCAAAAAGTAAATTTTAAAGGCATTAAATTTTATAGACTTCTGTCATGAACAGAGAGTGATGTGCTTTTTTTGCTGGACATTTACTACATTCAGAGGTCATGGCAGATAGTTTACAGTATGATGGTTAATGAGGCTGGATAGTCAAAAGATTAATCATCAGACCTACCAAGAAATTTTAGAAATGGTTTTTATAGTTAAAAAAATATTTCTTACTAAAGAAAAATGGCTGATATTTTAGCTTTAAAATTTGAGTATTTTCATAAATCTTTACACGAAGCTCTCCTTCTAAAGGAGATTAATATAGTTTTTAAATAGCCATGACATTCCAGCCCTTTTAAAGGGTTTCCCAATCTGACTCAAAACCTAATTTTGTGGTGTTTTACAAACATTTCTTGTTATATCTTAGGAAACTACACATTTTTTGCGGAGAGCAGTCCATTATTATTTGACGTGATTCACAAAGCAGCCAGCACGGTGAAGTGTTCCGATCCTGATTACCAGGATATGTCAGTTCTGGAGCGATGGAATCAAACCTATCGGGATCCGGAAAATCCATTACAGCCAAAGTAAGTAGACATTTATGTAAGGTCAGGGTTAGTAGTGCTATCATAAAACCACCATCATTCAGAGTCTTATTTCATTCTTGAAATAAATCTCTTTCTTTCTTCTTCTTTTCCTCTGCGTTATTTGATCAGTGTATATCAAAGTATGCATGGTGGTGATGAGTGAAGAGGTCTTGTGAAATTTATGTCTCCTGGGTAAGGGACTCTGAGGATATATAGGGTTGGGCTCTATTGGTCATATAGAAAATATGCATATCAGTTAAATATCGGGTAAAATTATTTTTAAAAAATACTCTTCCCTACAAATAGACTTTAGCAATAGATATTTAGCAAAAAATCTTGATACAGTGAGGAAGAACAAAGAGATCAGTACTAAAATGATGAAATTTATATCCCTTTATCAGTTTTGGGTCCCAGGGTTTGGCTCTCATAATTTTTTATAAAGTCCTAACTTTCTCGGGACTACAGGGCATTTAGACAAACTGAGTGCATAGCTAGGATGTGTAGGATGCGCAGAAGGTGAACTTTGATCACCACACCAAGCTTTGTCAGTTTGGGTTCTTATAATAGAGAAAGATATTTGGATCATGTAGAGAAAAATTCATTCATGCCTTAAAGTGTTTTTTCAGTACTTGAAACTATAAAACTTTTGAATGTGTTTTTAAACAATCGTAACTCCTGAACACCCCACCCCTTAAAAAAGATCAAAGGAAAAATGGATTAAGGTACTTTTTGTTGATAACACAAATGGATTACTTATTTTTACACATTTATCCATTTCTTTGAAAGCAGTTATTCCTCTTTGGTTATGACACCTTTCATAAGTAATAATACCGGTAACTTCTTTTTATAATGTATGTTTTTGATAGGTCATTTGAAAAAAAGTTATACATAGAATTGATTTTTAAATTCAATTGTTCTACGTATATATAATATATTCCTCAGCATATATCAAACCTACAAAAAGTCCTACAAAATGACTTTTAATTCAATGTCCTACAAATTCAATATAACCATCAGTCTGCAAGTGTTACATTAAAATTGTTGAAACACTAAACCTCAATTAATTAATAATTGTCCAATCTCTGTGGAAACAAAAAAAAAGAAAAAGTGCAGTGCAGCATGAGTCGTGGTTGTTACATGAAATTATAATAGAACCATTTTAAGAAGAGGGTTAGTTGTGTGAAACAGCAATGACACATAGGCCTGTCTATATCCTTGCTGGCCACTCAGCCATGGCACTCTGAAATCAACATGATTTGTTTGTCTGTTGAGCCCAGACTATGCAATCTATGCATATATTTCAATTGAAACCAGCATCATTTTAACTTGTTTTGATGGTAGGAATTAATTAACAGGAAGGTTACATCCTACGGAAAGTGCAAGGTCTAGTTATGAAATGGTTCTAAATGTATCTTTAGTGAAGGGTTGTTAACTGGAATTTGAAAAAATATGATTTGTTGGGCCTTCAGCATTGGGAAACAATTTTGTCTATATGATGTTGGCCTCATACCAAGTCAATAACCGTATAATATAACAACTCAGGGAATCTCCCAGTGAAAACGGTAAAGGATTGCTGCTGGTGTGATAAAATGCCTTCTGTTGACTAGTTGCCCATGTATAATGTTTTCTTGTGTATCTTCCACTGCAGTTATTTTTATGAAGGGCATTAGCAAGGTTGATGTCACATTGACAAGTGCAATGCAATCAGCCAGTTAATTACACTTTATGGTTTTGCAATTAATTGACTATAAAGTTGCACATACCTTTAATAGTAATTTTTGATGTACGTGTTGTTTAATACTTTTGACAAGGTAAACATCATTTTTGTGTGATGTCATAGTAAATAGTGCTGCAAAGTTAGGCCCCAGGAGGGGAACCAATTAATAATATATAAGTACCAGTAAACTCTTTAATAATCTTCTCAAGATCGAGCTACAATGCTACATGTACAATCTAAGATATTGCTAAGAAGCATCCTTATTTATTGTAGATTTTGAATTGTTCAATATTGGTGCTCCATGCTGAGGGTGTAAAATGTCCGTGTAACATACAAATAAAGTTACATATCTTAAACAAATTCTCATTAGTTTTTAGTTCAATTATACAGATGTTATGTAACAGTTTGTGAAATAAATTTATTGAAGCATCCTGATATTGTGTACAAACATTGATAGCTGTTTGAACCAATCATTGACCTCCTTACCAAAAATTGGATCCTCGAAGAAAAGCAAAGTTTAAAACCAGGTGTATGATATAGGAAATAGTTTTTAAATCTTTTTTCAAGAACTATACATTGCTACTGTTTGTCATATACATCTAAAAATGAATTTGAAAGCATCATAATACAGTGTTGATAAAGAATTGTATGAATTGATTGTAACCTCCACATCAAAAATGATATTACTATGCAAATGGTGTTCGGAACCAGGAAATACACTGTACATCTAAATTGTTTCATGAAGGATTAGTCTGTCAGTTTATTTTTGTTTTCATTTTTTGTCATCATTAAGTTAAATATAAGTGGAACTGTTCCCTATGGGTCATCACACCTATTCAACAACAACACCCCCCCCCCTTTTTTTTTTTTTTTTTTTTTTTTACTTTTCACCCAACCCAATATACATGTTTCATTCATTCAATTGGAAATTATTATCAAAATCCTTATGATTTTGTGTTAAAAATAACTTTGGTTCCCTATAATTTCATGAAATTGGATAGCAGCCATGATAATTAAGAAGTTATATCTTTTTGATTGGTTAATTGAATAAACACATATATATTTGAAACATATATTTGATGCCTGAAAAAACCCCTATTTTTTCCCTAACTGGTATATTTTATATGTACTAGAGTAAACAATTAAAAGCCATTTATGTGTCAGGGAGATTAATGGCTTTGGTTTGAGTTTTCTGTGTGTTCCTGGTTTTGTCGTTGTTTACCATTGCATATCATTGTTGGTGTTTGTGTGTTGTACTTTACACAACTGGGAAGCCAATGAAGGAATGTAATTATGATTTATGATTATTTCACAAGCATTGAAATTGACAGGCAGATTTTTTTATGAGGTTAGCTAGTGTGTGAATCTTAATAATCTATTAAAGAAGACACAGAAAAACAACTGGGGTTCATAATTTCCCTTTAGAAGTATTCTTTATATAGCTTTTGAATTTTATTATACTTGTATAATCCATACAAAAGTGTACAAGCACTATGCTGAGTGTATTTTTTTTTTGGTAACAATCAGCAATTTTTTGGTAAGCTTGTCATAATACTTTTTGAAATCTTTTGAATTCAGATATTAATTGGTGCAAATTTAAAGCATGGTTCATTGATTTAATGCATTAATTAGTTTTTGAAAATTTTTCTTTCTTCTAGGGTTTTGATCTTATTAATTAAATGAGTACATACTTAAAGAAAAGCTCTACTTGCAAACAAGTGGGGAGGTATTCTATCAAAGTAGGAACTCTAAAATGTTGTTGTTGAAGGATTGACATTATCATATATAAGATGTATGAATTAATAAATACAAAAAAATGTACATTAAAATTTTGTATAAATTAAAGGATATCATCTCAACTAGCTGGTACCCCTATTTTGAAGAAAAAAACCACATTTCGCAGATGGTAATGTTTCATATCAAATGAATTTTTTATAACAGAATGGGAGAGGCCTCATTAATCTGATTTATAATCGCTTCAATGTGTGCTAATTTGTTTTTTATTCTTAATTCAATGAATTTTTAACTGACTAAGGATGAATGGTAATCTTGACCCAGTTTGTTATGTGTACCGGTATATCATTTTTGGATTTTGGTTTTTTAAAAAGGTACCCCGGGCCACCACATCAAAATATATACTTTTTATGACACTATGTCACAAAATGGCGACATAAATGTTTTGTTAAACTGTTTGTATCAGTTGTTTTGATTGTATATGACAATAGGTCAGTGGTTAAAGTAGCTTGCTTGTGAACTGTAGATCACAAGTTCTAGTGATATCTATTCGGGATTTATTCTCAGGTTTTATGATACTGTTTCAGTAATGTACATACGCGCTTTCAGACGTACCATTGTCATGTCACATAAACTGACTTATCTTTTTTTTAAATATTTGTTTTCAGAATCGAAGCTCTTCAAGGAGACAGTGACCATTCCCCCTTTTACTATTATCTCGGTGTCCCGTCTTTCTCCCCTGCCTATATGTATAATCCTAAGGTAAGTTCCAGTAGATCTTTACACGCAATGCTAGATTTTGGTCTGTGATAAAATTTTAAAGAATGTGGGCTCTGAACAAAAATTTCTTCCACATTGCAAGTGTAAATCATCTTGATGGGCATTCAATTTGATGTCTAAAATTCATGGAATAAAAATTTGATATATTACGAATATCTCTGCGATATATCATCGCATTTTGGCTTCCTAACTCCAGACCAGCTGGTTTCTCAATAGGGATATGGGCACACCATAAAAGCAACAATTTTTTAATCATTTATCTTTATTTTGCTTCATTAAAACTTGGAAATGGCTGAATATTTCTTGAAAGGCAGTTAGTTTTTACCTGAATATGTGTCTAAATATAGCAACAATCTGCATTTGATGCAAAAATATTTAATTCACAAATGATTAATGATATAATTTTTCTGGGCCTTCTCTTCCCAGATAAAAACCTGTAATTAATGTACATTTCACTGTAGAATATAATTCTTTTTAAAAAGCCGGATCCGGAGATGTTACACCCAGAGATAATAAAATATTTATATACTTTTGCCACATTTTTTGAAAAAGCAAAATCTGCCAAAATTAAAATACAAGGATGCCGTGTCATACTACATGTACTGTCATTCTGTCTTGATTTATATGGTAGCTTATTGGAACTGCTAGTTTAAGATATGCAAGAATTGTTTTTTGGTTTGAATCCTGTTGATAAATGTAAATGCTATATTTTTTTATTTATTTATTTATTTATTTTTTTTAAAATTATTTGCTGACCAGCTCTTGTATAAATAGGGATAGACAAATATTTAAGACAACCATTTTTATATGCATTCTTTTTGCATTAATTTTGGTAGATATGTCATGTTAGTTCCTAATTCTTGAGAGGAATTTAAATTATTTTTATTATATAAAAACTACGAAATATATTTCAACGTGTTTCTATTTCTCTTTGTCATATATTCATGATAATTTTTGTTATTGTGTAAATTGTCAATTTTATTCCATCATATGCAATATAACTGCATTATTAAAAAAAAAAAGTCTTTGAACTTTACAGACAGTTCTCACCAGACAGCATTTAGTCACACCTTTTGTTATTGGGCACCTTTCAAAAGATACCACTATATACTGATTTTAAATATGAAATAAAATAAAACATTTCTCTAAAAGAGGTGAAGCTTGACCCCATATACCATTTTTTCAAGCAGTTCATATGTGTATTTAGAAAATATTCTGCAACTCAAATGAAATGTTTGCTACTGTATCTTATAAAGGTAGTTTCCTTTTTTTTTTCACAGAAATACCCAAATTTACCCAATTATCCAGCATACAACACCTTGGAGGATACAAAAGATTATCTGACAAATTTCACAGACAGGAACAACTATACCTTACATATCAAAGTCACACAAATCGTAGCCGATGCCATTTTACGACTGAGTGATTCTGCAGTGATTCCCTACAGTATTCAAAATATAGCAGACATGCTTGCTAATGGCAAAAATATTGTAAAGCTGTTAAATTCATCACATGTGAGTTCAGGTGAGAATTTTTTTTTTTTCTCAAAATGTCCTTTCTAAGCTTTAATGCTTCCAATTTCAACACATACAGACAAACAATCGAAAAAATCTTCGAATCAACTAGAAAATTATTAATACATATAAAGTTAATGTGTTAATGGTCATTTAATTTAATTTTTTCATCTTTTTATTTACAGATTTCCTTTTTTCTGAAATTGACAACTTTTCAAAACATGCCAGATTATTGCAGACAGAGTTAACACACCTGGATAAAGACAAGCTAAAGTGAGTTCACAATTTGATTCATATTTATTTCAAACATTTTAGGACATGACTGACTACAAAGTAAAAATATACATCAGTATACCTACTTATGCAGAAATTATTAGCTTACCTGTGCTTGAAGTTCAGGTGAATTTTCAAATTAAACTCACCTGATGTCTATTATTGTTAATGGTGCCTATGAATTTTCACATTTTCATCTTCTCTAGAGACACCGAGTCAATTTTAACTAGGTTTGGTTGAAAATTTTATGAATTTTTTAATTTGCTAAATAAAAGGTCCTTCCTGAAGCAGATATATATTATTGAAACTAGAGATTTAGTCTTCTATTTAAAAATTGCACCTGAAATGTATATATTAAAAGGAAAATTGGTGTTCATTCAAAATTTAAAACCATGGGATCACAAATTGGTCATGTGATAAATTATCTGAATATTAGTTTTATTGCCCCATTTGTCAGTATACTGCTTCAAGATGATGATGTTTTCCCAAAGAATTAAAAAAACCAAACAAACCATGTATCATATTAAAAGTACATTCCATTCCATCATAAGTTGACAATAGAAAAGACAAAAGAAATAAAATTAATTAATCTCAGAAAATACAATTTTTTTGATTGACAATGGATAAATGATTGAATTGTATAACATTGAATTTAATGAATTACATGAAGACCTTTTTGTTAACAGTGAAGAAGTATTGTATGAGATCAACGACAAACTGATACAGTTGCCAAGAATCTTCATCGTCAGCGCAGGGCTTCCAAATTTTACCCAATATAGGTGTGTTATTGCACTGTTTCTCTCTCTCTCTCTCTCTCTCTCTCTCTCTCCTTTAAACTGTTCATTTTCATTAAAAAAAAAAATCAACTAAAACTACTATTAACTTCTTGCATAAATCAAATTATTAACTGGTCTGAAATTCCTGTTAGAGGTCCATTATCATTGGAACCATTGTTGTCGAGATGGGAATTAACATTTGAATGTACTGTTTGCACCTGAAATGAGACATATGTGACAGTTTTAAGCTTTACAGAGATAATAAGTGTGATTGACATGACTTACTTTCTTAGTAGAAAGATGACTAAATCATATCATTTAATTTGATAGATAAAATAAAATCTTTATTTAAATATCTGTCAATTTCATGAGAAACTTATCAGAACTGTCCTTTTTTCAGATTGAAGAGCAGGTGTTACAACTGAATAATTTATAGTTAATAAGTCTGATAATTAAACCACAATGTGCATAAATTTACCTTAGTTGCAATGATGACATGCACTCGCTTAAAAATCTGTTCCCTTTTTTCCAGAAATATGCTCATAGCACCACATCCGGAAAATTTGTACCAGACTCAAGTATTTCCAGGAATTGTCTGGGGATATAATAATGGTCAATTATCAGGGGATTGGTCCGATATGCAAATCCAGCAGTCTTCGTTAGCTGTGGCTATCAGGCAGGCCAGTAGAAACCTGCAGTCTATTCTGACAGTTCTACACAGTCTGCAATAGCAAGCACTTTTTTTTTTCAGGAACAGTTTTTGATTTAAATGAATTTCCAATGCCCAAAGTCAAAAAAACAGATGGAAATATATACATGTATTGCATTTATTTGGTTATAGAATATTTGTGCTTTTGTTCTTTTTGTTTTATGTGTGTTTAATTCATAATGTCACACAAAACGAACGTTGTAATTCATTTCAATAAAATGTCTCAATTAGCTATTTTTTTAATAGTACCGGGGTATTACGAATCTTAGTATATTTCTAGAGTATTTGCTATTGCTGTTTGCTTTTGTCCTGTTAGTTTTATCTGCTTATTCATGTCATAATTTTTAAAACTAAGAATAAGTTGTTATTCATTTTGATCAAATGTTTCAGTTGGTGAAAGGAATTTTTTTTGGAAGATGTTTTTGATAATTTTGCATCTTTGAGCAGTGGAGTAAACAATTTATAAATTATGTTTATGATAAACAAGAATCAGTTTTGAATTTTGTACACAAAATGTCTGTTATGCAGTCTTAGCAGATTGACTTCTGAAACAAAACTCACAGGACTGTGTTTTCTGTTCATCGAATCTCTGGTCTTCTTTTTCATCTTCTTTTATTTCTTAAAATTTGGAAAATTTTGTTCATCTTGTGTTAACCATTTACTGTGCACTGGATTGTGCTCTATATCAACTTGCCATTCAGTATTTCCTAACTGCTTACAACGTTATGATCAAACTTCCTAGCCATTAGATCATTCTGTGTTTTTTTTTTATGCTGTTCATTCAGTGTTTGCTCATTTAGATGGGGAAGTAGAGTGTTTCAGGGACAGCTAACGCTTTGATGTTTACAGTGTCAACTTTTTTTGAATTTTATCTTTGACTGTGAAAAATTATTTTTTAATTAATAAATATAACACACTAGCTGCAATAATGTAGCCCTCTCCCGATCGATTAATATTTTTTTCTGGGGGGGGGGGGGGGGGGGGGGGGAGTAATATAAAACATCAGATATAACAAATCAGAGAGGGCTACATTATTGCAGCTAATAACACACATACGTACATAAACATCACGCATAGGTAAATAAACATCACACATACATAATCATCAGCCTAACATTTTCTTCTTGTGTTTGATACATGTATGTGTTTTGAATGAGTTGTCCTTGTGTCTTTTATCTTTATTTATAATTGGTCACATTTTGACAATTTTTTTTTTTTTACCTACAGCTTGTTTTGCTGAATAATTATTTACAATGGTTGTGCTATATAGATTGATATCAATCTCCTTAGATTCTCTCCAAGTATATGTACTTATTTGTTTACTTTTTTTTCTCCAGAATTAACACTTGAGTCATGATAACTTATTTATTTTTTGGGTAGAATATTGCATAAATGTATATTTGATGTGTTCACTAGTATGTGCTTTCCATACCAAACATGCAATCATGCTGATCTTTTTTCGGTGTCAGGGTCAGATCTTGGGTTGTACTTGTGCTTTCCATACCACACATGCATACTTAACTCTTTTTTTTTCTTTGCCAGGGTTAATATATTAATTGTGGCTGTACTTTAACAAATTGGCCACCATGCTCGTCTATCTAATATTTTTCGGTGTTTTTACACCACAAAGAGTCATTTATGATTGATTTGCAATTGATTGCTGTCAAAAAAGTTTTGGTGTAGGGTTTGTGTTATAATTATGAATTATTAATAACGTTTATCAATCATTTGAACTATGAGAAAAAAAAAAACCCTGGCTAAATCATGTAGAGTCATGAACTATTAGCTTTTTTCTGTTATACATTTGTTTAGAGTTATTTTAGTTATATAAACCCTTTATACATTCCCATCTTGTTTTTCTAGAACTACGTGTTCAGTACTGGTCAACTACAACCAAAGTTGGCAGAAAGCATGCATTTATGAAAAAAAGATTTTCACTTTTTACAATACCCCTGCAAATACCGGTAAATATGGTGGTTTTTTTTGGAGGAGAAGTAATTGAAAATAGCTAGGTGGCTGGTAATATCAAAATTTTTGATTTTGCTTTGTTAGTATTGTTTTCAGTAGCCAAAACCTTGCATTTGTCTTCCTTGATACAATGTTTGCAAAAAATATCTTGAGTCTCATATTTTGAGATAACTATTAAATACATAATAAAGATCAATTCTGTTTTTGATTTGAAGGTTGTGTGCAGATTATATATTATGAGTTCATCTTTTTTTTGTTTTGTTGAAAACCATTTTCAAATTTTTGATTTATAAGTGGATATCTTTTGATTTCCATAAATTCTATCATGATGTGTTTTTGTGTATAATTCAATAAAAATGTAAAAATTAATCGTGCTTCTTCGTGCTAAATTTTGATTATTGAATCATGGGATGTATGTCAGTTGAAGCTCATTGTATAAGGTAATAATTATTTGCACTTAAAATAATAACTTAATTCTTTTGAAAAACCAGCTCCTTTCTCCAATCTTCATGACAATAAAATGAAGTTTATCGGTGGATGGTATGTTAAATTTACCCTTTTCGACCATCAGAACATGTTTTGGCACTATGAAATTTGTAAATCATAAATGATAAATGTATATTCAAAAAGAGTCAATTTTGGTTTTCAGTCTTCATTGGATTTTTGTGTGTATGGTGGAGATTTGGACATGCAAGTCGCAGTGGCTCAAAAAATAATAAGATTTACATAAGTTGTTCATAACGATTCTATGTCTGGAACATTTGTTATTATTTTACATGTATTATGAACATTATGGTTGTGAAAAAATCTCGTGCGTGAAACAATATATCATATCATTGGTATATTTAGGAAGACACTTTCCATAAAAATTGTTATCTCTTAAAATTAAAAACCCTTTACTAAAGTTTCATAAAGAATAAAATCACTTGCAGTATAACGGAAATCAAGTTTGTATGTTTGAGTCTGAAGTACGAGGTATTTGACATTTATTTTTTTTTTTAAACTCAGCTGATCCAAGACGATTCCTGCAAATTTTGTATCATTTTGTGACTTGAAAATTTTTCTCTAGCATCTGTGCAGTAAGACGTTTTGTAAAAAAAAATCTTCCATCATCAACAGGCCGCAATGATTGATCTACATTTATAAAAAAACAGTCTTTCTACCCTTCACCCCAAACACAATTACAGGAATAAAGAAGAATTAAAAATGTTGTAGTTTTTAAAAAGAATTTTATTCAAACATGACCCCTGCAGATGTAGATCTAATAATGATGTCCAATTCTCAGCAATGACTCATATATATTTCTAGAAATTGTGTTTATATCATATGGAAAGTGTGAGTTATATATTGTGTAATTGCATACGTTTCTTGCGATTCCTCAACTATAGTTCTTTCACTCAGTGATATCTTGGTCAGCACATACCATGGAGACCAATAACATGTCAAGATGGAAGATTATGAAGGCTCGTTCATAATATTTAACCCGATAATTTTCTTAATTTTAGTCAACATTTTATTGACCTGTGTTTCCCAGTTTCTCGTGACTTCTTACATAAAGGTCTTTCTGTTTATCAATGTCATGATATTCTGACCACATACGTCTGTTTAAAATGGCCATCAAGGGCTTTTTGACCATCAAGATCTATCTGTTAACGTTTTCCCACTTAAGTGTGTATGATAATAAAAATGATTAATTACTGCGATTATACACCCTCGTTTCTACATGCATGGAACTGGAAATTGTCTGTCTTCGACGAATGATGAATGCGTCATTCTGCTTCCGGTATGATATCCACCAATGATATTGTAGTCCATTAAGGAAGTATAAAGGTAATAAAGAAAAAATAACAACGCTTTATAGGTATACTACAACCGTTACTAGTGTAGGACATCTAGTATACATGTAACACCGGCCGGTTTATCATTCTCCCATGTTATGAGGTTTTTTTAGTATAAGCAATATACATCTCTCTCTCTCTCTCTCTCTCTCTCTCTCTCTCCCTCTCTCTCTCTCTCATATTATTTGGCAGAGACATAAAATATTACCGTATTCGAGAACAATTGTTCTGAAGTTGAGTAGTAATACTGAATGTACAGCAGAATGGGGAATTACATCATATACACGACTTGCGTGGCAGTTTATAAATTTAACATGAAGATTTATATTTCAACTATTGCAATTCATATTTCAAAATGATTAAGTACATTTATTAATGTCAACATATCTCGAAACATGCAGGTGTTAAACTTTCTTGTTACATACTTATAGGCTTCAAGCATTTAGCTACATATTTTTCTTTTTTATTCGTTCAGAAACTCTGAACAACTTTTTTTGATAGCGATAAAAGGCGTTAAATTTGTTCACTTCAGAGTAATATATATTCCAGGTTTGCTAAGTAAAGATCAAAACGTTGAAGTATTTTCAAAAATTGTTATTTTTATTTATTTCTAGCTACAAGATACAAAAATTAATACAACAGGACCTCTTCATGTGTGACGCTTCATTCTCTGAAAAAAAAGAAAATCCAAATTAAAAATCAACCGAACACATGTTATAGTTTGATATTTTGCAAACATGATTGATGCACCAATAAAGACAAACTTTCGATATGAACGTGAAGAAAAGTACAGTATAAACAAAATACTGTAACAGATTTTCAAATTTTACAATATTTGACCAAAATATGTTTTAAAGATTGTTGGAAAAGTAAAAATTGTTAAGGCCCTGGTTGGATTCGAACTCACGACTTACAGATTCTTATTAACGCTGTAACCCATTGGGCTACGTTGTTGGGTAACCAATTTTGGAGAAAAAAAATTTATAAACTTGCACTCAATTTTATTGTTGGTTTTGATAGGAAGTACATTAGTACACTATGAAGGTTTCCAATACCACCTTTTAAAAGGTCTTGTCAAATTCTCGGGTTGTCATTGAATTAAAAAATGTTACGGTTTCGTTATTTCATGGACAATTGCTTTACCAACACATGTACAACTTAAGTTTGGAATTTGTAAATAAACTTCACAAGGTACTAGTAATCCATGAAAAAAAAGAGTTTAACGAAAATTAACAAAATTGTGGTTAAATTCCAATTGCTTTTTGATTTCCTACCTTGCCTTCCAGTGGATCATATTCCGGAATAGGTGCAAAGTACCATTTAGGTAAACAACATTTGTATTCATAGTTAGGATTTGGGTTTTCTATGGTACAGTGGGAATCCCAGTTGCTATATTCTTCATAGTCACTAGAGCAGTCTAAATATTCAGGAACGCATTCGCAGTCATCCGGTGATGTATCTGGTGGCAAACACATCGCCAACCCTGATTAAAGAACAAAACCATAGAAATATTACCACTGCGCACAACTTAAAAACTGCATGATTCCATATGAACATGATTTGTCCGGCACTACAACTAGTATACTTACCTAGGATTGAAATAATCAGTGTTAACACAAGCAGTCTGTTCATGGTTATGTTTTCAAGGACTGACAGGTAAGAAATGATATCTTGGCCAATTTTCAGCGTTTATATATATATGTACAGATCGGGGGTTCCTCCTCCCATTAGCCCCACCACTGCGAAATAACTTCCACTCTTCAGATATGTTCCCGAAAGCGTTAAGTGTTTTGGTGCATTTCTATCTATGACCCGTGAAATGAATGCGTGTTGGTCGTGACCAGAAATTAATTGAGAAATAAACCTGGAAACGCCATCGGCTGTTACATAAAAACCGTTTGAAGATTCCGGTTTTTCTTGTGTTCGTAAAATAAATTCATTAACCAAATTGCTAGCTATTTTTCTTAGCTTGCTTCTTTACATCTAATAGAAACATCAATTTTGATTGACAGCTGTTGAAATGGTTCATTCCTCCTATAATCCCTTATTTTATTTTCAACTGAAAGTCACCAATATTCTTTACGCGTGAGAATTTGATAGCTTTAGATAACTAAACAAGCAAGACAACCTTTAATTTTTGTTCTGGGGACCGGTTGCCATGGTCACGAGCAAAAAGATGGAAATCTAACAATTTTGAACTAACTTAAGAAAATTGTAACTAATGGCACCAGTTTTGGGAATTCAAAATCTTATACTTACTTACAAAATATTTTCACATAACTTCAAATTATTGAACACTTTATTTGGGCAAATGATTATTAAGTGTTACTATCTTAGCTAATATTTAAATTAATTCTTTAAAATTGCTAAGATTTGCCATGTTGCTATCGTTATTTTCAGTAACCAAGAAAGCGGACACTTGCAACTAGTTTATGGTGTCTTGCTTCTTTTTACATCGATGAGAATCAATGTATCCGTATGCAAAATTAAAACAAGAAGCCCTGGGACCATATCGCTTACCTGAGCAAACACATCACCTACCCAACCTACCCCGGGGACCATGATTTTAACCATCTTGAATCTACACTATCTGATGAGGCTCCAACCAAATTTGAGTTTTTTTGGCCAAACAGTTTTTGAGAAAAAGATTTTCTTTATATATTCCTATGTAAAAATTCGTCCCCCAATTCTGGCCCCGCTCTACCCCCGGGGACCATGATTGAAACAAATTTGAATCTACACTAGCTGAGGATGTTTCCACACAAGTTTAAGCTTTTCTGGCCGAATATTTTTTAAGAAGAAGATTTTTAACAGTTTTTCTCTATAAATTCCAATTTAGAAATTTGACTCCCCTATTGTGGCCCCATCCTCCCCCCCCCCCCCCCCGCTGACCATGCTTTGAACAAACTTGAATCTACACGACCCAGCTGAGAATGCTTCCATACAAGTTACTGCTATTCTGGCCAAATACTTTTTGAGAAGATTTTTGAAAAATACCAACAAATTTTTGATTATTCTAAAATATCCCCACTTTAAAAAGGGTGCGGCCCTTCATTTGAAAAAAAAAACACTGGAATCCCCTTTACCCAGTGATGCTTTGTGCCAAGTTTGGTTGAAATCGGCCCAGTGGTTCTTGGGACGAAGGTGAAAATGAAAAAAGTTTACAACAACGACAACGCCAACACCAACGCAAACGACGACAGACAACGGACAAATTTTGATCAGAAAAGTTCATTTGAACTTTCAGCTCAGGTGAGGTAAAAATGAAAGATTTGAAAATATTAGTAAAAATCAAACTTTCGTAGATTTTTAATTTCATATTTAAACTGAATTTGTGTGTATGTAGTTAAGAAAATGCGTTCTTTAATGATAATGCGGGTTATGATGCTAGCTAAATTGCAGAAAAAATACATAACTCGCGAAAGCAGTTTTATGTTAAAAAAACCCCCAAAAAAACAAAACAAAGAAACCAAAAAACTGCAATGATCGTTATCTCCACAACCCATATGAATCTTTCATTCAATTAATAAAATGATCGTAAAGAGTAAGTTAGTATAATAGTAACTAAATTATTGTTATTGTACATCAGCACGTAAAATAAAAGAAATAGCCACGTAATCTTATGTGGGAATTTGTGTTTGACATCATCATGATTATATCCGGTTGCTGATGGTTTCGACCGATCAATAAACTGGTTAGAACTGGACCGTTTAGATTCCAGTCCTTGCAGTTTCTATAAAGATGTGAATTACATGTACAATTAATTTCCGTAAAAAATGGAGGGAATCATACTTAGGGAATGTAACTTTAATATGATTATTTTTTTTTATTCACAATGCTACAAAAACAGAGATTCTTTTTCTTTTACGCGTTATTTTCTAAGGTTCACAAATTTTAATATTCCATTTCAAAATGAACAATACGGCTTTGTCAAAAAGATAGATTAACGTCTGATATTGCAAATTTATGTTAAGTAACATATATTTATATATATCATGCATGTCTTAAAGCTAATAAATGAAAAGTCCTTGTGATTTTCAAAAATCAAAAAGATAAACTACTAACCCCTTTTCTTTTTTAAAGATATGTCATCAATGCAAAAAAGGAACTGTAATTTTGCAATACACGCTTCATTTATATTTAAATATTTACATGTTTATGTGTCTTTGCCTGTGATTATACTACGAATCGATTTATGATAAAATCTATTATAAAGCCATTCAGGCTTTCTTGGATTTGACCACACACGACTGTATTTGATCACTTCAGAATACTTAAAGAACGATTCCCTTTTCTTTAAATCAGTGATCAAAAGCTTCTTTTTTATGCAAAAATTTAATGCCCCTATTATATATGTAAAGCATTTTCTAGTCATAATCCAATAAATGAGATTTATCTAACTCATCGCTTTTGTAAAACAGAAAGCTTAATATATTAAGCCTAGTGCATGATATATATGTATGACAAATTCTGGAAATGGGCAAGTGATCAAACGCAAACTGGCTCTTTTATGCAATATGTAAGTTACAGATCAATTATATAACATTTTACGAATTGAAAAAATAAAATGAGTATACATGAGTATACAGTGTATGTGCAGTTAAAATGTCATTGAATGTTTTTCATTTTGTATAAAAAATCATTGCATTTCACGTAGCTGCACTAAGCAATTTTAACACCGGTAACTTAAAATACAAACGTCAAAAGCAATTGGTTTGGTGTCTTAAGGGCTGTTCATTCGTTTACTTGCCAATCCTGGGCTAATCCCGGCAGGCAAAGGGGAAAAACATAGGACTCTGATTTGAACCCTGGGCGAAGAACTTGCCAAGGTTGATCCCTACAGGATGACGTACAACTTTCTCTCGAGATGAAAATAAAGCATTTCTTTGTTGTTTCAAAGGGACGTAAAGGTTGTTTTCATTAAAGGCTAAAATTTAACATAATGCATTGATGCTGATTATGCAATGCAATTAAAAGGTCCCCTAATGGGACATTGGTAAAGTATGTGACCTTTCTGAACGCGTTTCTTTGTATCTGAATTAAAGGAACGTGCTCAGACGAATAAATAACCTTACTGTTGTAAATAAACCTAACCATTACACTTAACTTACATCTTGTCGATTAAAAATTTAAAAGGAAGTTTTTTTCTAAATATCTTTCCTAATAATTTTTTCAGTTCAGGAGACTGCGTGGTCAACAAATTACTCATAAGATATACCTTATGTTGTTTTTTTTTAAAGATATGATATACGTCAAGCTATAAACTATAATCTAATAAAGAAAAATTCTATTAATTTAATTCAATTTAAAATAAGCTTTTCAATTTCAGTAATTTTATATATCTACAATTTGTTCAGCGATTTTTATTCTTAAGGAGATTATTACAGTCTAAAATTGGCCACGGCCACCCAGCAATTTTAAATGATACCATTATATAAACAGTGCCTGTTTGGGAGGATAACAGTTGAAATTGACACCCCGAGAAAACCATTGTCAACCGACGCGAAGCGGAGGTCGACAATGGTTTTCGAGGGGATGTCAATTTCAACTGTTATCCTCCCAAACAGGCACTATTTATTTTATTATACTGAATGTCTTGATTCTAAAGGAAACTTTACTGCTTTTATATAGGAATAACGTGAATTCTACAGCGAACCGTACGCGCATAATTTTCGCGCATGTAACAATTTGTAATGTTTCCCGTTGCTTAGTGGGTTGCTAACGATGAGGATAATAGAACGGATTATTAACTGCGTCTTAACCAATCACATTTCAGTATTTAACATGAAAGTATAACAATAAAAACTGGCCCATCTTGTTCAACTTAAATGATAGCTTAATTGCTAATTTTGAAGAGGACAAACTTATATTACCGCAAGTTTTGTCTCAGCATGAAGAAAAACGGAATATATTAAACATTTTTTTTTTTTCAGATCTTTCTTTGTCAATTTTAGTATGTACGTATTCTTGTAGCAGGTTGTTGTTGTTTTTACAGTTGCGTGCTTTTCTTGTCACGGCACAAACACAAAGAGTCGAAGATTCAACGATCGAACATTTTGCAATTAGAAATCGCCAACTACACGCAAGAAGTACTAAACTCGAGGATTATTTTGAAGCCTTTGGCAGATATACAAGTATCTTCAAATGATACTCGCAGCAATATCATCAAATAGACAGGTAATATTTTGACACTCTGGTACACCTCTAATTCTTCTTAAAACAAAGCATGCACAATTGCCATCTCTTTCCAATTATAGAGTTTCAAGGGGTTTCACAGTAAAACGAGCTGAATGTAACTCTGTAAGGGCAATTTAAATACTGCATGGTAAATGCAAAATAATCTGATCGAGGAAAACAAGTTGCTCAATAACAAAGATGGTGAAAATAAGGAAATTACATGGGACTGCTATTCTGAAGTTTTTAAATCAATTCCATTTTAATTCCATTCAGTGGGAAGAGAATAAAATTTAGAATTTAAATCCACATAAGCAGTTATGACACGAATTGTGACCTTGCGAGAAGGCATGATAAAATTATCGTAGTTTCATTGGTAAAATATCTTTAAAAAACACATTAACACAATGGACAGCAGTTATGTAATGTTCAGTAAAGAATGTAATATACATGTACTTGCATGTGAATGCAATAATTATCATCAACAAACAATTAAGACGTCAAAGCTTATATTTTTCATCAAGTATTTAATTTATCCATTCAAATGATAATTAATTACATAAATAATATTTCTTTCAGGACGAATTAATCAGAAATCAATTTTAATTTCAGCTTTTATTTGGAAAGTAATGGATGGATTTAAAGGAAAACAATGATTTGTTACCATAGCGGAATAAACAAAGAGAAATAACTCTAAAAAACAAAAATAAGGTGGAAATGTTCAAACTTGTTTCGTATTTTTTCAATCTGGGTTTCACTCTTGTCACCTTTTAGGTGTGAAAACTTCAAACTCTCGATTCAATCTTTATTTTTGATAGGCCAGAACAATAGCTGACCTTTTTTAAGGTTGGCGAATGCCAAGTCCAAATCCAAACACAACCGTGTCGATATAAGGGCCAACCTTATTAAGGTACCTGAATACACCTGGATTTATATTTTTTAAGACACTACGTCACAAGATGGCGATTTAAATGTTTTGTTAAATTGTTTGTATCAATCGTTTTGGTTTTCTATTGTCATAACTCAGATCGGGCTTGTGAAGCACAGATCATCAGTTCGAATCCGTCTGTGGCTTTCGTTCACAAGAAACAATTTTAAATTAAATTTTTTGGTCCAAAATTGCACATTTTTTTCGCCTATTTGACATGTATACTTCTCTTCCATCATGCCTGTATCAAGTAATTTCCTGTAATTACTCATTAAACTTTGAAATATTCACGAATTTTTCATACAAAGAGTTTTTGTACATCATCTTCCCATAAAAATTTAGCTAAAAGACCGGAAAATATAATGCAATTAGTAAAAATAGTTTGTTAAAAATTCACTTTAAATGACTCAAAATTTTACGAAGATTTATAAGAAAAAACATCTGATATTATAAATATATTCTGTTTATATCAATTTTTATGAAACTAATGAAGAAAACTAATGAAACTGAAACATTTAATGCAATATTAGAAAAATAACAAAAAACCCATAAAATCATTGATTTATTAATTAAAGACAAAACATTTTGAATTAAAAAAAAACCCAAATTTTTTCCAAATGAAAACTTGCTTACATACAAAGACAAAATCTATTCTGTTCAATATTTCTCAGTACTGATACTCTTGACTGGTAACAAATAGATTTATTACTGCAACAAGTATTTTTTACTTTTTTTTCTAAAAAACATGTACAATGATATGTATAAACGTATTCTATATAATAATAATGTGTTTGTTGAGAGTTGAAAATACTTAAGCGATTTAAGCACGAAAAGATGTACATGTATGTAAAAAAATATGAACATATATTTAACAGTTACAATAATGTAGATCTGAAATATTGCATGTCTTAGAAACCAATGATAGAAGGATATCACTACACATCAGCAAGCACATGTCATATGAACATTGATAAAATAAAATCGAAAGAAAATTACAACTATGCAATTAGGATAAATGAAATATGACAGTTTAGGAAATTCAAAATCACATGCCTATCTGGTCCAATTCTCTGTTCATCTGACATACAGCGCATGGTTCACAACACAGAGAAGTGAAGAAATCCTTTACTAATGATCCCTGCAAAAATCACAATATAATAAGCTGAAAAAAAAACTGTTGACAATGTTTTGTACATAGTCAAAAATACATACATAAACACGTTAAATATATGTTTAGCAGTCTTGCTACAAAGTTATATAAAAGTAATATAGGGACTATATATTTTTATGTCCAAAGTTTTATGTCCAGTAAATCAAAGTTGTAGATGATGTCCATGGATGACTATCACAATGAAAATATATACTGAAACTTTAATTCTTTTAATAACCGTGTAACCAAAGTGGTCTGTTTTGAAATTATTCATGAATTTAAAAATGAAAATCTAGATAGAAATAAAATTTTCAGTTTTGTTGAGCAAACCCTTCTGAACTTATGGAGAAATATCGACTGCGAAATTGGTAAATTTGTATGAAATATACGAGCAAAACGTGGGTGTTACTGGTTTGTGATAGTAGTCAGCTGTTTTTGTTTACGTGTGAAGTGACGGGGAAAACACGTGAGGTCAAGAGAACGCGCGCGAGGCACGAGCCCCACACAGCTTGCAAAGATGACAGAGATTGAGGAACTTCCTATCAATGAGGTAACTAGGTAAACTCGGTTTGTTGTTGTACAAGGAGACCTTTGAACTGCGTCCATTTATGCGAGTCGAGCCAAGATTGGACTGTCATGTTTCTCAAAGTTAACAATCGTTGACTTTTTTTTTTTTTTTTTTTAAATAACCGTTTTGCTTATCTTTAAGATTATTGTTTGTCGGAGTTAGGGTTAGGTTATTTATAGATATATGTATGCTGCATGGTTGTTCATAGATATGTGTTTTTGGCGCACGTTACACTGACATGACCCTGCACTTGCCGCCAGTATATGCATAAGTACTAGTCAAATATTCTATGTAAACAAAGTCGGATATTGTATCAGATTGTTATAACATCACTGGTTTTTTCCTTGTCTAGAACGTTCCGATTGCATAGATCCTGTGAATCATTGAGTTTTTGTGCTCAATTCACACTGATTTCTTACCGTTTGCTATAATATTGATAAAATAAATTTTATAAATGATTAAAGTTGAATTAAGGTTGAATTATGATAAAAGTTAAAAGCAAAAATTTTTTTTAGTATATTTTGATGACCAAAAGATTTCAACTGCCGATCTCAAATTAGGGGGAATATTTAGAAAATTTTAAAATTTTGTAAATAGAGGTGTAGTTTATTTGTACATTAAGACTTACCTTGATACCAAATAATGTTCTGACTTTGATTCTGAGAGCGAACACTGCACACGGAATAAGTGCCATAAAAGGAGTTTCCCCTAACCTTGTTGCTATTATGTATTTTAAGTACGGCCAGCAACAAACGTAACAGCAACCTGGAGATACAGAATAAAAGTGATAACATTGTTATTCCAATTTTTATCATTTTATTATGTTAATTTCAAAATATATGATGACAATCCACTTTTGTTGTTTAAATAAAAAAAAATACACTTTGAATATCTTGCAATGATGTAAAACCCATTCAAATGCATGTTAAGCCAGACCAGTGTTTATAATACCAAGAAATTTGCCTTACTCTCAAACTATTGTAACTTCAGTATGCGTTTATATTGCAAAATAAGGATTTTTTGATAGAATACATTAAAAGGATGTCACATATATTTTCTTGAATTAAATATCAACTCGAAGAATGAGTACATTTCATCTTCAGACCAGCTGTCAGACCTTGTTTGGAATTCACTTAACATTGACTTACAGTGCCTTTTGTCGTCACCTTTACACTGACAGAGTCCATTGGCCCAGTCTCTTTCACAGTGTGCGTCATCGAAAATTGTCCTTCCTGCATCTATAGCTTTAGCTCGACTTCCGGTCTCCATACGCGACGTTTTGCGGGGTTGGGCGGTGATAACCGAGTCTGTGTCATCACTAGTTGTGAAAGAACCCCCTGTCATTACTATGTTCTCCTTCTGGTCTGAAATGAATGCAAAAAAGTCCAGTTCTTTCATCATTTAAGGATTGTTCCAAACCTGTCCCTCAAAATAATTGTTTTCAATCTTTTCTCATTATCAACCATTTCTGCATATTTGAAAGAAACCTTTTAGATTTTTAGGTGGTACTAGTATTCAACTTTCATCGATTTGAAAATGCTATCCTGAATTTGAATTTCTTTTAAACTTGTTTGAACCTAATTCAATATACTGTAGTATTCGGGTGAATCTTGTATTTAGTTTTAGTATAGCAAGTCGTTTGGTTTTTGTTGCGCACGTATAATATTGTCGAGGATTCTGAAATGTTAGTATTTAATATAATATTCAATATACATAGTAGGATGAGTGACTGTGTACACTCGATTTGTTTCCGAAAACTGATAAAAGTTTTAGAGCATAGTTCGATAATGGATTGAATTTAGTTTCACAACTAATTTACAAGATCATATGTCATTACATTAGCATATCTCTTAAAGCAATATGAGCTGTACATTTTTTAGAATTTTATTTTGCTACCAAAACCTGCTAGTATAATACACTTGAACTTCGGTATCTCGAAAACACCGATATCACGAATACAATGGATATGCCAAAGAGATTTGTAAGTCCCAACCACTTATACTTTACGTAATTCGCCCTTGATATTTCGAATACTTGGGTATCTGGAAGTTTTTAACCACTCTCATCTAGTTCGAGAGAACGAAGTTTCACTGTAAATGAAACGGTTAAGAGTCTTTCTCAATAACAAATTTACATAGTCATTCTAGCTTCTGTTGAGAGAATGACCACTGGGTAAGAAAAAGTGGTCCAATGAATGTTACAGCTTTATGAGATAGGGAAGACTGGCACGTCTATTAACTTTTAAATGAATTCATGCATTAGATGTAAATAGTTTTCAGAAGTCCAGATTTTTAATAAGCTTTTAAACCTTATATGCAAGCAATAATTTTTTGTCTTTGTATTTGAACTACTTAGTGTTGCAAGTTGCAACCTACTTAGGTTTCACATACATGAATAATCAATATAATTTTGCGGTTCTCAATCATGTTTCTGCATTTATTTTGAAAGTTAATTTGTCTTTAATACACAACTCTGTGCTATAAAAATCCACATCAAACATGTTACAAATAAACAGATGTAAGGTTAGCTGAGGCAAGCCTTAATCGTCCTAAATTTGGACAATTTCAATTATCCCTGGATTGCAACAATTTTGATCGAAGTCATCCACTGGCAATTGTACTCGTTGAATATTGATAATAAAATCGTATAATTTTATATCATTATTTATAAAGTAATATTGCATGGGTCTTTATAAATGTTTTGGGCGAATCCGCTTTGCCTGGATACATGTATTTACGGTATTCTCTTTTGAGAAGTGGACAGGATGTAGGCTATGCCTGTCCACTTCTCAAAAGAGAATAGTATTTACGGTTGCAATTGCTTATTGAACACGACTTTTCTACATAATGCCTGCCTATAAACACATCAGAGAGAAAGAGAGAGAGAGAGAGAGAGAGAGAGAGAGAGAGAGAGAGAGAGAGAGAGAGAGAGCAGCTTGTTCCGAGATATCGTATATCAGTATCTAACGATTTCATCCTAAACTTAAACATAAGTTAAGCCAACGTCGATTAACGCTTGATGCAATGTTATCTAAAAGCTAAGGTTCGTTCCGTGGAGCAAAATTCTGTCTTAACAAAGGGGGTATTTAAAAATAAATGAACACTTAAAAGCAGAGAAAATCAGAAAGAGCGAAACTTGTAAGAAAACCATAGACTCAATGCATGGCCATCATCTCAATTAATATAAAAATAAAACTGAACAAATATACCAAATTATAACGTTGAACACACAGAATCAAAACTTACTATTAGATTCCATTCCTTCTCTTCTCTTTTGTTAGAGGAGTATAATTCTTTGTATTATATCCTTTCCTCTAAAATTTGGAATGTAAGCAGACGATCGGTGATCTCATAACTATGCCGACGCTGAACCAAGGCAGATAGCATTACCGACACACGTGTAAAGCGCCCAAATGCTGGAATGCGTTACAATTTATAAACACAACTCACAATTTGGACGGAATTTGCAAACAAATATAATATGACCATCAGGGGATAAAGATCCAGCTGTTGAGGATTTGAAACCTCCTTCCCTCGAAAAAACCCCCAAAGAATACAGAATTATGTGATGTGGGGAGATTTGTCTTTTATTAAGGTCTTCCGTTTTCAACGAAAAATCTTTTTGTTTTAGTTCTATTTATTATATATCTCCCTCCTCACCATAGTATTTCACTTTGTTTCAGGATCAGGTAACAAACAGTGCATCGTAAGGTTTCTAAAGCTTCACTGAAAAGGTCTTATTTATGAAATATGTATTACTGTAACGCGTAACTGAAATCATAATTCAGTCGAGTATATTTATGCAAATATACACAGGCAAAAGTGGCTCGCATGAATCTCATATGCAATTCATGCGAATTCTTCGCATGAGAAAGAGACGAAATTAGTAACACGCATGAAAACTTCATGCGATTTTGACATATTTTTCATGCACGATATCCATGCGAAAATGTATATCTTATGTATCATTGTTGTTTCATGCGAATATCAAGTAAATTTCATATGATTTTTATGCAAAAACTGTTACATAAAATTGTACGATATTTCTGAATGTTATTTTAGAAATAACCAAAGACACTTTTCCTGTATATTTCTATACACTGTCTTGCCTCATTGCAATGATAAATAAATGTTATGTATACAGTAAAACACCGTTATAGCGAATACGCTTAGAATGAATTGACGCTTACACCGAACTGATTTTCATTCCCCGTGACTTAATTTACGTTATAAAATTGGCGGATTTAACAAATGTTTATAAGGAAGCATATTTTCCCTTCCCAAGCACTTCGTCATAAGCATGTTGTACTGTACACTGAAAAATATAAAAGAAACAAAGTTGTTATATTCAGTCTTCTTTATTCAAAGCCTCGATCTTTCTTGTTTGCTTCTGTTCTAGCGACGTCCATCTCTCTGGAGACTGTTTCATCTGCAATACAGACAATATAAGATTGCATAAAATCATTTCACATGGAATAACGCAGCATTTGATTGGACAGAATTTTTTTTGTACATGCATGTACAAGCTGCATTGATACATTCTTTTTTTTTAATTGTGATTTTAAACTAGAAATATTCCAGTGGGAATACTTCATTGGTTATTAATACTTTGGGATTAGAAAACATCTACTGAAAGCCTGCATTCAAGAGTTACCCGAAATGAAGCAGGAACAGCTAATCATGCTGACTGAGTCTTGTGACCAAGTGCATTTGGGACCAAAATATCAAGGGATTCAATTATTTACGTAGTCGCCAAGGAAAAGTTAATTATAAAAACACATGTAAGGACACATAGTTTTAAATGGTGCACTCCTCTTTACCAGTTAAATGATAACTTTGTTTATTCACATTAAATCAGAGGTATCGGTATTGTTTCTTTTATTTATTAATCAGCATCATGATACGCCTGATATGTATAATTTACTTACTTGCAACATTTATGAAATATATTGTGTCCACTAAAATTATAAGCAATCAATCACCATTCCAAGTTTAAATAACATGCTAAACTTTTTCTATATATTATTGTATCAACATTTTTTTAAAATATGACACGTGTAGATTGTTTTATAGCTTCACATTGCACCTTTTCATTTTGCTGTGGTAGGGTTGGAAAGGAGTAAAGTGGACCTTTTTTTGCCATTTTGCAGAGGCTATCAGTCTTTTAATTTTGTAATCATGTAAACTTACGCTGATTAAGAAATTAAGTGAAACAGTTCGCACTAAATGAGTTTAATTTTCAAACAGCAACAATCTATAAAAAAAAATTTGAATCAAGAAAAAAATGTTCCTTATAAACTTTTCTTTAATTTGACAAATCAGTAAAATCCTTACATGCAAAAAGGAGTTCAGTGATTCTTTGGAGGGTCTAAAAGACCGAATCGATACCTACTTGGTTGGAATCAGGAATTATTTTCCTCACCTACAGCAGAAGGTCAAGACGCATCTTTCTGTTCATGTAGTAAGTTTAAATATGGTTTAAAATCTTTTTCTTTGCTTCCATAATTTTATGTCGAGGTAAACTGGAACGTGTTTCTCTAACTACAATAAATATAAGGGTTCTTTTTAAGGGATATATATATATATATATATATATATATATATATATATATATATATATATATATATATATATATATATATACATATGCTTCTATTAAAATGATTTATCAGAGGCTTTACCAGGTATTCATAAGACTGGGTATACTGCACCGCAGAGTTTCCGGTTTAGGTTCCTATTAATATTGGGAACCAGGTGCCTCAATCTTATGCAGATTTACTACGTCCTGATTCCCAACTTAATTCCCCAGACACCAATACCGCTGTTGGAACTATTTCTAACTCCCACCCTTGCCTCTACTTTCCTGACTATTGCCTTCCTAATACTCTTCTTCTTCTCAGGCTTCTCCAATTTGTCGCCTACGAGCTGCCTTATCTGCCGGCAGAGCCGACTTATATACCCTTGGAACAGTTTATTCCAAGGGATGTCAGGTCATTCCATTTTTATGGGTGCGTTCAATTCGTTTCAAAACTATGCAATATAAATGAAACTGAATATTATAAAAGTTGACAAATGAAAGCCTGAAGGTCTCTTTTAACCCCCCCCCCCCAAAAAAAAAATAAAAAATTGCTCCATTGAACTAATGTATTGATAATCCCAGATTCCTCAGACACTTGCCACCCCACCATTCCCCTTTATGATTGATTTTTGCAAACACAAAGATGTTCCTTTACAGACCTCTCCTGTCGACTGTATCCTGGTACGTAAAAACTTATATATCTATATAGGCAAAATACATGTATGTGCATGCTTATTTTTAGGTAGATGCCTTACTGGACCATGGTCAGATGGATGCATACAAAGAGGATACTTTTGAAAAAAATGCATGGTCGCATTCGAGACCAGCTGTTTACCCATAATTCACATGCCAGAAGCAGGGACACTGCCATTGCTTTTGTGGAAATGGAGGTCTTGAACCACATCCTGACAGGTGGATTTTTTCCCATATGGAGAAGAATGGGGAGAACATGTTTGTACTGGCATTTCTTGAAGCATTATACAGATTTTCTATGTACATTCTTTTCCATCAGCTATTGAAGTTTTCATATTGAATATTTATTTAAATAAAATATTATTAAAAATTATCTGGAATCAACATTACATTCTTTTTAATGACTTTGTCAACTTTGTAAATTATCAAAATTTGCATAAATTAATCTTAAAGGTTGCAAGCATCAGACTTAGTGCAGAAAACATTCAGCTCCCAAGAAGTAAGAGGATTTCGGGGCATGTCATCATCTGAGGATACATCTAGTTCCATGAAGCTTTGAAAAGCCATTAACAGAGAGAGGGGATCACTGGTATGGGAGACTGTAGATGATGACACTGTACACATGCTGTCATCTACATGCATATCAAGGAATATAAATTTCACAGGGGCCAAAAGGAGCAAGTTTCGCTCACTTAGAACGAAAGCAGACCAGCTGGCCTAAAAGGAACGCCAGTTTTGATCAATGTTGACGACAATAAGGTTCGTAAGGATACAACAAATGCTAATTGTTTATGATTTAATATGTATATTTAATTTTCAAAGAAAACTTGTAGGAAGAAGTTGGCATACTTCAAGAGGAATGGCTCATTTCCACTAGAGAAGGCTCTCGAATTCGACTTTCACAGATTATCTTAACGATGTCATATTTCTAAACTGTGGGCAGTTGAAACATTATAATCATTATGTAAAAACGTCACATATATATCTGTGCAAAGAATTACAGCAAAATGATGATGTGCATTTTAAGGGGCCATTTTAGGCCCATATCATATATGGTTCTTTCAAATTGTTAAACAGTGTTGCTTTTGATTTCATTATAATATATATTTTTCATTGAATCACTAGACTTGTTCGTTGATGATCTCGGGATTGATTTGAAAGATGTCCGTCTTCGAACCACCCGCTTCAAGTGGACATGCGACTTCGACAACTCAACTGTGGATGTTCAAAAGAAATGAGTTCTAATGTCCTGTCCAACTGACGTTTTTCGCCCTGCTCTAACCTATCCTACCAAAACCAGGTACCAACAACACTGGATAGAAAAGCACAGTCGTCCATTGCGTCTTGTCCTAGAAGATAAGACACGAAAGTGCATCTTTTCCGTGTAACAATATAGATACATGGTTTATGGTATTTCAAAGTGTTATCTGAGTCCAGTGCGTCTTCTTCATCTTTTCTTGCGATGATTGTCTTGCCTGGTTCCACTAGGGTATGGACAATCGACGAAGAGAACCATTAATGTACAATCAAATACTCATAATATCTTGATTAATGTAATGAAGCCATGAACCAAAATCATTCTGCCTTTGAACCTCTTAGATCAACAAATGATGGTTCTTCATCTGCTTTTCAAATGAAACCAGGCAATGCTCTTAGAATGCCAGTTATTATTGATCGCTACAAGTCACTTGAACTTAAATCGAGTTCTCTTCCATTTTATGAGCCCCTACTTGTGAATAACTTTGCCCCTGTCAATAGACAGAAAAGGTAGAGATACATTCTAAAGTTATCTCTGCCCTACCAAACTGAAACATACAGTTATAGTGCAGGAAATTATGTTGGCACATCTCATTTTGTTTGGCGTACACCTCCATCTGCAGATTTTAATGCTTCAAAGCAAGTCATGTCAAACACAGACAAACAGATACCTATGTACCATACTAGAATGATGCGTAGAGAGTTTCAGTCATGATTTGAGGGTCTAGTCAGTACAAAGCCAGTAGTAATGCAAGAAATGTATCGCTTCCTTACTGGGGATAGTTCACAGGTTGTTAATGATATCTCAAAGGAAGTAAAGGCTAGGTTAGATATTCTCCTTCAAACTGGTGACTCTGAGAACTTAGTAGATCTCCGCGAGTTAAAATAGGGGCAAACCTGTGAAATTTGACACTTTTTTTGATTGTGTACAGGCTTTTATTAATAGAAATGCATTGGAAGCAGTTGATGAGAGAGAGCATGAACAGCACACTCACGTGGCCTTGGCAATTTCTGTTCATGATTTCCGAGAACAAGTATCAAAAAACTTACCAGAAGGTACAGCTATTCCCAGTGAGAACTATTTGAGGCTTCAATTTTGGCCAACCCACCCTTATTTCAAATCTGCCATTTATTATACTGGGAAGTTAAATGTGAAATACATGGTTCAATCACAACAGTTGCGCTCTCAGCATGTAGCTTCCCACTATGCAGCTGCAAGCTTTAAGTATCTGAGGGAGTTCTGTATGAAATTTCAGCCTTTCTGTACATTTTTGTCACTTGACGACAAACATCAAATAAAAGTAGGTGAACCTGGCTACCCTGTTGCTGCTGTGGAAAGGGGCCGTCAAGTTTTAGTCTCCAAAGACCAAGCCTTTTCTGTTGGTGACCATGGTTTCACAAAATTCAAGATAAGACCATCTGTTGCATTTAAGATTCAGATACCTGATTCCATTGACAAATCATTCTATGATGGCAATGTATATGTAACTTTGAAGAATACTATTCTTCAACCAAGTTCACCTATGAGACACAGATTATTAAAGATCAGGGAAACCCTATATTGGTGGTGTTTAGTGATGGTGGAGGTGATCACAGGCTCACATTTGTATCAGTTCAGTTAGGATTTTTGAGTCTCTTCATAAAATACAAATTGTCATACATTGTTGCTGGTAGATGTGCTCCGTGTCAGAGTAACATAGATCCTGTTGAAAGAGTTATGTCTGTCTTGAACTTGGTTTTGCAGTCAGTTGGCGTCATGCGCCAAGAAATGCAAAGGGGGTTTGAAAAGCAAATCAGTGGTTTAAATACAATGACAGACATTAGAAACAAGGTAATGAAAGATGATGCTCTCAAGAATGAAATTGATTCTTGTATCAAACCCGTAACTGATTTGCTTGGGAGTACACTTGGTAGACTGACCTGGAAAGGAAAACAGATTAACATTCATGAAGCAGCCTCTGAAGCTGAAATTGATGCATTGTTTGATACTTAAGAATCTTGAGCCAAATTTTGACAAAAAGAACATGCAACAGAAACACCTCAAAAACTATCCAGTTCTTCAGAAGTTCCTTGAAACTCATTGTCAGAGACACCATTACTTGTTCACCATGAAAAGGTGCAGAGAACAAGATTGTGCAGTCTGTAATATCGCAGGTGATGAGATTATACCTGTTGATCTGTTGGAGTCCCTCCACAAGTTTCCTCTTCCTGTTCCTTATGATGGTGACAATGCAGATCATTACAAGTCTTTTGAGCAGGTAACAAGTTTACAAGTAATATTTACAAGTATTAATTATTTGCATTGATTAATGAATATCAATATTGATAATTTATCACATGTATTGCATTTGTTAGTGCATGTGTGTCCTGAGACATGAGAATGACAGTTTTCATTTTAGTGAATGGTGAAATATTTGCAGGTTTGGGGTTCAGTTCCTACAGAGAAGTTGGATGAAAGTCAGGAGCTGGCTGTTCCATTCACTGTCTCTGGTGAAAACTGCAGGGGTTTCATCAAATGTGAAGTGTGCCTAAAATCACAATGTTACTATGCACAGTAAGATATTTCATTAAAGAATTTCTTCCTTACATTTTGGTTAATCTGTAATCTTTGAAATAAAACATGTACTTCAAAATATATTGACCAACATACTAGTAATTTAGACAGAACAGCAAACAGTGTAGCATTTATAGCATGTAGCATTTTGGGGGCAACATAAGCGAAACAATTAAATATTTGGGACAAAGAGCAAAAGAATGGAGATCTTTAATGCCATATAAAAATAAATAAATGAAGGTATGTGTCTGCCTTCATTTGTCATTACGCAGTTGTGACGAGTTTCACTTTCGGCCTTTCATCAATGTATGTTTTTCAAACAACAAACTTATCAGTAGATTTGACTGATAAAAATATTCTTTTTAAAACTTTACAAGAAAACACACACATACGATTGCCCAAATATTTTAATCTACGAAGACAGTCATATTTAAAAAATGATATGGTTTCTGTATTGGTATCGACTCCTTTTGGTAAAGTCTGTCGAAAGCCAGCCCCTAGAAACTCACAAGACAAGAATTTTTCAAGTTTGTGCTTCACAGTGCTACCACGGCTGGTCTTTCTAAAGAACAATGCTGGTAAAGATGAAAGTGGTAGTTCAAACAAAAAACTTGCTACCTTCTCTTAAAGGAACTGCTCCTCTACCTCCAGAAAACAGAAAGTCCACTATATAAACTTTTAATGGATGTCAGTAGTTCACAAGAACCTCTAAAGCAAAATCATTTAATTTTAACAAATCGATTTAATTTACATCATTTTTCAAGTTATTTGTCCATCATCTCAAAAATTCAATCTTTCTTTTCAAAAATTGTAGAATGGAGTTTCCCAAGCAAAAACGTGAGATCATTTACTTTTAACAAATCGATTTAATTCACATCATTGTTCAAATTATTGTCTATCATCTCCAAAATTCAATCTTTATTTTTAAAAATTGTAGAATGGAGTTTCCCCAAGCAAAAACGTTTCCTCCGGCGATTGTTAAAGATAGAAATGGTTTTCTTTGTCGGGAGATTGAAAGAAATCATCCAGTTCTTGTGCAACAACCCACTGGTGCTCTTTACGACCTTTTGCAGAGGTTTCTTTTGAGCTACATGTTTCATCCATACCCCTATTTCGCTCAAATCATAGTTTTATTAGGTCGTAAAAATGGAAGAGTAACTGTTGTGTATGGCCCAACTCGAGCATTAGAGGAAAATTTAAGCAAAACAACTCTTCTCTTACATTTATTCAACTGAAGATCTTTTACCGATACAAAGGATGAGGAAACATCTTGGATAGAATTTTTTTTATTTCTAGAATCAGATGATTGTCTTATCTTTGTTATAGCAGATGTTGGCGGGCTAAAGAAAGAAATTTCGATGTTTTCTCACAAGGAAATATAGCTTATGAAGACAACGTGGAACAACCAGAATGGATTGAAGTTCTTAATCCGGATTAATGACGACAGAATGAATTCCTTCAATTTTAGTTGTGATGATGGTGACCTTGATCATGATTGGAGTTCAACATCCCTTGAATATCCTGATGATCTTAAAAAGAACTACTAAAAATGAATGTTAAAAAATCCCATCCGCTTATTTAAACAATATCAATGCTTATCATTTATTAGTTTTCAACATAGTAATGATGATCATTTATTAGCTTTTAACATAGTAATGATGATCATTTACTAGCTTTCAACATAGTAATGAATACCCTTCTAACCTTTTCTTATACTATGGAATCAATTAATATCGTGGGGGCCAATGTTCTTGGATCTTGAAAAAGACTGATGGAACACCATTACAAATGTTGAAACTGAATGTCAGAAAAACATTCTCACGTGTCACAGTTTAGTCGTGTGCGCGTCTAAATCACAGCAGGTCATTTCCTCTATTACCCAAAATGTTTACTGTGTTCCTTTTGCTTCAGATGATAACGCGCCGTTTGGTAAGTAAATATTTAATATTTAATTTTCCTTATTATAAGATAGCGCTAATTTAATAAATAACGTCACTGTGTAAATAGTTAATCTTTCGAACGGAAGTCAGTAAATACAGCACTTAGATAGGTTTTTGTTTAGTCAAATTGCTTTAGCCACTACTTCAACTCCTTCTAATTTATGTTTAATGTTTTATTAATTATTTATCCTAAATACATGTTTTTAGTAATTTAGATTTAATTATATTAATTTACAATACTTAATCTTTATTATCGTACCAAGTAATTAAATTTTAGCAGTAAGTTATATAATTAGGTATACATAATTATTGTGAGGCAAGTAAATTACATTGTAGTCAATAAAATGTTGCATGTACAGCATCCATGTTTTGTTTCTATAATGATTATAACATATGTAATTTTACATACTACATCCTTAGATTTTAAACATTTTACATACTGTCGTATAAGGATAAAGAAACCATGTCGTGCTACGGCTGATTCTTGCTACATAAACATGGTGTAAGACTTGAGATGTTTCACATGATGACGACCTCAAAAATCATATTTAGTATTGTAAATGTAATATTGCAGCACTCTTTTATGAATTTCATCTCATTATTATTATCTTATTAAAACATATATACATGTTACATTATGATGCCCTTATTTCGTTTTTAATTTTGCATGAATGTTCTCTTTGTCCTAGTGGTTTGCCTGTGTATCGAATAAATCTTTTATCAAGTGTTGTGTCCTACAGGCAATAAAGCAAATTTAATTTTAGACGTTGTGTTTTGGGATAAGATTTCCAACTTCCGCCAGTTTTAGATTCCCACACTTTAGAATCCATGAAGAGTTATATGTTCAAAGCCTTTTTTACTACGTCTACCTGTTCTTCATCCCAATAGAGTGTCCGATTAGATTATCCTTTATTCTTATCAATAAAATGTTCTTTTTTATAATCATATGAAACAATAATAGTGTGGAGGTCACTTTAGTATTTGTTGACTACACATTCTCATTTTTCTATACTTATATCAATGAGCCTGTTTTGTTAAAATCCAATCAATTATTTATTTCTAAACTTCCTATACATTCATCATTGGTTTTTAATAGAGAGACTATAAGTTACATTAGGGAAACAGTTCTACAGAGTATCATGCCCATTGCTGCTACATTTACAAATTTATTCTAAGAGAGATTTTATCTGAATGTACAAATACTTGCCGATAATAATATATTTCATTTCATATACTAGTATGCCATGGCCTAATTTTAGGATTATACTGGAAATTGTGAGTTGTGGTAGACAAACCAGTCTCTAAATGTTCACATTGTTTTCCATTGTCTATTCTTAATTTAAATTAGCAAACGAAAAGAACGGTTTCATTGTTAAATGTTTTGACAGTAAAATTAAATGATTTTAAAATACTTCAGATGTGTTTATGAAAACACTAGTACGAATTGGCTTCATTTATGTATAACAACATTACCACTATTCAAATTCATTAGGCTTTTAAAGTAAGTTTTGTTGAAGTGGTAAATGCTGAAAGTTTTAATACTTACTGTAGAAAATAAACATCATAATAGCCAAAGATTCAAGTGGTAGAGGATTTCCATTCTTTCATACAGCGTTTTTAGCTCACCTGAGCTGAAAGCTCAAGTGAGCTATTCTGATCACATTTTGTCCGTCGTCCGTCTGTCCGTCTGTCTGTCCGTCCGTCCGTCCGTCCGTCCGTCTGTAAACTTTTTACATTTTGAACTTCTTCTCTAAAACCGCTTATCCAATTTCAACCAAATTTGGCACAAAGCATCCTTAAGGGATGGCGAATATAAATTGCAGAAATAAAAGTCCGATCTGTATTCAAAGCGGAGAAAACCTTGAAACTGTAGAAAAAGGGGGGTGCATTTTTAAAAATCTTCTTCTCAAGAACTACTGATTTCAATTCAACGTAGATTAGCATAAATTATCCTTATGGGAAGGAAAATATAAATTGCAAAAATTAAGGTCTTATTCTGTTTCAAATCTGAGTTATTACGAAATTAATAATAAAGGAAAGGCGTGTTTCAGCTTCGCGTTCGGCATCCGGTAAAATGGGTAGGCAATACTTGGCCTGGGCAAAACAAAAGATTGGCAGTTATTAATCTGCCAATCTCATTAAAATTTCAGGATATTTGATGGACCAGTAATATTTGTATTCGCTGTAAATATGCCGCAAAATAATGCGTATTTGGAACTGACGATTGCCGATCTGCCCCGGCTTTTATTTTGCCACGGCCCGGGTTTGCATACCCATTTTACCAAGACTCGTATTCCATACTTCTAAAACGAGGCTCTTTGTTTAAAGCAGCTATGACATTATACGAAAAAGGGTCTACCTGACTATGATGAATTTGCTTGTTATACAACAGTTTGCGTATGAAGGGAAATTTTTGAAACATGCAAAATATATTGGTGCCGATTTTGTGAAGTAAATTGAGGCTAAATATTTCAATGCGTTGACAGTTTTCACACATGACGTTGGTGTTAGCTTGTTCTGATTTTCGTTTCGTTTTCATTATTTATGCTTTGTAACTTGGAGACTATCGTCTGTATTTCGTGATTTTTACGTATCAAATCAAACAGATACTTCGGTAAATCAAACAGTTAACTGTTTACCTGCGCAAATTAAGCAAAATCTGATGTATCAAAAAAGTACTGAAATACAATTCATTCTATCGGTAATTCGGCATTATCTTTTGCGTAATGGTAGATTACAATGCAATAGGTTTTGTTGAGTCGCTCGGCATTTTCTCGAGTTTATTCAGTTTAAACAGAGTTTGATATCGCTGACGGAAATTTGTAGGTATATATATATATATATATGATTCATTTCGAAAAAATAAATTGTGTTCTTTATTTGTTATAGTGCATGTTTCTTGTGTTTAATTGTTTACAATTTCTATTTACTAACCATATTTGAGTGTTACGCTTCGATTTATAAGCAAGATACAGAGATTTGCTCACAATTGTATGTTTGTACACAGATCTTAAAAACTAAAGATTAAAAAAGTAAAGAAATTGTCAATATTTATTAAGAAAATTTTCAAAGTCTGTTCTTCCAGAAACCAACTTTAACAATTATTGTATCTATACTACTATATTAAAATAATAGACTCGAATTTTTAGTCTTTAATACCGAGAAATCAGAAGAATACTGTCTTTTGTTTTATATATTTTAAACATCTTTGGTACTTGAAGATTACCAATTTGTTTTTATTTTTTCTCAGTTAAGCTTCGCTAATTAATAATCAACGAAAATTCCTCAAAAAATCCCGGAAATCACCTGGATTTTTTGGATTTTACAATCTTGCACTTGCGCAATACATTCACACTAACGGGATCTTTAGTTTATATTTGTTTCCACAATATCACATCTGCCTGAATAAACTCAGAAATGATTATACAAATACGGGTAAATTTTCATTGGACTTTTGCTATATATTTTGTTCATATAAATTAATGATTTCTTATGAGAGAAAGTATAAAATAACAAATATACATTTCAACTAAGCACTTACTTTCATCTTCGTGATGACAAAAAATATTTGATTACATGCAAAAATGTTACATTATATTTGTTAGGAGAGTGAAGATAGAATATGTTTATCGTAAAAATGAATAATGTCCTACAGACCCAGTTTTACAAAGAATATACGATTACGTGTACGTTGGTGAAAAGGTGTTGAGTTCTTCCATTCTATGAATTAAAATTTTTAGTTGAAAGGTATTTGCAGTCTCAAAAAGGTTTGTTGTGATGTATTTGACTGTTATTTTCAAGGCAACATCATTCATTAACTTTCTCCAAAATCGTTCCAGAGCGATTCTGCAATTTTCTTCTACTTTACGGGTATAAGTAAGGGAAGGACTTTTCCCGAGACACAGTTAGGTTATTCAAACTAAGGAAAGTGTAGTGAAATTAATAGCATTATTGTAGGCTTATAGCTTTGTTATGTAAATGTCAATAATAAGGTGTATCGATGTACCTATTTCTAAATGTTCGATATGCAATGTCAACCCGTGCACGCACGGGTCAAAGTCTAGTTGTAGACTTAACCTTTAAAGCTCACCTGAGGGTGGGGCCACAATGGGGGGGGGGGGTCGAAGTTTAACAAATGAATATATAGAGGAAATCTTTAAAAATCTTCTTCTCAGAAACTAATCAGACATGAAAGCTGAAACTTGTGTGAAAGCATCATCAGGTAATGTACATTCATAGTTGTGAAAATCATGACCCCCGGGGGTAGGGTGGGGCCACAATGGGAGATCGAAGTTTTACATAGGAATATATACAGTAAATCTTTAAAAATCTTCTTCTCAGAAACTAATCGGTCAGAAAAAGCTGACACTTGTGTGGAAGTATGCTCAGGTAGTGTAAATTCAAAGTTGAAAAAATCATGACCCCCGGGGGTAGGGCCACAATGGGGGGTCGAAGTTTAACATATGAATATATAAAGTAAATCTTTAAAAATCTTCTTCTCAGAAACTAATCGGCCAGGAAAGCTGACACTTGTGTGGAAGCATCCTCAGGTAGTGTAGATTGAAAGTTGTGAGAATCATGACCCCCGGGGTAGAGTGGGGCCACAATGGTGGGTCGAAGTTTTACATAGGAATATATAGAGTAAATCTTTAAAAATCTTCTTCTCAGAAACTAATCAGCCAGGAAAGCTGAAACTTGTGTGAAAGCATCCCCAGGTAGTGTAGATTCATAGTTGTGAAAGTCATGACCCCCGGGGGTAGGGTGGGGCCACAATGGGGGATCGAAGTTTTACATAGGAATATATACAGTAAATCTTTAAAAATCTTTTTCTCAGAAACTATTCAGCCAGGAAAGCTTACTCTTGTGTGGATGCATCCTCAGGTAGTGTAAATTCAAGGTTGTGAAAATAATAATCCCTGGGGGTAGGTTGGAGCTACAATGGGGGGGTCGAAGTTTAACATATGATTATATAAAGTAAATCTTTAAAAATCTTCTTTTCTCAGCCAGGAAAGCTGAAACTTGTGTGGAAGCATCCTCAGGTAGCGTAGATTCAAGGTTGTGAAAATCATGACCCCTGGGGGTAGGTTTGGGCCACAATGGGAGGTCGATGTTTTACATAGGAATAAACATAGTAAACCATTAAAAATCTACTTCTCAGAAACTAATCAGCTAGGAAAGCTGAAACTTGTGTGAAAGCATCCTCAGGTAGTGTAGATTCAAGGTTGTGAAAATCATGATCCCCAGGGGTAGGGTGGGGCCACAATGGGGGGGTCAAAGTTTAACAAAGGAATATATAGGGTAGATCTTTAAAAATCTTCTCAGAAACTAATCAGCTAGATGATTCTTTACAATTGTTAAGACTTTGGCCCCAGGACAATTCTTAGGCCTCACGAGAAGGTTCAGAGTTTGATGTACGTTTATATCCCATATATAAACTATTGTTAAGGATCTTTTTGAGAACTGCAATACTCAACATATGATATGACTATAAAATCATCCTGTTAGAAAAGGGACTAATGATTATAAACATAAGAATGTCCGGGGGAAAATGGATTTTATTTATACAGGATCTACATGTATTATTGTACATTGTCCAGATAGTTTGTATTATGACTCCATTAAGCTGATTTTATCATACCTATTGTTCCTCAGGTGAGCGATGTGGCCCATGGGCCTCTTGTTTTCACCGTTCCCGTCAAACTGGCAAGTCTCCCTCATATGTAAACCAGGCGCTCTCATTGAAAGATTAGCACAAGAAGTGGTGTTGCTTACGCACAAATTGCCAGAAACATCAAAATCATATAGAGTTTTCAAGGCAGGAATATGAAATTTAACACAAAAAATAAAGCACCAATTTGGCTCAGAAGTTTTACACAATCGTAGTCAAGAAAATTCCAATCTCTAATTAAAATTATCATAAATACATTTCCTACCCTTCGAAAGTCAAAACTATTTGGTGAAATATTCGACCATTGTCCCTGTTTCGGTAAATCAATTTAAAAAATTCTTGCAGAAAAGTAAATATTCTCTTAAGGATTCGAATTTTCATCTTATTTGCCTTGAAACTGGAGGGAGGTCAATCTCCGAATCGGTGAATTTTAGAGTATAATGTTTGTTATGTAAGGCCATCTCTAAAATTTCATATCAGATTAGGAGGACAATGCAAAAAAAACCGTTTAGGCTAGTTTTGTAGATGGCAATTTTTATTATGGAATTCATCCAGAGAGCAGTCTTGCTGATAAATGGTATTCCAAAAAAAGTTCTTCAATGAAGTGCAATCTTAAAAATTGCAAAATAATGACTTCTTGTTTGGATTTCGAGGAAGAGATGGAGGAGGGTGTAGAAAATACTTGGGTTTTTAAGAGAGAGTTACTACTTTCAACAATTTTTTGTTAACATTGTTTATTTAAAATTTATAAAATTTTATGAAGCACATTCGTATCGTTCCGATTTTCTTCGGACCTCTTAACTTGAAGACGACGTAAACACAAAATCGGCGCTATTGTCAATAGGTACAAAAGGCATATACATGTATATAGAATTGAATTTTGTTGAACTATTTAGTTTAAATTTAGGCATTATCTTTAAAAAGGAGTAAACATGCAATTTGAAGGCACAATAAACATTGAAAACAAAAATTCCATTGCCTCATTCTGGAATTATACGGTCAATATGATTTTAGGCGTGTTGTGAAAATCACACAACACAATGCAAAGCAGCCAAATCTCAAAAGCCCATACTAATTCATCTTAGTCTGGTAGACCATTAAGAAAGGTTTGAAGAGTTTGTTCTGATAATCAAAAATATGAAAGACCATTTTTACAACGCAACAAAATTTCTGAAGAAAAAAGTACACCAAGTAACAAAGCCTGTTCTTAAACAAGCTGTAACATTACATGCATTACATATATTAAAATATGTACCAAAAGAAGAATCTGCTTACATCTGTAGAAAATAAGGTTTACCATGTAAAAAACCTTTACACATTGAGACTTGCTATATCACCTCAAGTTTCATAACCCAAGCAAAAGCACCGAAAAGGCCAGGAATCATTGGAGCCCAAATTAAGAAAAAATAGTGTATTTTGTGCAATGAAGACCATAGTCCAGTAAACTGCAACACTGAATACATCTGGAAACGAGAAAACAAGATATCTGTGAGCCAATGCTCACTAGTGATACCCCCGCTCTGATGTGAATATGCAAAATAAGCAAAGTTGACCTTTAACAGAAAGCTGGCATCCGATTGGTACAGAAATATATCCCACAATATGGCATGCCTAAACAAATAGTGTGTTAAAATTTCAAGCATTTGCGATAAATAGTTGCTGAGAAATCTTTGACGGAAATTTGTTTGAAAATTTTGGCTAAAAATAAACAAAATTATCATTTAACAGGAAGTTGATGTCCAATTGGTACAAAAATACATCCCACGATAAAGCATGCTTATACAAATACTGTGTAAAAATTTCAAGCATCTGCGATAAACAGTTGCTGAGAATTCTTTGACAAAAATTTGTTTGAAAATTTTTGCTAAAAATAAACAAAGTCGTCATTTAACAGGAAGTTGACATCTGATTGGTACAAAAACCCACAATATGGCATGCCAAAACAAATAGTGTGTTAAAATTTCAAGCATCTGCGATAAATAGCTGCTGAGAAATCTTTGACGGAAATTTGTTTGAAAATTTTGGCTAAAATAAACAAAGTCGTCATTTAACAGGAAGTTGACGTCCAATTGGTACAAAAATACATCCCACGATATGGCATGCCTTAACAAACACTGTGTAAAAATTTCAAGCATCTGCGATAAACAGTTGCTGAGAATTCTTTGACAAAAATTTGTTTGAAAATTTTTGCTAAAAATAAACAAAGTCGTCATTTAACAGGAAGTTGACGTCTGATTGGTACAAAAATATATCCCACGATATGGCATGCCCATACAAATATTGTGTAAAAATTTCAAGCATCTGCGATAGATAGTTGCTGAGAAATCTTTGACGAAAATTGGTTTGAAAATTTTAGTTAAAAAATAAGCAAAGTCGTCATTTAACAGGAAGTTGACGTCCGATTGGTACAAAAATATATCCCACGATATGGCATGCCTTAACAAACACTGTGTAAAAATTTCAAGCATCTGCGATAGATAGTTGCTGGGAAATCTTTGACGAAAATTTGTTTGAAAATTTTAATTAAAAAATAAGCAAAGTCGTCATTTAACAGGAAGTTGACGTCCGATTGGTACAAAAATATATCCCACGATATGGCATGCCTTAACAAACACTGTGTAAAAATTTCAAGCATCTGTGATAAATAGTTGCTGAGATAAATGCGACAGAAATTTTTGTTACGGACGGACAGACGGACAGACAGACACACAAGGGTAAAACAGTATACCCCCTCTCCTTCGGAGCGGGGGTATAATAAGGAAGGGCGTGTTTCAACTTCTATTGCTTACACAAAGTAGCAGATTGCAAATCCACGAAAAGATGCAACAAATGTATAAAATGCAAAGGATATTAAAGTAGATGCTTAAAAAATAGAGCACATAATTCAATATTGCCAAGTAACAATTTACCATGTTGTTTTCAAGATGGAGTTAAAATTGTAGTGGATTACAAACAGCATTAACCCTTATTAAAAATACATGTTCAATGTATGGTCATATTGATATTTTTAACACCCCCCTCTCCCCGATAAAAAAGCCTCAAGTTATGTCCCATGGCCTGGGCAGTGATTTTCGCAATTTAACATCTGTAACGTGTCGCGGCCTCGACCAGGCGTCTCGGTCCGTACATGGTTCACCCGAGTTTAATAGGGAATGCAGACACTTGCCAAGTGCCTCTATGATGTACAGAAAAGCTTTAATTCAAAATATACAGATATAGGTTAACCACTGCCTTGTGGTAATTCTCAATATATACAGATATATATAAGCCACTGCCTTGTGGCTATTTCTATGTTTGTCAACCGCCCTTGCCACCTGGCAAGGCAACTTGTCGCTCAGCCACTTGGTAATGCAAGTTGATCAATCAATCTGGCTATGCCACTTGGCCTATCAATTTGTCATTCGAAGAATCTGACTTGATCCTACTTTACTTAACCAATGTTTCCTACTTACAGAATTCACGGCTGTGAAACTCTACAACACAGTAATTCGCACTCAGGGATTACTTTACGTATGAGTCGTCTGTACAGACTATACAACATCAGCAAACCAAACTAGCGACACCATCTGGCTCTTAAACCAATTGCATTATCTCTAACACAAGTGTTTAAGAACATCCAAACATACTCTCTTGATTTATAAGTCTTTCTGACTAAAAAGAAACTACAATAACTGTTTTTGTTGTTTTGTTTTTATACAATAAAAAACTTGAATAACTCTTTTAATCATTTGACATTTTAATTACACTATTTACAATAATTACTGATAATAAAAATACAAACAAGGGAAGATAACTCTTTCAACCGTTTCACATCAAAGCATTTTGAACATAACAATGCATATCTTTATCTCCCACGACTGTGATAGATTAGTATAATGGAAATTAAATACAATTTACTATGTGGTCATATTGGCCCCGCCTTCAGGCCATTTATTTCACAATTAAGTTAAATGGGCTTCATGTACATCAGTATCATTCATTTAGTTTTATGGGAGTAGAGAAGATTTCTTTAATATTTAATATATTTTTTCCTATGAAACATGAATTTCACAATTTAGGTGGAGAACCTGTCTCGTATTTACAATAAAGTCTGCTCAGAGTATTTAAGCAAGAACACTTCCAACCTGATAAATAAGGCTACCTGGCCAGCTTTATTTTCTTCTGCTTGGGAGTCTTCTGTGACTCCCAATAACGTCAAGGCCGGATTCAAGGCATGTGGGATATACCCTGTTAACCTTGGCGCAATTCCAGATCAAGCTTTCCATACCAGCATTCCATTTGATATTCCTTTATCTCAGAGTCAGAGTGCTGCCTTATCTGCTAGTGCCTCCACATCAACTGGTATCTACTCATCTGTCATATCTTCCCCAACATCAAGTTCAGTAGCACCAGCTTTTTGTACAACTTCATCTTCTTCATCTCTCTCTTTCTGAGATTCCATCTACTTCTGTTCTCCCTCAGCCTACAAGTGCCTCAGCTGCTCCATCACCCCTTCCGACATTCTGAACTCATCTGTTCCACCATCTGATTTGGCTGACCCCACTGACAGTCCTCCTGGAACACTGCTGGCAGAGATAACTTTGCAGGCTGCAGACCCAAATTTGACAGATGGGGAGTTTGCCATTGCTACCACTGATGACATTCTTTATCTTGCGTCGGTGTTGGACCTTGATTTGCCGATATCCTCCGAGATCAATGACATTTTTTCTCCAAAACCCAACAAGTCAGGCAGTTCTGTGCCTTTAAAAAAGAGAAAAATAACATCACACAGACTGCTTACATCAGATGAAATAACACAAGAAAAAAGATTGCTACCGAGGAAAGAGAGAGAAAGGAAATAGAGAAGAAAAAAAGAAAACAAAAATGAGAGAAGAAAAAAGAAAGACAACAGAACAAGAAAAATAAAAAGCCAAAAGGAAAGAAAAAATCTACAAAAGAAACTGTATTGTGTTCAGTGTGTATTAGACAGAATGATAGTGATCTGAAAGATGAGAGAGAGTCTTAGATGCAATGTGACAAAATAGGGTGTGAGTCATGAGTGCATTTAAAATGTATTCCATAAAGCAATGTATGTATGGTTGAGCAAGGTAATTCTTTTTTCTGTCCAACATGCCAGTGGCTATCTGATTAAACTTAATAAAATTAATAAAGTGATGGGTTTTTATATATACATACACCGTGTGACCCTTATAACAATCACAAAAAACTTGTTTTCTTTTGACTGGCCCTTGAAGCGTACTCTTATTCCTTCTGGTCTATTAGTGTATTATCGATCGAATTTGTGCGCGGTGTAAGCAATCCAACTATTCACATGTGCAGTTTTTATCAATACAATTATACGCCCCTGATTATACATATTCAGTCAAAATCATGTCATATGTATACTATTTCTTAATAGCGAGCGCAGCGAGGCGGCGCGAAGCGCCGCTCGCGTAGCGAGCTCCATAGACAACGTGTACGAACGGAGGAAATTCGAGTTGAAATCTGCACATTGTTCAAAGAAAATTTTATGAGGCCACGTGAAAACGTTCTACTATCCCAGTGATCCTTTGCGGTGCATAGCAACATGGTGGAACAGAAAGTGTTTCTACGGAAAATTCTTACCTCTACATCACATACATCATTTTCATTTAACAATAAAAAAAATCCTTCTAAAAACATTACAGTAAACAACACATAAGCTTACGTAAAAAAACTGAACTTTTGCTGACATATGACGTCATTTCCTTCTCCGAATTTGTCCGACAATTTACGAAAACTGTCGAGCGCAAAAGAATGTTAACTATGACGTCACAAAGATCTCGCGTTTTAATTTCCCGCGATACATTTAGAGGTGGATCAAGCATATGTACTGGATCATGTAGGAAGTACTCAGTATCAGTGTTAACGGTGACTCTTTGGCTGATTAGTTTTGTTTTGATGATTTTTTTTTTTTTGCTTAGTAAATACACATATGCAAGTTCCATGCTAAATTTATTGTCATATTGATCCAATCATATATGCATACGTTAGGTAGGTGACAAAAAATTATCAAGAAAGAAAAGTCTAATCATTATTAGATCTACGTGCAGCCACGTCATTTTGTAATGAATAGATAAATGAAAAGAATTAAACTGTTAAAATATCTACCGGTACATGTATTTGTTATATAGTTGCATATGGGGTCAAATAATATTGGATATCACACACTAAGAAAGGGGTGAGGGCACATGTCTACAACGCTTATATAGCGTACAAAAATTAAAAAGATTTAAAACAAAATTAATGTCACTGAGGAAAATAATTAAAACACGGGTTACAACAAGGAACAAAATGAGAAATAACAAACAAAATTTATTTTTACTGATTTTAATGATCATTATTAAAAGGTAAAGAAAAGATAAAACATAATTGTATCTACTTAAAAAAAACGGCGTTGTGTTTATCAAAATATTTTAATACAATGTTAGTCTGTTTAACATTTTATTAATGCTCAGTGGTAGTTTGTTTAAGTGTATAAGACTAGGAAGGGGCCATTGGATAACTTCGGGTTCCTTGCGGTGGTAAAAGTTTTCGAGACAAAGCCAAAGTTTTTTGGTTGGGGCAAGTCCACGGGTTGCATTTAACAATGATGACAGATGTGTGGTTCCTTCTGCGCTCGCCCCAACGGTCACACCGTAAAACATATTATTTAGCACAGGTAAACACAACCTATAAGAATAACTGACTATTAATTAAAGCAAAAGCAAAACTTTCAAAAACTATCCTACATGAGTGACGACCATTGTGAGAACTTTTCACTCCCTGACAGTCAGCGAGAAAAACAAAGACAAAGAAAACCACTTGGTGGTTGGGAATCTGATCCCGATCCGAAATATTATTGCTCGCGCTCTCGAGCGCTAGCAACTACGTTAGTCTTTTTGACTGTAATACGCATGCTCGACTCCATAGTAGGGGATTCTGGGAATACTGTACTACTGTAGATAAATTGTACCATTTGAATTTCATTTTCACATGAAGTTTTGTGCTTTATTGAAAATGGTAAAAAGTAACAGTAGCTTAGGTCTTATAATGCAAAGTTATTTTCAATATTATAATAAATAGCTAGCTATATCTTAGATTTCTTCAAGCTCGGATAACAACTTCGGATATGTTTTTCGAGCTTGCCGGAAAGGCCCGAGAAGATACGTTTGCTTCCTTGGAAGACGGTATAAAGAGTTGAAATAATTTACAGTCTCCGGGTTGTGCACTTCCTTTCCTTTGTGATTGGTAGAAAATACATGATGTGAAAATTTACATTTATTTCATTGGTTGAAATACTGTTCGGCGCAAGGGAGATAATTTTCTGATGATCTCTTTCATGTACGACTTAACAAATTTCGTAGATTTCAAATCTTGAAAAAGGGGGAAAACGAAAAATCAACACAAATTGCTATGAATGAAATTCAGCCTTTGATTTTCAGGTCCAACTAGTTGAAAGCAATATTCTGTAATATCTAATGAAATTATTTCCTTTTCTTTCGTTTTTTTGTTTTTCGAATACAAAATTAAAAAAAAAATTGATGCAGCTAATATCGGTAAAGTTGTTTGCACCTTAGATAGGTAAAACTATGTGTAATAATTGTTAAAGTAGATCCAGTTTTCTGTGATGTCATACTTTTTGTAAAACTTTGAGTTCTTTAAAGTTTGAGCAAGATATTTTAATCTATTTAATGCGAATATAATCGCAGGGAAGTAATTAAAATTATTGGTAAGTTTAAGATATTTTGGCAGCTTAATTTTATCCTAAATTTCCTAGTTTTTATACATTTTATCGATGCTAAGGGGAAATAACTCTTTCTGACTTTTCTTTCAGTTGAATGTCTAAATGCCATGGTTTTTCTTATCCCAACGATTAATTTAAAAATATTTTTGTAGTTTTAGTTTTCTGATAAAGTTGACAATACATTTAAACAAGATGACGATAATTCCTAAGATCTCTTTTACCCTTCTGTAGTCGATATCAACTTACAAGCTCGGGTAGTCATTTCTCAATTTTAGACACGCAGGCTTAAAAGACACATGATGGCATAGAAATGCTCCAAACGCTATGGTATGAAGAGGAAGGTGACATTTATATAAAAAAGAATTAAATTGTCTTTGATAACTAATTGCTGTTTAGAGTTCGCTCTTAAGACGGTAAGCTTTTTTTTAAAAAAGCTAAATGTAACCATCTACCCGTCACTGTTTCGTGGTATCTAAATGTGCTGGAGAGACACGAATTATCCCGATGAAACTCGAAAAAAATTCCAGAATGTTCGCTGAAGCGATTGCTATATAACATTACTACCTTCACATGGTAAATGGTGAGCATTTCCGATTTACGTACAATAGTGTCCGAAATAACAACACTTTTCCCTATAATGCTAAAAAAAACTATCATTTAAAAGCGTACACAATATTTAATTTAAAACAGGACCAAGCATTTTTTTGGCGATGCCAAGTGCTACACTGCCTCATTTTAAAGAGGTTTGATCCTCTGATTTTGGGTAGCCATTTTGGGTCATCTCTAGTCTGGAAATTCTGTTTCATATATGAATTCTACTTGTAAATTCCATTTTTACAATGCCAAATAAACTATATTGAATAAAATAGTGGAGGAAAAATTCCATATTTAGAGAGTGCAGTAAGGGACTATATTTTGTGGCGGAAGGTTTTTAAGAAGACAATAAACATTTTTCATAACTTAGTTGTTTTAGAGTACCGTAATTTTAGCTTTCTTATTTTCCGTGCAGACCAAATTTTCAGATAGTTTATGCATTGTGATATATTTGTGTTCCAAAAAACATATTTCAACAATATTTCAATATTTCTATCGACATATATTTGCATATTTAAGTGATATTTCATAAAAGTAAAGAAAAAATCAACTCCAATTTTCCCCTAAAATTGGCTCATTTCATGCCATATCTCAAAATTTACATAATAGACCCATACTTTTGCTTTTATTTTCTGAATATTTAAGTTTTTTTTGACAACTCTGTCATAATTTGAGAAAAAGTTTGAGACTTTTAAATAATTCAATTGCATGTTGAATCGTTTATGTCATTGAATAAAAATGGTGTTTTTTCAGTGCAAAAAGGTCAAAATATCAATAAGGTGAAGAAATTGCAAACTTTTTCATGTTGATAATTTTAATTTTATTAATTCTAAATAATGTAAATTTGTATTTGATACCATGGTTCATTTCGATAAAAAAAAAAAAGAGGTAAAAGCGATTTATGTGCAATTTGCACTTTCAGTGCAGAAAGGTCATATTAAATACACCATAGCACCGAAAAGAGCATATAGACCCCAAAATTTTGTTTTGAATTTTGGTTTAGATATGTGTGTAGATGTTAAAAAAATACTTTAGAAAAAAACTTAAAGACTTTTGATAGCAGGATCCAACGTCCTTAAGATACAACATAAACTTGGAATTTCAAGAGAGTAATTTTGTGTAAAACATCATCATAAAAAGATGTTTGCCTCTCCGATATACGTAACACAGAACTGTAAACATTATTTCGCATATGAATGTGTATTTATAGACACAAATAATGACTACCTAGGTCAGCTTGTGTTATAATCTAGCATTTAAAGGTCATATGAAACGATATCCTGACCATATTGAGTTATATACGGGAATGAGTTCATAAGTGCCTATTTAATAAGACTGACATTGTTTTTTGGATATTTTATGCAAAATGTGAGCGCCACAGTCGATCAAAATTACTTAATCGGGAAAAGGAACATTGACTTACGCGGCTTACCTCCCTTGCTTATGACGTCATTAAGACCCAATCGCCTTATAAAGCTATGTTGTGAATACAAATATCCATGTCATTTTGGAGCATTTTAAAATATAAAAAAATACTATTTTATATAAAAACTTGTATAATTATACAATAATCAACCACGTCAGTATTTTTTCTCTCAAGAAATGAAATCGTGTGCGTTTTTATTTACATGTAATAGCGTGTACATAATGATATTCAGTTTCGAGACTGCAGGGAGAATAAATGATTTTCTTCATAGATCCACATGCAAGTATAATATAATTTTAATATAAGCATATTTATATGTTTTGTTTTGATCTTTTTAATGAAATTGACAAATTCAAAAATAAGTCTGATCGTTTTTTCCCATTTGCACGTTCATGCAATTCATTAAGATTTTTTTTCTAAACAACTTGTAGGCCTCATTGTGCCTCATTCGCTCCACGATTATATTGTTTGTTTCACTTTCAAATTCACAAATATGTTACCATTTAATTATTTTTAGTCCAAGAGAAATTTCTTCAAATGTTTTGTTTTTGAAACGTGTACTTGAATGTGCGGTGTTTTGATTTTAAAACGTGTATGTGCGGTTTTTACTCACAGATCCCTTTTATCTCACTTTCTTCCGCAATATTTTCTTTCGTTTTTTTTTTATCATTATTGATGCTTGTTCTTAATAAAATCTGTTGATTATCTTCACATTCGTTCACAACTATTTTTATCAAACAACCGATTTATTTTACCGATACATTTCTAAATCCTTAAATGCCATATTTTTGCGATCTAATTTAATAAAACGTTAATACACGTGTACACAAAGTATTTTCTAAAGATATTGCTACATGTATATATCAATAAGTCAGAAATTTATATTATTTCGAAATAAAATTTAAGAATAATTTTGCGGCATTTTATAGCAGCTCTTAAATACAAACTATGTACACAATGCCTCAAACATTTTCATTGGCCTGCCTTATATACTTTTTTATGTGACAAAATAAATCAAATCAATTTAAATGCTTTAATTCCCTTTAAATGTAGCTCAATCATTATACGTACCGAAGAAGAAAAGGATGTTTCTATTTCAAAAGGATAAGGATAATTCATTAATCAGCTGTAAATGTTGGAGCATTTCTTTCGTTAAATTTCCACTCCAGTACGGGATCTTCATCATGATTTTACTTTTGTGAGAAGCTGATATTAGATTTATTCATTAACGACCAATTAAAACTAAGTCATCTGTAGGCTACTACGAAATCAAATGATCTCATTTGAAAAGAAAGACACGTTCATATATGCAAAAATTACTAAAATTTAATCGATAAACTACTGTAAAATTACACTAGTTTTAATGCATTGTTTACATCAGTGGGGTCTTTGTGACGTCATAAATCCACAAAATCAAGAACGATAAGCGGGCAAGAATTTTTTCAGGTGCTCAGTTTTCACGGTTATTTCTCAGTAATGCAAAGGCAAAAAAATCTTACATCATGTATTTTAACATTTGTTTATACCAAGCTTTATATTCATGAAAGAAAATCATAGTGTTAAAAATCGTTTCATAGGACCTTTAAATAAATTTAGCCCTTTATCGTGGTAACACCTACAAACACTATTTACATGAGTGCTCTTGATAATAAAAATTCGTTTTTTGACTTTAATAAAATGAAGAGCTTCTTGGTCGTGCTAGCACCTACTTAAAGTGCAATCACCCTTCCTGTATAAGTATTTCATGTGCAATGTTTTGTTTTTGAAGTTTATGTTATATAACGTTGCTGAAACTAAGCATGGTGAGAATAACCCTAAAATCTGTAGGCATAAAACTATACATTATTTACTAAAAAAAAAAAAAGCTTTGAATTGCACATCTAAATCAGCAATGTTCTATTAAGCTTTACGTAATAGCCTACGTAATCACATGACGCACATATCTCGAACTTAACTTAAATCGGCAACAGAACAACTACTTTATCAGTCGGCGAGCAATTTTTGACACTGTTAATAAGGATAAAAATAAATGCAAGCATGTCATGCATGATTTTGTAGGTAAACTATCATGGAAGATAATGATAGTGAGTAATTCTTTATTCTTTTTCGTTTGAAAGCGAAAATGAATGCAATTCACGGATGGGGGGTACTCCAAGCCCAGGGCTGCGTTTTACAAAAGAACTTACGACAAAGCCATAAATATTTTCAGTCTCATGAAATGATATATAAAGAACAAAACTTAGACAGAACTCTATTTTATAAACTACTCTGATGTCCATAATAATATTCTACAGCAATGAGAGTAAAACATTGATTATAGTCTGTCCCAAGATATTTTTGCCGCATATTTTCTTAAATTATTCAATATTTATAAATACCTCTTGGTTCAGACGATGTTCATTCAATAGTATGAAAAAATCCCAAGATTTCCCCTTTGAAACGCCCCCTCTAGCTTGTCGGGTATCAGTACACGGCTAAAAATAAAAAGTCTACGAGGTTTTTCCATTGCCAAGGAGATGAAGACGCCAGGATGATAACGTTGAAAAATTGCGCGAGGGGTCCCGAGTATTTCCGAATGGAGAAAAGATGTCAACATTCCCCATTATAAATCTCCGTAGGAAATCTGTTTTCGTTCCTGTGAATTTTAACGAGGGAAAAATGATAATGTGTGAATGAAGTTATCTTGGGAATTTTCCCTTTCATCGATTTTAATTGCACTTCAGTCACAGGTATGTGTATTTTTATTAAAAATCGTTCAAATGTGCAGCATAAATATCTTGGGACAGACTATAGTTTGTGATTAATTAGCAGTCATTAATTTGATCGTAAGTCGTAAGTTTTTGAAATGCAGCCCAGAGTTTGATACCATTTGGTACTTAATTCTACAAGTTGAACTACAAGCGCCATTGATATGTCAAAAAAAGGGGTTTTTTTAAATTAAGATTTTGTCTTTTATAAACTATATTAAAGTATGTATATACTTTGTTCCAAAATATCTTATATTAACATTTTGCTAAAATATTCGATATTTTTTACCGTAACATTGCTTGTTCAATGACAGATGCGCTGCAGAAATATCTTTGGACAAACTATACATAAGATATTACGTGTATCTATTTATTCAAGTTTTACAACGTTTAAAGCTTCAGAAATTAAGATATAATTAAAATAGCTATTTTCCAAGTGTCGTCCATTTCTTCCATGTGTTCCTTTCTGAACACCTTTATCTGTAAGACTGCTGTCTAGGGGCGCGGCTTGATTTTCCAAAAAGGTGTACACCGGGTACACTTTTGTAAATCAAGTGCAGTGGTGTAGCGTTTAGGTGTACATTTTCTACACCGAGTCAGGGGCATGTGTTGTTGGGTGTAGCACTGAAAACCAATATGGCGGACGAATGTTATGATTGGAAACTTGACAAATGATTTTAGTAGTATATCGGATTAGAAGTGGCAAGTAAATATGTCTTTTGTATGAAAGCCATTTAATTTGAAATGTGTTCATTTTATTGCATTCAAATAATTAAAAAAAAGCCTTTGATTGTTGCTGAACATCAAATTCCCTGTTAAAACAGCAGCATTTTCCGCCATATATTTTCTTATCTTCCCTACACCATGTACACTAAACCCTTTAAGTGCACTTGATATACAATACAAAATGTTTACACCGGTGTGCACTGGTGTACACCAAGTTAAGCTTAATCAAGCGCACCCTAGGTGAACAGATTGTGTTCTACGTTTCTATGAATAAAAGATAAATGAGGTTAGGGAAAGTTGTAAGAAGGGAAAGTTGTAAGAAGGGGAAGGGCTTTTGATATTATACAAAATAAAACTATTATTTATTATTATTTTTAAAATAATTAAAATTATATATAAATATAAATATATATATATATATATATATATATATATATATATATATATATATATACACCAAAAAAATATAATATCGGTGTATTTGGTGTATTTTTAATAAGATAATATAGGATATTGTGTACTCTAATATCTTGCCTGGTAAGTTACTCTAATTTTTTGCGACAAAGCTGTCAAAGTAAAAGAAAATAAATAACAAATGCCTGGAGAAAAGTTATTTCAAATTTACTTTCCATTATTTGGCCAATACTTTACTTACACTGATATTTTGAGTTAATGGTTAGCAGTGACTTGAATCAAGAGTGAAGGTCATAACATATCTCTTCATAATCAGTTTTAGACCGTAGGTTATTTTCCAATTGCTTAATCTTAGTTGGATTGAACAAAAATCCCTGTATGCAAGAGAAAACGGGATTGAATTGAAAGTTTAATGCCATCTGGAAAAGTTGTAGGTAAAGGTCGAAACAAAATTCTTTGTACTGCTTTTCATCATATTGTCTACTATTTAAGCAGTGTATTGCAATTGCTTCTATTTCAATTTCCTCCTCTGCTTCATCGAGTGTAAAAAAATAATATTTTTAAAAAAGAAGCAAACAATGTACCCCCCTTTAATCATATACCGGCATCTGTTGTCTAATTACGGAATTTAATTTCTCACACAAAAACGACATCTGCAAGCAATTTCTCTCTTAAAATATTGCGACAATTTTGAGGTTTTCCGAAATGAAGAAATGAAGGTTGATGTTGAACTTCCGCCATGACAACATCAGTCATGCAAGATGTCTCTTGTATTTGAAGTAGATGAGTTAAACAATGCTAATTGCACTTCTATTATGGCGAAACCCCAAAAATTATTATAATGAAATCAAAACTGCAAAATTTTTAAGTAACAAATGTAAACTGTCAAGAAACCTGCTTTTCATTTTTCCAAGGTGTGGAATGTGGACCTGTTTAGAAAATGCAATGGTCGTTTCCATGTGGAAGGAGAGATCAGAGATAGCACCAGTGGGTTTATTAATTTTGCAGGCGAACAATCTTGTGTAAATTCCTTGCTGGTATGTATATTTACAACGGATCACTTTTCTAAAAGGATTAAAGAAATGTCCCCATTTCCTCTCCAGCCTGTGTGAGAAGGTTTGAATGCTGCTTTTATGTCTTAAACTTTTGTACAGAAAGAAGTATGCAGATGCATGATAAAGGTTATTGAGATTGTTCTCAGGATTGAATTTTGAATATTTGAAACTTTAGTCTGAACATTGTGTAAATTAAATAGATTGGTCACTTAGATATTGCAGTTTGTTTAAATTGGACTAATTAATGAAATATTATATAAAGGAATTTCTGCGGCAAATATTAAACTATATCTAAACTTTTTTAAAAACAAGTGGCGACAACTCTGTTGTGAGGTTAATGTATGATAAAAAGGATCTAAATCGTAAAACCTATGACATTACCGCCTCATGAGCGGGGCCCAATATGCAAAATGGCGGAATTAAAAAAAAAAATTCTGTACCTCCACACATGTGAAATAAAAATCTTCTTTCCGACTCCATTGTATATTTAAAAAAAAATTAAATATATGATTATGGTTATGAATTTTACTTTATTTTTCAATAGGTAACCGTGCATTTGAATTTTTCAAATATGTATTGGAGTCCATAAATCCTTCTACGTATTTTTACTGGCCTCTGGATCAGAAGTGTAGGTACTCGGGCGGGGCAAATATTGCGATATAGTAAATATGAAAAAGTCTTAAGATATTCTTCTTTTCTTTTTCCATATGTATGCGAGATGATTATACGACTACAATGATGGCAGTATCGCTAATAACTTTATTAAGCATTATTAAGTTATAATAATTTTCAATTTTTGAAAATATACATTGATTGAAGAATTTTAAATGTCAATCGTGTAATCGCCGATCTTTAAAATGGCGTTTGGCGCTGAAAGTGGATGTAATGAGAACAAGGAGCTATGTGTTGCAGGCAACCGAGGAAGGTAAACAGAAGATACGAGCAATGGCTTGTTGCAATATTCATGTGTTGCTGGCTACCCTGGAAGGAAAACAGCAGATGTAAGCAATGGCTTGTTGCAATATTCTGCAGTCCAACTAGTTTGATGTTGGACTGGAAACGTTTGAAAAGCCATGACTTCGATTGTCTTAAAACTGCAATGATCAATAAAAAAGGTAGCAGAAGAATATATGTTCCATCTTTAAGAACTGTTGTGTCTCTTTGACGTTTTTATGGCGTTTTGCATCGGAGTACATTGTCAACGATTATAGGATTAGGGTGTAGTCCATCTTTGTTTACCACATGGCCCAAGTATAACACGGATGGGTTAATTAAGGCACACATAAATGGCTTACGTTTCCGCCCTGCTTCCCTTTGACGTGTGAAGACTGAGTCATATTGCTTTAGACGAGACTGCACGGTGTCAGAATATAAAATCACATCATAGAGATAGATAAGGTCTCAAATTGTAATCCTTTTAGAATAAGCTTCTTGCATTTTTGAAATTAGACATTTGTCGGTCTCTTGCCCCCCCCCCCCCTCCATTTAATGAATTGATGTTTCCAAATATAAAAAAGCGCGGGGGTAACAGTCATAGGTGTCTCCGATAAGAGTTAGGACTCAAAAATGAAAATTAAAATAAATTTAAGGGCTTCGAAATTAGGGGTTGTCAAGACCTGTGGGTCTAATTTTTTTGCGGCGATTCAAGTGATGAAGGTAATTTTTTCGAATATTTTCATAAGTCCCAAAGAGCGATTATGGTCTTCGAATGTGAGGTACAGCTGAATTTTTCTTTGGCAAAACATCTTTCCGTTATAAAATTTTTAGAATGCTCATGCATACGTGTGCATTCTATACATGAAATTAATAAAAATTTATTCAATCGAGGTATAAAAAAAACATCAATGATTTACTTATAAAGTCAACTGTGTAAGTACACGTAGTTTACTACGAGTTCATCAACCGTCTCTTCCGACGGAGATTGATTGACAATAAGTTTGACACTTTCCAGGAGACCTCCTAGAAAAGATTCCTCTTCGTCAGAAGATTTGTTTTCGTCCTGCAAGAACTCTTGCTGATAGGCTGCAGAACGAAAAAGAATCTTTCTTTAGGTAGCAATGCGAAAGCTCGTTAGGCGGCGCTGTAGATCGTAAATAAGAAAATGGCGCAATCCTAACCTCGGTTTACATCGTTTACATTACGGAGTTTTTTGCAATGAAAACGCCGCCAGAGGTGTGCTAGCTATTTTTAGTGAGAAATCCTTTCTGCATGACGTATTTGGCAAAAATTTTCCCGGGTTTTGTCAAGAAGGAAGTACAAATCTGCTCTGCATTTTTCATCTATGTTTTTATTTTACTAGTAAGGTAAATGCGCACACGTAATGCACATCAAAATATTGCTTACATACCTAAGTGAACATATGAAAACAAGTTTGTCATAGAGTGAAGCTTAATAGTTGGGAAAAGTTCTCGTGCAGCCACGGAAGTTCCAAGAACGATAACTCCGTCCTTGTAGTTGTACTACAACTTGTAGTTAACGCTGATAACAACAAAATATCTGCCAATCAATGACTGCAAACAATTAAGAAGTCTTATAGAAGTGAAAACTTCAATAATTCAATGCAACTAAGCAATTATACTATATTTATACATGAATTTATCACAATTGAAGTCAATTTCGAAATTATTTTTTATTAGTGGACGAATATTCCCAACAGCTGTTTACAGATACAGAGAGTGAGACTGACTCACAGGTAGTTTAATAAAATGAAATATTTGTTCTATATTATAGGTATCTTTGTAGTTAATTATTCAGTATATACTCCAGTATAATTATTCTGATTTTATATTTACATATACTAGTACTACACATATTAGCATGTAGTAAATGGTTTATGATTTATTGTCATGAATAAAAAATATACATATGTAATTATTCCATGTGTTGCATACATGTTTTAAGCAATTTGTTGGCTTTCTGCGGGGGTCACTTGATTTGGATGCCACTCGGGGTCCATCGGGATCCACACAAGATTTCACTTATAGTCAAGACACAAGCTCCCCTGAAAGTTCAATAACTGTGGAAAGCCCAAAGAAGCAAAGTGACCCAGCAGCAAAACCAAGGAAGAGACAAGTATGATATGTTGAAACAATTTTATCGTAAAAACATAAAAAATGACAATTATGTATTTTAAATGTAAGGTGAATTTCCTTGAAATATTTATGACTTGCAAATATTTTTTTGCAGATAAATCATTTCTTGGCTGTTGGAAATCCAACAAACCACTGTTGAAAAGGAGTAAATCTACAAAAAAAAGGCAAGTCAACTCAAACAGTTTTTACAGGCTCCTTTGCTACAAATACAAGTTGCATTATTTTTTATGAAGACGCTTTAGTGGAAGTTGTGAATGTAAATGAAAAAAAAAACCCCACAAACACGTGTATTTGGAACTATTTTGGGTCTGAGTTCGTGTGCGGAAACTTGGAAAAATTGCTGGAATAGAAAATGTAAATGTCGAAGCATATCTATCCAAAATACACAGAGTGGTTGGTGCTGATAAAAAGAAAAGGGGTAATTTATGAGAACAGTATAGAAAAGAAGAATTTGAGATTCCAGTATACATGGACAATATGAGGATGTCTGCACAATTTAAAGACAGCGAAGAAAAGGCTGAGGTGAAATTAAGTTCCCTCACAGAGAAACTACAGGAAAGACGAACAAAGGTAATTGAATTGACAGAAAAAACAAGAAAACTAGAAAGGAAAGAGAAGCGAATGGAAGTCTACTGACTTCCATTCGATTTCTCTTCTTCCTTTGCTTTTCTTCCTTTGCTTTCTTTGCTTTACTAAGAAAAGAAAGCAAAGGAAGATCAAAGTAATAACACTGTTATCAAAATTGAGAAGGAACTAGTTTCAAAAAATAAATTACTAGAGAAAGCAAAGATTAGAAACAAACAACATTTAAATCACTGGTAGATTCCAACAGAAAAGTCCGATTCATTTCCAAGAAACTGGAAGCAACAGAATATACAGTTGGGAAACTACAAAGTACTGTGAACCAATTAGAAGAGAAATATGATGTTGCAATAGCCAAAAAAATCATTTAGAGGAAGAACTTAAGGAACTTTCAATATCAAATGACTTTTTACAAGGACTTCTAAAGAATGAAGCAGACTTGTATCTTTTTGATCCTGAACTTGTTGAGTGTGCAATGAATTTGACTAACTTTAAAAGTTGCTTCTCGAAATGTTGGACCAGTCATTAAAGAGGTTGCAGGTTTATGTGGGAAAATACCTAATAAACTTCCTTCACGCTCAGCTGTAGATAACTTTAATGATAGAAAACTCGCAATATCCCAAAAGCACTTGGGAGCAGTGGCTGCCTCAAAATCCAATACTACTCTTTACACAGATGAAACTTGCAAGTATGGGCATACTTATCAAACATTTCTCATTACTGATATGGACAGAAATTCTTACCTACTAGGCCTAAGGGAAATGGTCAATAAGAGTGCCCAATGCACTTAAGACACATTGAAAGAAATACTGGGAGATATAGACTATTGTAAAATGCAGGAGGAGCAAGAAGAACAAGTGAGATCTACTGTTGGAATGAAGTTATTAACAAACATCCGCAACACGATGTCAGATAGAGCCGGCACGGAAATTTTTGCAGCAATACAAGAATGAAATTTTCCAAGAAATACAGCTAAATTTCAACAGTCTTACTGACAATGAACAACAATTGTGTAGTCAAATTAATAATTTTTTACTGTGGATTACATCTGCTTATAGGCATAGCTGATGTTTGTGAAGCTGCCATAAAAAATTTGAAATAGAATATTTAAATGGAAAATTGATTGGGTTAGCAGAAAAGCCAGAATTGCAACGTTACCACAAGGCAGAAAGTGGCACTCTCCGTCTCTTGAGAACAAGCAGCAAAGCGTTTGCGATGGGGGAGGATGAAAAAAAATTGTGTTTTTCTTCCATGGAAAACATACTTAAATTGGAGTTGTATCCGGTTTTCCAACATGGTACAACATCAAATATGAAAATGATGAAGCTATTTATGCTTATAACTTGTTAGATGATTACAGAAAAGGGAAACTTAAAATTGTCTTTTCATAGTGCAACAGGCACAACATGATTAACAGATTAAGATGTACATATTTCAAATTTACTTTTTAATTGAATGATTATGAGGATTTTTATAGACTTTTTTTAGATATACATGTTTATGGCAAAGTCAAGTCCCTTTTTTATGTGTCAGGATCTTCAGTTAAAAAGTTTCAGTGTTTTACATTTGTTTTATCATTGCATGTCCTCACAGGTAGTGAGTTTTTATGGCATGTCTCCTCAGATGACAAGTTATTATTACTAAAAATCTATAATTTACATCTCAAGAAAGAGAAAATTTACATAAAAAAGAGTGTCTCCTGTTTCCTCTTCTCTTTTTTATGACTAATTTATTATAAAGTCTATAATATTGTAACGTGCCCGAGGATCAAGTAAAACACGGTTTAAAAGTTATAGAAATTTAATTGTGATTAAACAGCAATATAATTATAAATATGAACTGGTATATCTCTTGGAACTCTTGGTTGGTAAATGATTAAAGCAGCAAATAAATATAACACGGGTGTATTTTAAACAAGAGGCCCAGGGGCCACATCGCTCACCTGAGCAACAATTACCTTAATTCTGATCAAATTAGCATTACAGTATCAAAATATCTTGACAACTAAGTACAGTAGATCTTGCTAAAAAAAAAATAGAAAATCTGTCAATTTTTATCCACCTCTTTTTTTGGGTAAATACCAAGCCCCTTTTGTTGTTGTACCTGTAAGAAGATTTTTCTCTATTCCAATTTACCCCCCCCCCTCCATTTCGTGGCCCCCCTTTTCTCTAGGGAATCATGGTTTCATCAAACTTAAATCTGCATAACCTGTGCTTTCACACTAAGTACTGAGTTTTGGACCGAAAACTTTTCCAGAATATTTTTTAAGATTTTCTCTATATATTCCTATGTAAAAATTCATCCCCCATTGTGGCCTCACCATACCCCATGACTATTATTTAAACAAACTTGAATCTTTACGATCTTGGGATGCTTCCACTTAAATTTGGGCTTTCCTGGCCTTATAGTTTTGAAAAGAAATTTTTAAAGATTTTCTCTATATATAAAAATTTATCCCCCATTGTGGCCCCGTCCTACCCCCAGGGACCATGATTTGAACAAACTTGAATCTACATTATCTGAGGATGGTTACAATTTGAGCTTTCTTGGCCATAAAGTTTTGAAAAGAATTTTTTTTAAAGATTTTCTCTATATATTCCTATATAAAAATTTATCCCCTATTAAGTTGTGGCCCCACCCTACCCCTGGGGACCATGATTTGAACAAACTTGAATCTACACTATCTGAGGATGCTTCCACTCAAATTTAAGCTTTTCTGGCCTTATAGTTTTTGAGAAGAAGATTTTTTAAAAAAATTTCGATATATTCCTATGTAAAACATGACCCCCCTCTTGTGGCCCCACCCTACCCCCGGGGACCATAATTTGAACAAACTTGAATCTACACTACCTGAGGATGCTTCAATTTTAATTTGAGCTTTTCTGGCCTGATAGTTTTTTAGAAGAAGATTTTTAAAGATTTTGTCTATATATTTCTATGTAAAACTTGATCCCCTAATTGTGGCCCCACCCTAGCCCCGGAGACCATGATTTGAACAAACTTGAATCTACACTACCTGAGGAAGCTTCCACTTTTATTTGAGCTTTTCTGGCCTAATAATTTTTTAGAAGAAGATTTTTAAAGATTTTGTCTATATATTTCTATGTAAAACTTGATCCCCTAATTGTGGCCCCACCCTAGCCCCGGAGACCATGATTTGAACAAACTTGAATCTACACTACCTGAGGAAGCTTCCACTTTTATTTGAGCTTTTCTGGCCTAATAATTTTTTAGAAGAAGATTTTTAAAGATTTTCTCTATATATTCCTATGTAAAACTTGATCCCCCCATTGTGGCCCCACCCTACCCCTGGGGACCATGATTTGAACAAACTTGAATCTACACTACCTGAGGAAGCTTCAACTTTGATTTGAGCTTCTCTGGCCTAATAATGTTTTAGAAGAAGATTTTTAAAGATTTTCTCTATATATTCCTATGTAAAACTTGATCCCCCCATTGAGGCCCCACCCCCGGGGACCATGATTTGAACAAACTTGAATCTACACTATCTGAGGAGGCTCCCATTTTAATTTGAGCTTTTCTGGCCTGATAGTTTTTTAGAAGAAGATTTTTAAGGATTTTGTCTATATATTTCTATGTAAAACTTGATCCCCCCATTGTGGGCCCTCCCTACCCCTGGGGACCATAATTTGAACAAACTTGAATCTACACTACCTGAGGATGCCGCCACACAAGTTTGAGCTTTTCAGGCCGAATAGTTTTTGAGAAGAAGATTTTTGAAAAATACCAACAAATTTTCAATAATTCTCAATTATCTCCCCTTTAAAGAGGGCGTGGCCCTTCATTTGAACAAACTTGAATCCCCTTCACCTAGTGGTGCTTTGTGCCAAATTTGGTTTAAATCTGCCCAGTGGTTCTTGAGAAGAAGATGAAAATGTGAAAAGTTTACAACGCCGACAACGACGACAGACAACGGACAAATTGTGATCAGAAAAGCTCACTTGAGCCTTTGGCTCAGGTGAGCTAAAAAGGGGGTGGGGGATGTCGACTGGCACCCAACGTACGTATATAGATTTAGTAATTAATATTCCGTAAATGTTTGGTGTCTGTATAACTGTTTCCCAAACTTAACATTTTGTTCAGTTCTGCTGGTTACTGCTTACTCTCTGTAGCCTACCGCTCGTTCTCTCCCTCTCTGTTAGATCCGCCTGCTATATATACTCTTCCTTGTCACCAATGTAAATAGTGACGTAGTACCCAAAACTACGTCACTGACTTTGGTGACTTTTACCAAACTCCCATAACCGGAAGTTCAGAGTTACCAATGTTTATGCGGTGCATGGAAAACTATTTTACGAGAAATTACGTTTGGTATGGGATGCCATCGATAATAAAACAGCATGGGGAAATATATGAATAACTAAGTTATGGTTAGCAGGTATGATTTGTTTACCAAGTCGAAATAAGCGCTATTTAATGACATTTCTTATTCACCACATCACCAATCTGTAGCAATCGCCAACACGTGCACAAACAATGTCGCCAATTCAAATCACCAACAATCACCAACACGTTGTTGTAATTGATGTACCGTTTAATTAATGAATACATGTATTCAACTACAAATCATCTGCAACACAGCATTCAAAAATTGCGCTAAGTATTTCGGTAACACAAGGGGAGTAAGGAAAAAAAAAGAACGATAACTCTAAACCCATGTATTACACTATAATAAGCTTTACCTATATGTTTTTTCATTTGATTTAAAATTTTAATATATTATTTGTATGTCAATAATGAGATATCTAATTTCTAAAATTAGAATTCTATTTGGAAAAAAATATTATTGAATGCATATTTAATGAAATTTGATCCTTGTATTAAAAGTTCATTCTTATTTCAAGTGATAATTACTTTTTTACTTGTAGGTACCGTAATTTTTCCATGGTTTCCATAGATACATTACCTATCCTTGATCACAGTTGAAAGCACTAACAAAAAAAACTGCGAACAATAGCATTTGTGTTCTGATATGATTAACAAAGTTTAAAGATAATAAACAGGACGGTAGCTTCAGACTGGAAATCATCGGAGATGAATTTGGTCACGTTACAAAATAAGAAAGCATAGCGAAACATGTCTCATTACATAAATGGTAAAAAAAATTGCACAAATGATGTAACAATATATATTAGAACTATACAAAATAAACTTAATGCAAGTACAAGTAATAGAATAAACTAACGTTATGATACATTTATCACTATTTCTTTTATTTAATGTAAACAAAAATTGTTCGTTTTCCAACCAAAAAAATCCTCATATAATAATAACATATGATATAGTATGTAGAAGTAGTTCATATTCAATATTGAATAAATTGATTCTGCATATACATGCACAGTATGACAAATCTAGCACTTCATTATAGAAATGCATGAATACATGACTGATGATGACACAAGATCAAGGTTAGAACACAATCATGAAATGTAATACATGCAGAATGAATTAATGGCATACATATGTAAAAAGTGAAGAACTAGAGCATGAATCATCCAAAAATGGTCATCATATATTGAGTTAAGTTCTTGCTATTTGATATCCAAGGGATACACTGAAGTAGCAATATTTAACTAACACCACCCATAACTATCCCTAGCGAGATACTGATACTTGAACACATCCTCCGATTTCTGGGTGGCTACTTCCTTTATCATCTGAAAATGGGGATCCATTTTCCAAGTGACAGACAGGGAGTATTTTGTACCATCTGGCAGGCTTGCCTTTTTTATACGTTGTATCGCTTCGAATGTCAGGGGCATATGGTGTAGGGATCTCTGGTCGCTTCTTTTTGTTCTAGACTTTACCATCTGACGGATTCTGGCTGCTTTTTAGAGAATCATAGCATAAGGAGATCCCGCGAAAAAGAGCCGAGTGTTAGCTGCTAGAAAAAGCTTTGAGGTCCAAATCTCCACTGACTGTTGAAAAGTCCTCAAGGCGTTGGGGGAAGATTACTCTTTTTTATCAACCTATTTATACATACATATATTCACCATTGAATACACATGCATATATATATGCACTTACTTCTTGACTTCTCATTATAATACTTTTTCTTCACTTCCTCCCATTTCTTTCTTTTTGTGTCAAACTATCTAAAATAAAGATAGCTGCAGGTCACGGTCTGAAAAAAAAAAAAACAACGACCGTGGTCCATCCGAATTTTTGCAAACCGGGAGCTACAGACCTGCAGCTACAAGTAATATTTAGAGTTCCCTGATGTAGGAAAAATACAGGGCGCGGCTCGGCTCGAGTTGTCGCTCTCGCCTTTTGTCCCGCCCAGTATCTCTTCTACAACAACTGGAAATTGGATAGCATGAACAAAAACTCGAACAATGGCTCTAGCAACAGCTTTCACAGCTCTTCCTGTTGATGACTCGGATACATTTAGACTGTGTCCAACAAGTCGTAAGTGTGCACCTGTCGCAATGAACCTCAAAAATAGCAGCACTTGAATCAACGGGGGAATGGGTCTATTTCTCGCAGTGTCAGAAGGTCCACGATTCCATCCAGAATGAAGAGGATACTTCCTTGTGAAAATCGATACCTCTGGAACACCTCTTCCTCTTCTAGACTTTCTAAGGGGTTATTCAAGTCACGAAACACCTTGGGTTGTCTCAAAAGTACCAAGTTTTGTCTCTTTCGACGTCGTCGTCTGATCACTGCAGCCATTTTGTTTGCTTGAGAATATATTAAGTCTACTTTTTTGTAGACTCAAATATTTGAGAATAAAACCGAATTTGAGAATTTTATTTTGCTCAACTTTTTTATGGCGGCGGCTTAGTATGAGAATTGAGGATTTGAGAATATTCAGACTTGAGAACATTATCAGACTTGGGATGTTTTATGGCGGCGGACCCTAGACTCAGATCCTTAAGGGTATGGGCAGTGTTAGATTCTTTCCGATCATTTAGTACTTCATCAACATCAATGAGTGCTGCGAATTTGTTTTTTTTAACGTTTGATATTTTAATTTTTCAAATTCATGAACGAACTGCGACTTCACTGACCACAATTACAAGGAGTTGGGGAATCAATACTTCTGAGCAACGAAATTCTTGGTCGGTCTTATTATTCCAACCTCATCCCAAAACAAAGGGTTTTCTGTCTTGGCAGGGGCAATATATTCACAATGAGGAGAAATTTTATCCTCAACAAGAGTATTGGGGCACCGTTGGCTTCCGAGATCCGAATTCGACCTTGCATGGGTAGATTCTGTTTCTGAGGTTGGAAAGGTATTAACGGGTTCTTGTTTCCACTGTTAAAATCTTTAGCCGAGTAAACCCTGACGTCTAGGTCCATAGTTTGGGAGACTTTTGTTGGGGTTGCTGGGTCCGACTTAGTTTTGGTAAGAGCCGTTGTTCGAATGAAGTGCTAAGGGGTTTGCGCAGAATGATGGGTAGCAGTTTGACCATTTCTTATGAGGGCTCTTATATCTTTAGAAAGGAATTGTAGGTCATCCGGCAAGCTTTGGTTGTCTTCTTACAATGAGAATATTGGGTCAGTTTCATGAATTTTATGAACTAGTTTGATTAACTGGACATCTGCTAGTCTGTAAGTTAGATATCTGAGTTTAATTTATATTTTTGGGCGTAGCATTCCTTTAGCATTTTTGTGTCATGCATGGCATAAATAAAAAGAATTGGTCAAGGATCAGAGTGCTTGTAATGGTTGTGTTAGCTAGGAACTGGGGCTTGCGGAGTCGAGGGCCAAATTTAAAATGATAGAAGACTTGTATGCATGTTAATATGGGTTGCCGAAGATGAAAAACTTCCCAGCAGATCTCAAACCACCAACCATCAAGACAAGTTCTTGCTCTGGTAGCTCTGCACTTTGCATTATCGATTCAATTCTTCAACGTGTGATGGATAAATGTATGTACCTTCCATGTTATATGTGATATTCTACATGAACAGACAAATATGCCACAATTGTTGCAGCCGAGGTATACTAGTACCCATCCTAGGTTTCCTCTTTATGTTATGCAACCTATTTATACATCATCTTAGTAGTCGTACAGACAGTGTAACCGTCTTAGATTCTACACCACTATCAACTCGTCTTGTCTAGTCTAACAGTTTGTCGCGATTGTATAGTGGTTATATTCTTTGAGTCAGGTAGAAGCAAAAACACGTCTGTACACTTTGACTGGTTTATCTAGACTGACTTTCAAACATAAACATATTATTATAACGTAACCGTGACGTCATGCTATAATGACGTCATAATAGCAGTGTCCCCCAACGTCAATTGCACCTTGACGTTGTATAAGATATTTACCAACACAGCTAGTGTTGTGACTAGTGATAATATGAACCGTTACCTAATGAGAAAGACTTGATCTAACAACGATTAAGAAGATACGACGATGACATTTCGTCATACTCAGTATACAGTACTGAAAAGGGCGTTTAAGAACATTGTCACAGTATGGAAAAGTGCGTTCAGGAACATTTTATCTGAAGCCATAAAGTGATTTGAAATAAAGAGATTTCCTGTTACGATGGCTCAGACCTGAATCTGAAGTTTAAACAACAAGTATAAGAAGAGCAAACCAAAAGTATGCAAAATGTATAGGAGATACTGGATGAATGTTATGGACCCCCCAAATTGATAAATGGGCATTCACTTTCAGTTACAGAAATTTCTAATTTAGCAGAAATATAGTATCATAAAACAATGAAAGACATGCTATGCTTTTTGCTAAAGACCTCGAGCGCTAGCAACTACGTTCGTCTTTTTAATGGAATACGCATGTTGACTTCAAAGTAGGGCATTCTGGGGATACCTGTACCATGTCAATTTTGTTTTATCATTCACATATGATCTGAAGTTTTGTGTTTTGCTGTTTGAAAGTAGCTTAGGTCTAATTATGCCTGAGTTGTCTCTAAAATTATAATAAACAGAAGTCTTTTCTGAACTACCTTCCTGTATCTTTCCGTTAAGCTCGCAAAATAACCTCAGTTATGTTTACAGAGCTTGCTGGTAAGGACCGAGAACACCTACCCCACCTTAAACACAATTTCAGTGCAACAATGTGCCCTCCTGTGGATATTTAACTGATTCAGAAAATTAGACGAATGGTTTAGAAATCTTCTGTGTTTTATGATTGTTAAAGGGACTTGGACACGATTTGAGCTCAAAATTTAAAATTTTATTTTTCCAATTTTAATGTTAAGAATGGTAAATATGGGTACTTTTTATTCTTTAATCAAAATTTGAAAGTCAAATATTGAGTTATAAGCAAGATACAGAGTTTGAAAATCTTTGTTTTGTAAACAAACACGAACTTTGTTATGGTTTACATATGTGTTTTATTGGTATAAGTATCAGTTACTGTTTATTATCTATGAACACATTGAATCAGTTTACCTTGTTTTCCATGAGTCATTTGGTCAAAGAAATGGCAATTCCATACTTTACATTATTTGTAAACAAATATCAGACTCGAGCTTTGTTTACATAACAATGATTTCTTACCTCTGTATCTCTCTTAAAACTTGACTTTCAAACATTCAAATTTTGGTCAATCATTCAAAATGAGCAAACAAACCATTTTATACATAAAAAAGAAAAAGACAATTTGAATCTGATATCGTGTCCAAGTCCCTTTAAAGCGCTAGCTCACCTATCTTTTAATTTTAAAAAAATAAACCTGTGTCTTAATAAGGTACCGCAATTGGTGTCAACCCAATCATGTACAATGCGCCTGAAAACTTACAAAACAAACTTGCTGTGAAATGTAACATTCAAAACCATGTTCCGTATCCGCCTTTCTAAGAGATTGTAAAATTAATTCATGAAGTTAACGTATCTCTAAATGGCCCAGGCTTTCCTTTTGAATCTTAACTACCTTTAGGAATGGATAAACAAATCATTAGAAATACATTACTGGATTTTGGTCAAAGAACCTGGGGCCCGTTTCTCAAAAAGGCCTACGTCCAGGCGTAAGCTTAGTCCGGACTAAATCAGGGACTAAACCTCAAAACCAGATTAAGTTGCGTTTCACAAAAAGGCGTAAACTTAGTCGGGACTAAATTTGGGTTTAAATCTACGCCTGCTAATGGGTAGGCGTAAGTCCTTAGTCTGTGCACAAAAATGGCGAGTGTTTTGTTTCTAAGGCAAAATATACAGATAAATTTATTTTTTGGTTTGTTTTATGTGTTATTTGTACATGTACGTATAACTTTAAGAAATACCTATTGTTCGATAACTGTCTCTATTTCTAAATAAATTAAGATTAAATCAATTTGATAAATAATGGGCTCACCTTATTAAAAGTATATAATATACATTACTACTCGTAATGAAATTTACCTAAAGTGTGAAGAATGGGTATACCCCAATAAATGATATAAACACAATTATTTAAAAAATGCTTTATTTCTAAATTAAACATTTATTCCCCAAGAATATAGATGTATATAAGTACGAATAGATTATTGATTTTTTTTATCGATTCTCAGTAAGCATGAACTAGAATTTAATGTTTCTAATCAAATTTGAACCTGTGAAACGAAACTGATTTCAAAATTACATGTATGAATAGGAGCAACTCAAAACGTTTACATTTGTAATTTGTCCTTGTGTGTGGTTGTTTGTTCTTTACATATACATGTATTACTGAAAACTTTACAACACGTATGCATTATCATTTTCATTTTTTTTTTGCTCCTAGTATCTTTACAAAACCGTATGAAAGCTACATGTATTTTGGAATGTTTATGAACTCGCATTTAGATACTGTTAAAATATTACTTAAAAATATGTTTTAGAAGCGTGCAGAGTGTGCATCAATTTTAGATCTGTTGACAGGCGTTTGTCAAGGTTATCGATTATTATAAAATTTCACAAGCACTCCTTGAATTTTTGGAAATCAAATTCATTGATCTTATTAATTCTAGGATGAAGTGATCAATTGCGTTCATATTTAACATCGATCGTAATTCTTTTTTAAAAAAAGTATGGGGCACATGTACTATCAATGATCTCCGTGCATATTCATATGCATTGTTTATTTGTACTCATTTAATTGAATTGATCTTTAATTACTTGAATTCATGATAGTTTTGTTTCATCACATTTAAGATGTACGTATATCAAGGGATTTTTCTTTATTTCGAAGTTGTCGACTTGCAATACAAAAGCTTTGTTTTAGCAGTTTTTCAACAGTGTGCATTATTTACAAATTTAACTAGCTTGCATTTGTCATACTTATTATATAAACAATTGTATACACCCCCATCCCAATTACCCAAAGCAGATAGGGAAAAAAGTAAAACTCACATGCACTTATTAAAACGCAAAGATGAAAAATGTCTTATCCGGAAGGGGATAGGGGATTTTTTTTAGATAAGGCATCTAAAAAATCCCCTATCCCTTCCGGATAAGACATTTTGCATTTTCCATTTAACTTGTAAAAACCTTTTATTTATAAAACTTTCTTTAAAAAGGAAGAAAGTAAAACTCACATGCACTTGTTAAAATCGCAAAAATGCAAAATGTCTTATCCGGAAGGGGATAGGAGAGTTTTTAGATGCCTTTTCCATTAAACTTGTAAAAACCTTTTATTTATAAAACTTTCTTTAAATAGGAAGGGTGTTCTTAGATAACTGCTTCTATATCTTTATTTTAATCAAGATACTGTATACAGGGTTATATTTCCGTCCTTCTACACTTGCAAACAGTTTCACTCGGTCGTGACTTCGCCAAGTCACAGCTTTTACCTAAGTTACTTAATATTAATTATTGAAAATCAACATAAATTTGCCCGCTGACAACGGGGGTGAAATGATTGAAAATTAAACAGGGCGAATTATTCCCTGTTTATGGATGGTGTATATTATTCCCCCCCCCCCCCCCCCCCCGAAAAAAACAAAACAAAACAATCGATCGATTTAAACCAAAAACAGGAAAGGGAGTTGGGGAGACCCCGTCCACAAATGTTGATAATTCCTGTCTTGTTAATTGTTGATATTAACATCTTTCAAAACTATTATCATTTGAATCGCAGAAAATCAAGAATCGTTTTAATGTCATTGTCTACATTCTTTCAATATTGGAACAGAAGATGGACAAGGTTCATGTAATATTATTTATACAGTAGATATTTTCGATTTCAGTTGGTTGCTGTTATACTCATGGTCATATTATTTTCAATAAATAATTGATAAAAAAGAATCAAGCCTTATCCTAGCATCTGAAAATGTCTAAAGATCTACAATGTCTATGAAGCATACTTCTCATTCTGCAGACGTATTGGGGCATATCCACTGTACCTTGTCCATGTATTCTATAAATATTTGAAGCTTACACGAACATTGAAGTTAACTTCTATGTATTGTTTCATTCAATCAATATGTAAGATTGTGCCTCAATATCATCTACAATGCATTTAATTGTCACACATTTGGTTTCTGAAACCTCTTATATATGCCGCTTTCATACCAACTGTATTTCTCTAAAATTTCATTATCTTAAGAAGTGTATAGGCATTTGTTCTACTTTTATTAATATAAAATGTCATGAACAGCTTGTACTATGCACATTCAGTGGTAAAGTATAACATGCGTACTTTCGGGTACTACATGTACTATGAATTGGAAAATTGATCCACCACATATAAGCATAGCCTCAAAGCAAAACAAAATACGATATGCGCATGCTTAGTATTCAGCGGAGATGTCTAAGTCTTTCGACATTTAAACCCTAACTTACGCCTTTTTCAGAAACGCAACTTAGACCCGACTAAATATTGGCGTAACTTTGTTAGTCGGACTAACTTCAGCCCAGATTTACGCCTTTTTGAGAAACGGGCCCCTGGGGGAATAAGCCGAGGCATATTCCAACAAGGTGCCACAACCCTAACACTGTGTTTCAACTGACAATCACGCATTTAGTAAAATAAGTGTATTAACTTCAAATATTTTTATCACTGTGCTTACATATCTCCAGAGAATGTATTATGTGTGTACATAGAATAAAGAATTCCAATCTTTTGTCTTAAAGTCCATTTTAAATTTGTATCCCTCAACAAGGTAACATGTTTATTTTTTTTTATATAAATAATACAAAAGATAACTGATTTAGCATTATTGAGTTAACTATAAATCTATGAAACTATTAAATGCATGTGTTTAATTTATTATCCCGTAATTTTACTTTCTTTACATATAGAGTTTTTCAAATGTAAACAAAGTAAACAAAGATATAATAAAAAAAAATTTACAAGACGATATATTAGAATCGAACAACTTACTTCAACATACTTACGTTCCAAGATTTTGAAAATTGAAGAAAGAAAACTTGCTTTTTACCATAGAGTGGATCTGCATGGTACCATTTTTTTGAAAATTGAAAAAGATAGACATTTATATGTTTTATCAATTTACGTTCTTTTAAAAAAAAAACTGGATTTGATGACTTACTTATATAAAAACAATTATAGTCTGAACATCCGATTTCATTGTCATTTTGTTGTTCAATTAACATATCAATATTTTGATGTCTTAATATCAATTAAATTTGAAGTCAAATTTTTAAGGTTTTGGCAATATTGAATGCAAATGGCTACATATGTTTAATAAATGTAACAAAAGTGATATTTGTAAGAAAAAAAGTTGTGGCTTTTTCAAATGGACTTCAGTGGTTTTATGCCTCGGCTTATTCCTCCACGTTCTTTAATTATGCCCCCCTTCGAAGAAGGGAGGGCATATTGCTTTGCTGCCTTGCTGCTGTCTGTCGGTCGGTCGGTCTGTCGGTCGGTCCACCAACAGTTTCCGTTCATTTACTTCGCAGAGGATGAACATATTGAAATGAAATTTGGTATATAGGTTTATCATGATAATATCTAGGTCAAGTTCGATATTGGGTACGATCGAGCAATTTTCGACAGAGTTATGGCCCTTGGACTTAGAAAAATTCTAGTTTTTTGCAGTTTGTTTCCGCTCATTTTCTAAGGAGAGGATGAACATATTGAAATGAAATTTGGTATAGAGGTTTTATCATGATAATATCTAAGTCAAGTTCGATATTGGGTACAATCGAGCATTTTTCATTAGATGTATGGCCCTTGGACTTAGAAAATTTCTAGTTTTTTGCAGTTTCCGCTCATTTTCTTCGCAGAGGATGAACATATTGAAATGAAATTTGGTATACACGTTTATCATGATAATATCTAGGTCAAGTTGGATATCTGGTACAATCGAGCAATTTTCGACAGAGTAATGGCACTTGGACGTAGAAAAATTCCAGTTATTTGCAGTTTCCGCTCATTTTCTTAGCAGAGGATGAACATATTGAAATGAAATTTGGTATACACGTTTATCATGATAATATCTAGGTCAAGTTGGATATCTGGTACAATCGAGCAATTTTCGACAGAGTAATGGCACTTGGACGTAGAAAAATTCCAGTTATTTGCAGTTTCCGCTCATTTTCTTAGCAGAGGATGAACATATTGAAATGAACTTTGGTATACACGTTTATCATGATAATATCTAGGTCAAGTTCGATATTGGTTACGATCGAGCAATTTTCGACAGAGTTATGCCTCTTGGACATAGAAAAATTCCAGTTATTTGCAGTTTCTGCTCATTTTCTTCGCAGAGGGTGCACATATGGATATAAAATTTGATATACAGATTTATCTAAATAATATCTAGGTCAAGTTTGATTTTGGGTATGATAGAGCAATTTTCGACAGAGTTATGGCCCTTGAACTTAAAAAAAATACCAGTTATTTGCAGTTTACGTTCATTTTCTTTGTGGATGTTTCCAAGGGACGGGGGCATAAATGTTTCACAAACATCTCTTGTTTTTTTTATTTTTGATGGTTGTAGTGTTTTAGAAATGCATTCCTCATAATCAACCAGAGTGTCAGTCGTAGAGTTACATGTATAAGCAAAATACAAAGCTTACAATACTGTGTGTATACAGGGCTCGTGTCCTGTTTTTTGTTGACATTGATTCAATGTACCAGTAAAAGTTCTTTTTTTAGCTAAAGCTAATACATGTATCTGCTTGTTCGTTATTAACAATTTATTTTCAAAGTGTGGGCGCAACTATAAACTGGCTCCTTAAATTCTGAATGCGATCACGGTCCATTACGATGGAATCAACAAAGTACATACATGTAAAGTATATTTGAGGAATGAATTTAATATCTACCTATGTTATACGATATAACATAACTTGGGGCAGTTTACGCTTTATAAACCACGAAGCTGTTCCAAGTTATGTTATTCTCGTATAAGTTTAAATTGATAAATTTTAAACTTTTAATGTAACATAACATAGGTAGAAATTAAATTTATTCCTTATAATTTAATTTTCTACTATTTGAATTAGATAATAAGGCCCATTAATTAGTTAAAATAGGTTGATTTGTACAAAATTTAAACGTAACGTCAAGCGGATTAATACGTTTTGCACGCGCGTCTTATTGTGACGTAGGCAAGTTATGTTATACGATATATATGAATTTGTTTAGCCAATTTTACAATCAGAATTAAATTATTCTGAAATATTCAATTTCAAATAAAAATTAAAAAACAATGACAATGCGTTTACGTCGTTTGCTAGAATATAAATCCGTATTCCCATAATGCAGATGAAGTTCAATGAAAGCTTTGATTTCAATTATAATTTCTCAGTAAAATATATACTTCTTTTAGTTTTCGTGACATTCTACACAGTCTGATAACAGTTGACATTGTCACTTAAGCAGCTGAAGTTCAAATCTAATACATTGATAATGACTGAATAAATTGAGTCTCATCATATGAGGGCCAAATTTAAAACTATCCTAAAATCTCTACTTCCGCTTATTTTCTCACATGAATATGACGTAACGTAACAAATCTTGACATTATGCAAACCTTTGGTACACTCATTCTAAAAAACAAAACAGAGAATGAAAGTACCAGAATAAATAGATGGAATGTTATGGGGTAAGACAATGACATACAAATTCAATTGATTTTTTATTTAACATAATATAAATATGTACAATTCTTAAATACAACAACAAAGAAAACTTTCAGATATAATGATCGTTGAAATCTCAACAGGTTATTTTTTCAAACTGCGAATATGCAGAAAGTATGCAAAGTCACTTTTTGTCGTAGTCGACCATTCTGTTTCATTCCAATGAAACATGGATATGGTACAACGTGCTTTAAAAGGAACTTGTACTAGATTTGAGCTCATTTTTTGCAAAAGAATGTATTTAAAAGCTTAAATTTCAAAGCTTACATGCAAGTCCTGTTATTGTTTATATATACATGCATTGGAAGAATTCTCATAATGTTGCATTTGTTGGTGATAAAGTTAGTTATGAACATGTTGAATCAGTTTATCCTGTTTGCCTCAAGCTATTTTATCAAAGAATTAGTAATTTCTTAATTTCTTAATATTCGTAAACAAATATAAAACTTGGGCTTTGTTTGTATATCAGTGACTTCTTTACACTGTATTCTGCTTTTAACTTGACTTCAACATTCAAATTGTGATGAATCATTCAAAATACATAAGTAAACCATTTTATAACGTAAAAATGAAAAATAAAGACTTAAGTGTTTATCTCAAATCGTGCCTAGGTCCCTTTAAGCAGTGTGAATACATGCATTCCTTTACACCGGCTTAACCGAGATGTCACTTTGCATTGTAATGCAAGACGAGCTTACGAGAGGAGCTTAACGTATGTAGAATATCAAAACTTTGAACACTAAATGATATTTTTATAATATAAAACTGGCACTCGGGACAAGAGACAGTGGAAATTGTGGTCTAAAAACCCCCAGAAGAAATCACATTTGTAATGAACGATTTGAATATGGAACATAAACTGATGTTTTTCATTATAAAAAATGGAGGTAAAGATGTCATGTACAATGTAGATAATATTCAGATCAACAAATATTACAAACTCTGGAAGGAATTGATGAATGAAAATGAATGCTTCATTCTTAAATAGACTATGCAAGAAAGTTGCTTTATCAAGATATAGATTTCGATAATATTTCACAGTTTGCGTATACATAGTAGAAAGCCCTCTCATTTTCTTTGAGTATACCTTTGGCCTTAACTACTCATTTCAAGCTCAACACAATTTATACACATCTCTATCAAAAAAGCTCTAAATGGGTAAAGAATAGAGGCAGGTAAAGCTTGGTTAAGAATCTACAGTTTAGCAAGGATTTTACAAAGAGGTTTCCTATGACCTTGACATTTGACATTGATAACTTAATCTAGGGTCAATATACACCCCTTACCTTACCTTGCAGTCTTTTTGCATAGTCAAACAAAAATTCGTTCAAAAAAGGATATTTGACCTTTGGTCACGAACTTATTTCAAACCTGAACATCCTTTATCTACAAAGAGATTTTGTACACGTCTAAGCAGAATTAATGGTCTAAATCGATTTTCAAAAAGATTTGCTTGACCTTCAGCCGTAAGCTAGAAGTCACAGCGTTTTATTAAAAAGATAAGCCAGATAAGGCAAATGGGAGAAACTCTATGGTCGTAAGAAGGTTTTTCTTTCATAGTTTTGTGTTCTTAACATAAAAAAGATTGTTCAGGGTTACTGGTAGCAGTCTTATTTCAATACATTATGTGGGTGAACACTATGTGGCTAAATTGGGTTTAGGGAGAAAGTCAATACAAGAACTTTACATATATGTTAGCTTTTCACTTAACCTTTGATCAAGAAACATTGTTCAAGGTCACACAACAGTGTTTTGAACCACACTGAGCTGAGAGGAGAGAATAATGGTATGCTAAGGACCAATAACATTGGACAGAGACTGATCACTATTAAAATCCTGCAGAGAAAGACCCCTAATCAAAAATATAATCCTGTGTGTCTGTAGCTAACAGAAAGATAGGTCTGCAAAAAAACTTGTACTCAAGACAAAGGTATTTCCCAAAGTGGTACGTATAAATTGGACTTATTAATTTCGTAATATTAGTATATGAGGATGTAGATTTTGACCACTTATCATACATATAACCAGGAGTTGCATCATTTATGGTCAGATAAGTAGTTTCTTGATAATTATGTCAATAATGATCAGAAATTATGTATCATAATTGATTACTTTATGGATATAATATAAAAGTATAAAATGAATGTAAATCTAAAAAAGCACAAAAATGGATGTAAAAAGTAAATAATCCAGCAACATTTGAACATTTTCTTTGCTAAGAAATTATGTACAACAGCCTTCCTCTTGGGAGTCATAATACAGAGTAATAAACTACACTTATATTTTTACAATATCAATAAAATAAAAAATTTGGCATTCAAAAAGGTTAAACTTCAATTAAAAACCCAAATACAGTACTGCAGTAAATAATAGCAATTTTGTAAACTTTATCTAAAATAATATAAAGTATTCATTGAATGGAGTTTAGACTTATTCATATTTGATCTGTTTTCAAATTCTGAATCTGATACGTAAATGATACGTACACTATATGCAGAACAAAAAAAGATAATTTTACCACAGTTGACTATGGTAATTAATTTTCAAACATTACAGCTTCAAAAAGATATCTATTGATTTAAAGTATTAATATTTGACTCAACTTTCAATAAAATTTCCCACTCTTTACAATATGAAATCACTGGGAACATTAAAAAAGGGAGTTAGTATATAACTGAAAATCAATTTCAGCAAAAATCATAAGATTTTACATTATGCTTTGTATGTTTCTCTTGGAGACTCATACAATTTTTTTTTCAGACCATTGCATCGAACATCTGAATTTGATATTTCGCACAAATATCTTTGCTTTATTTTCTTTCTTAGTTTTGGCACATTCCAGCACTTTTTTGACTTTTAACTATTGAGAATATCCCTGACACTCTGTACAATGTTACGTCCATGTGATAATGGTAGTGTTGGGGCATCTATGTGTTTCCATTTCCGTGTAATTGCATCCTCCTCAATGGCACACATAGCTAAGTACGGCACTTTTGGCAAAAGTTCTCTGTATGAGGTTGAGGGGCGTGGTTGCTGCCCAGTGATGACTCGTGTACATAAATCCAATGTACCAGAATGACCAACAAACAGAATACTGCCACCTAAAAGTTTTGAACAAAAAATAATAGATTTAAAAGATAAAAAGTAACTTACTTCAAGTCATAAACAGACCTGATTTCAAAAAAGGTAATTTTGAGACCCATGAAGCTAAATGATTATGCAAAGAAATTGGGGCAATATTTTTCAAAGGGGTTTAAAAATGAAAAAGAATGTAAATCAAGGATTTAAAAAATTTGTTGGAGAAGTACAAATCACTGGGCATTCATGTATTGCAAAATTACATAAGAAAACTAAAAATTCAAAAGCAGCACATTTGCAATCAAATTCATTCAAACTCTGGATGTTCTTGTTTTAAATAATGCAAATGTATACTGACCTTCCTTTTCATGCAATTTAAGGATCTGTCGAGTTGTCTCTGTGGATCGTGCATAAAGATTACTGATGGATTCTCCATCCTCTAGCTTGTCCTTAGGGACTTGGGGTGAATAATGACTGTCAATCGGGTATCCCTGTTTAGACAAGTCGTCTGGAGAAATCCAGCGCGGAACAACACTGGTGTGACCTGTCCACTCAAACAGACCTGGCTCTATTTTGATTTTGCTTTGAAGATTAAGACCTGTAAAAAAAAAGCCATAAAAATGCATTCAATATCAAAATAGATTCTAACTTTTGCTTTTACTAAAATTATTTTCAAAAATACATTATAAATCCATAGTGATTGGAAAGAGAGATATTGATTGGTTTTGAGTAATACTCAGGAAAGACAGTATACAGAAATAACAATATTTAAGACTTTGAAAACATACATGTATCTGCTATATCTAATAGGGGTAAATTTTAAGAAGGGATATGGTTGGATGATGTACTTAGGGTTAGTGTCTTTTAAATTTTTTTAAATTTGTCTACAACAGCTTCCACAAAAAGGTAAATAAGTATCTTTCTTATAGAATGGAAAAGGAAATTTTTTGTTGCCGGTAGAAGGGTAAGTATATGTTACTCTAGAAAAAACTAGAAAGATGTAAGTAAATACTTCAATTAGATGTAAGATTTCTTAAACAAAAATCCATATCTATAATGTTTCTTTTTTTATTCATTGCGGAATCTCGTCCATTTTGTACTTGGTCAAAACAAATATTATTCTGACCTTGATAAATTTCAGTTGCTGTTTGGAGACATCGAAGTGCAGGTGAACTATAAACTCCTGCTATTGTAACTTTGTTTTCGAGAAGTACATCAGCTGCAAAAAAAAAAAAAAAATATCGCCTTCTTACTAACTTTCTAATACAATAAATCTTACAAATTCAGTTGAATATTTAACTTCATCATATCATTTCATTTGAAGCCTTGAAATATACCTGTCAGACGTGCTTGAAATTTTCCAACTTCTGTCAAAGGTGGGTCATTTATGAATTCCAAGTTATTTACCCGAGTCAGCATCTTTTTGGGCAGGTTAAGGTTCACTCTTGAATACTTTCCTGCATAATATCAAAATAAATTTCATTAAATCTAAACTTAACAACTTTAACTTTTAATTGTCCCTTTCTCAGATTTTTTTAGAAATACATACTATGATATTATGCATTTTTCATTTCCAAACAGTGATTATTTATCAGATTTAATGTACTATAATCTATCATCTATTTCAAAATTTCAAAGTGTCCCAATCCACATGTCAAATATCAAAAACTAATGAACATTTTTACAGAAAATTGTGCTATCAAAAAGTCAACAGTTGGATTTTTGATGTTCTCCATATAAAAACTGATTAAATAAAAAAAAAACCAACAGTAACTATAACTGGTAAATTTAATGATTTTATGAAGATGTCCTACCGTCATCATTAAAGCACATGTCATACCATCCTTTTCCCATGGCAAAGTCAGTTCTTTCTCCATGGCGACAAATTATTAACTTTCGTTGTTCTCGTTTTACTTCAGGGGTGACTCGTTTTTTCTCTTTAATGAAAACTTTAGTCACCTATGCACAAAAAAAGAGATTGAAAATTGGTTAATATTTTATGTTTCTTATTATATACAGACTATGTTTCAAGTTTGACAAGGCTGAATGATAACCTAGCTAGTTTTCAAAAGATGTCAATATATTTTTTAATGATTTACAGTTTTCATAGTTCTTCTTGACTTATCATTCCAAAAACTTCTTCTTCTTCTTTTTTTTTTAATAAAATCACAGCAATTTCAGACGAAACTTAAAATATTTATATGTGCCTTTCAATATGTGAATTTTCAATGCAATGTGTATCACTACAGTCCTCTTAATCATAAATATTTAAAACACTGTATATCATCTATATCCCCAAAATGTGTAGTGTTTGATAGAATGTCATTTTGGCCATGATACATGGATAAACTAAATGTGCATCAATGCTAAAATATCTTGCTATCAGTTAGAATATTGAATTTCAAACAGTATGACAAATATAAGAGCAGCTTTTTAACAATGAACTCATGCACTTTAAAAGTACATGTATGTAAATTTGCCTTAATTAAAGGGAATTTGCGAGACGACACAACTACAGAAGACATACTCAGAGAAGACACTCTGTTATTTACAGCAGATTTTATTTCTTTTTCTTGCTTTACCTTGCTCTTCTGAACTTGATTTGCCAAATTTTTCACTAAAAAACTTAAAAGGATGTTGTTGGGATGTATTTTGATATCAATATTGTATTATCATATGCATCTTCGCTAGCCAAGGGTGACGATCCGCTCTGCTTCTCTTTCTAAAGAGAAGCAGAGCGGGTCGTCACCCTTGGCTAGCAAAGATGTATCATAAGATACATTATTGATTGAATTTCTTACATATTCAGTTTAAAGATGCATCTGTCCAAACCTTTGAACCATCACAGGTCTTGCATATCTTTTGTATATCAAATACATTTAGATTATAAACTTTTCCACCAAAGAATGGACAAGTGATTTTTTAAGAAAGTAGAAAACTATACCTTTGCATAATCCTTTTCATCATGCCATATAGCATCATAATCCTCCTCAACAATGACTCCATTGGTGACAGCCACAGATTTAGGTCTGATGTGTAGTGGTAAAGATCTATACATATGGGAAAATAAGAGTAGCGTGAACATATACCTTTTTATGTCTTTTCTTCTAAATAAATTTAGTTTTCAAAATTTTATTTGAAACTAGTTTTTACATTTTGTTCTTAAAACATAACTTTTATTTTATCACAGAGTAAATATCAATTTCAAAATATTGTTTGGTGGATCTCGGAAAAACACTTAACTGACATAATGATGCTTTTCTGTAAATGTATATCGCATGCAATACAATATCATTTTAATGGTTATTAAAGACAATCTTTGTCTTGGATGGTTTTTTTTAAATCTATCATTCCATAATAATATTGTACATCGTTATTGCATGATTGTGAGGGAGATATGAAGATTTATTCCCGGAAGGAAAATCATATTTCAAGAAGACATCACCCAAGGAAAATTTGGGGAATACATCTTCATGTTTTCTGTTCATTTGTGCAATATTTCTTTTAATACACCTGGGAAGCAACAATATACTGTATACAAGATTATTTTGCTCCCCGGTTTTCGCCCTTCTTCACTTGCATACCCGTCTTGAATTCTCCCAGACAAAATTGTTTTAAGATTGAGAAATAATTTGAGGGATTGGAATGCCCCCAGTCTTAAATTTGCCCTCTGACAATGAGGGCAAAAATGAAACGGAGGCGAATGTTTCCCTTTATATTACAGTACTAATAGTTTTTTAACTTTTAAAAGACAAAAACGTCATGAATATTTGATTTTCTATCTTATTTTCTCCCTTTTTTATTAATTCAAATCACAGATACTGTACATTCCTAATTAAACGCGAGGAATTAATATCCGCGTAAAATCGCAAGAAGCTCCTTTGTGGATTTTACAATCTCGCAAAATATTTTTGAGAGTTTAGAACAATAAGAAATAAGGAAAAAAAAGTTCTGAATGCGTGTTTTTATATTCTCACGATTTTATACAAAACAGCAGAATTAACTATTCGCGTAATATAAGGAATTTACAGTAGTTGAAATTAAAATTATAAATTATTTTAGATTTAATCTGTTTACATCATCTCATTTCAATTTTTTCATAACACTGGAATGAAAAATCCTGAGGTTTCAAAAGAGGTGGAATATGATTTTTATTCCCCATGAGACACAACGTTTTGTTTGCTCTGTCTGTTTCTAGACCAATCAGATGACATGAAATATAGAATTATTATATTGGGGTATTATGATAACTGATGCATACACACCCTGCCTACTTCAATAATGACAATATATACATTATAAAAATTATATACTGTAGATTCTTATTGTACGCAAGTGTTTTCATGATTTAAGGCAACCATTTACTGTATACAGGGAAATATTCGCAGCCGTTTAATTTTCGCCCCTTTCGCCCTCGTTGTCAGAGGGTGAAATTTAAGACTGGCAAATTCTAAGTTACAAATAATATTTTTGTTAACACAACTGCAACTAAGCGAATTCAAGACTGGGCGAAACCGTTTGAAAATGTAGAAGGGCAAAAATAACATGAGGAGAAAATAACCCTGTATACAGTATTCCTTGCATTTCATTAGGAATCTACAGTATATAGTGTACAACATTTTATATTTACTTACACTGTAGTCTACAACATTGAATATATACTTTCATTACCAAGATATACATATATTTTTTTTAACACTATTTAAAAACAATTATAAATCCATTAAGTACCTCACTCAAGACATACGGTACTTTTACAGACACTACACTACAAGATGGCAATTTATTAGTTTTATTAAACTGTTGTTATCAATCCATCTGGTACAATTTATCATCATGGCTAGCTCATGGTTAAAGTATCGGGCTGGTGAAATGCATATCATGAGTTTTAATCCCCCTGGGACTTTTGTTCTTATTTTAATACTGATGAAAAATTTTGAAAAATCATTTTAAATCAATTTTTTCATCGAAATTGCATATTTTTCCACCAAATTCACCTATTATACATATAATATACATCTTCTGCATCATGTTATCTATCATAATCTGGTAAAAAAAAAAATTTCCTAGTAATTTTTCAGATAATAAAAAGAAGGCTGCAGAACAAGTTACCAGCATTAAGGTCTTTCCAAAGATGGATGAACTGATTCCTGCAAATGTTTGTTTTAAATAAAAGTCTTAGAGGAAAGGTTCAACTTGATAAAAAAAAAATTCTACTAGTACAACCTGTGAAGAGCCCATGTCCATGTTTCTGCTGTCTTCTGTGTGTAGACTCCAGGGAACATGCCGAGCTGCCCTGTCAGCCATGACACTCCGGGGTACCAGCCATCTTTAGTTTTATTCAGTTCTTTTGGGTCCAGAAAGATGTAATCTCCATCTATTAGTTCCAACTCATCACCGACTTGTGGGGTGTAGGCCTTAACTACTTTACGAATCTACAATGGTTGATCATAGTTACTGTATTGGAAAATAATTAAATGCAACTTTGTAAAGTACATCGATTAATCAAATATTTCAATGCTAAAACTAAAGTAAGGTAATCATAAATTGCTCAATTTTAATCATATTACTTAGTCTATTATTTTGACATTTACGACAAAAATTTTTATAAAAGGATTCAAAGGTAACTGCAATAATTTAAGTTTTTCAAAAAAAATTTTTTTAATGACATTGTATGCTTTAAAACAAAGATATTTTAAAGAGAGAGAGAGAGAGAGAGAGAGAGAGAGAGAGAGAGAGAGAGAGAGCAAAAATCCACATATTCTTAAGATTACAGACTGAACAGATCCTATTCAACATGGCTTCATTATGTGGACCAGTTATTGTATAACTAAAGAAAAATGTGTAGACGCAGTGCTGTTTCAAACAATTTGTAGTGACTCTTGTGAAAATAAGTTTTGTAGTGACTGATTTAGGTATTAGTTAAAACCAATATTTATGTTACCAAGTAAACAATGACATATAGTCAATCAAGAAAATACCCACTATCAAAGTTGATATATTTGTTGATACTTATTCCCCATGTGTTATTTTTTCTGATTATTGCAATACAAAATACTAGTGGTAAGTTTAAAAAAAGAGCAAAATTCTTGTCATCTAATATTCTTCCAGAACCAACTTGAAACCAACTAAACAGTAAAATGTGTTAATCAAACACCCTATTGCATTTGCTACATACCACATTTTAACAAGTCTGAAAATATAAAAACTTAACAATGAGCCATTTTTTTGTAAGAGAATTGAGAATGTTTTTTTAAGTGTTCTTGACGTCAATTCAGAAATTGAATATGCCTTGTTAAATAACAGGAATTATGAGCTCTGTTTTGGGGGGTTTTTTTTATAAATGCTTAAATGACCAGGCAAACTTTCAATCCATGCATAAATGTAAAAGAACTTTTGTTTTACCTCTACAATTAAATCATGCAACATCAAAATTTTCTTCTAAAACAAAAATACAACAGTGAAAGACAGAGTTTGAGTGAAATTCCTATTCAAGCTGCACCACATATATAGACTTGACAAAGGAACATTTAAGATATTTAATATCTCCATATTAAAGGTACATCTCTTTTTTTTTTTTGAATATGTGATGTTCTTCAATACCAGTTATGTGGTTCACCCATGCTTGTCAAGATGGCTGAACTTAAATTGATTTAAATGTCTAGCATGGTAATATCATGAGAGAAATATAGGGTATATTGCTAAAATTTTGGTTTATTGAAAACTTACACAATGTATGAACACTTGTGTCTGAACCAATTTAAACAAAATACATGTAGTTCTTCATAACCTATCATCCTTGTTGTGAGAATGGAATAGACTTCTGTTCAATGTTTTACTGATGGATCATGTTACATCTATAAATTTCTGTAAGTTGTATTTTTTATGGACTACTTCTTTTAGCGCAGTTATACAAGAAGTTGTAGTATATATAGAACCGATCAGGTATACACAGGTCATCGAAGAGCAATCAACCTGTTCGAACACAATTTTTTTGTTTTTGTTTATAGGTACATGTGCGTATGATGAAGTATACTTGATATGTATTTATATATAAAATTTACATAATATTTTGTAGATATATTTGGAAATATACAATTATTGGGCTTAATTCCAGTTCATCGCTATTAAAGTCATGTGCTGATTGTATGTTATGGTGAATAAACTGGTTGATAGCTCACTCACTCTAACACCTGTGTTGTTATTTATAAAATACTTAGAATAGAAATACTTTATGTTTGGATGAGTGAAACGAAGGAGAACAAAAATGCTGTGATATTGTCAGTTGTTTGTCAGCCTCGTTTATTTTTTAATTGTTTTGTTAAAAGCTTGATTTGATTTTGATGAGAGCATTTTAAAATTAGCTTTCACCAAATCGTAAATAAATTTCTAGATTTTATTCATTTTTTTATTTGCAATTGCCTTATAAAGAAAGTTAAAACATTGCAGTTACCATTTCCTTTAAAGTTCTGTTCAAATGCACATCTTGCAATTTTTGTAACAATGTGCCACATTGAAGTTGCAAATCCTCTCTTAGTAAACTAGTTGCCTCAATAAAAGCACTCTATATCCATTTCATGTGTCATAATTATATCAGCAAAATTATGGTAAATATCAAATCTATTTTATTTGCAATTTAAAAATTTCATAATATCAAACAATATTGTCGAATGAATATAATTTCAGTGTGTTGTATTTTTTATATGAAAGTGATCGCAATAAAGGAAAAATTAAACTATTACCCAGATATATAGTATATAATTCAACCTTTCAATTATTGATCACAGAAACATCTTTAATCTAAAAACAATTCTAATATTTCCTACTAAATGTAGAAATATATTTCCTTAAGAATTATAAAACAAAATCAATAAACAACTAAGTTGACTAAAATATTTTTGAAAAAAAAAAAAAGTTATTTCAAGGAAATGTATGAAAATTTAATATTTGTCTATTAGGCATTTCCTAAAAATGTATGTAATATCTGAACGAAGGTTCCACATATGTATATACATTTTAAAAGCAAAAACTGTGTACATTTTTTTTTTTTACTTAGAACAAACCTGGTACAAGTCCTATTTGGTGATCGATATTCAGGAAATAATTTTGAATGAATTTAAGATTAACATCCTTCTAACAACTATTTTAAAACAATTTCGAATCTTGATCCAGATGTAAATGAACAAACTACAATGGTTCGATATTAACCTCGCTTTTGCTTGCCCTTGGATCTCTGGAGTAAAGGCGGAGGTCCCATCGTACGTCAACAGTCAGATCAATTTCTTTGGCGTACTTCAGAAGCTTGTCATGCTGTTCCTGTGGATACTGGTAAGCTAGAGTCAGGTGAAGCTGCTTCTTGTGAGGTTCTAACTTTATCCCTTTTAAAATTAAAATAGGATGATGAAAAGTATCTTTATTTCAAGAATTGTTCATATAACCAATTACTCAGTATATGTATATTTATTGTATGTGGCACTTCCTGTGTTATAGCATCCAATTAACATAAGCATTATTACATGTACTTCTTTTCCTTTTAATTCTCTTTTAGTTAGCGAAACCAAAATTCAGATCGTGGATTATTGAAAGTATAATATGTTGTACTTTTAAAGTTTGTTATAAATGTTGTTCCATTACCTTGCTTGCTTAATTCTCTGCAAAATATGGAAACACAATCCTGTAGGAAGTCGTACATGCCTTCCTTCACAAACAGACCAATGAAATTCATCTGACTGAAGAAATCCAATTTCAAAGCGTCTGGAGCCTGTCTGAGTTTGTTTTCTAACTTCAAAAATGTCTCGCTTAGAAATCCTACATCCTTATCTTCAGCCTACAATAACAAAATTAACATAATAAAATTCTGGAACTATTCACTGAAGTTAAAATAATTTTTTAAATCAATAAGAATTTTTTTGTGACAAATAGCATGTGAACAGCAGTGTTGAAGATAAAGTTGTTTTGTTGCAATGACTGTCAAATCTAATAGACCCCTTCATGATAATTGCGGTACTGCTCTCTTGCAGGGCAAATTGATATACTTTGCCGAAGTGTTAGTGGGTAGATATTTAAATGACGTAAATGAAACAATTGACGTTACGTCATATTTCACCAAACTATGTCAATTTGTCCTGCAAGAGTGCAGTATTGCAGTTACCGTGAAGGGGATTAATTTTGGGGTACACAATTACAAAGTGTCTATAGATTGAGATGCACTTAACCATGCTAACATTGGATGAAATCAATGACAATTACAAATAAACATTGTAACACTATGCACAGGACAACAGAATACATCCTTGTTATGTACTCGGAATTTTTAAAAAGTTTTTTGCCATGATAGTTTAAGTTTGTATCCCTTTACACTTGAAACTTGAAATAGACCGTGAAATACAATCACCAATTCTTTTGACATTCAAATGTCTGCAGAACAAGAACCTTTGACTCAATTGATCAACTTCGCAGAAAAAGTAAATGTATATAAGAGAACTCACAGCAAAGAATGGGCACATTGTGATGTGTGGGAAGTAGGAGTGGGCTCCATTCCATCCACACTGAGACATGCTTTTCTCCCAGAATTTGTTAAGTTCATCCTGTAGTTTACCATTCGGACAGAGGTAAAGTATATATTCCCTACAGGTTCTATCATCCAATGTTGGATCATCCACATGAGACAGTAGCCTGTCAAGATAAAGAATCGGTAACAAATTATTACAAAGGTCCATTAGTCTGAATGGTACTTGACACCTTAGCATAAAATTACATGTACATGCATATGTGCAAAGTATCAATGTTTGTAAGACCTATATACTTTTGAGTTTTAAACACCATCAGTGGTCATATACTGGTATAAATTGCTAAGGCCGACCTGTGAGAACCAGCCATTACCCGTAATAACGTTTAATAACAACCCTTCATCAAACACATATAATCTTCCTTTATTTAAATCTTGATCACACACTTTGCTATTTTAATGAATAAATGAATCTAAATAATGTGCTTTATAACCTCTTACAAGAGACCTAAATGAACAGTATAAATTTGAGTGTAAACAAAGCCCTATTAATGATCCACAATATAATAACTCTTAAATAATAATTATATGATAAAGCAAAACCATTAAAATATGTTCTTAAATTTTTTCAAGATTTACATGGTTATTACAAGGATAAACCCAAATTTTTAAACAAGTTGATTGGAGGAGGAGAATCATGATACTCATATCTAAGTAATAACACGAATGTCTCTTTAGTAAGTTACATAAAAATATTGTACTTGCATTTCCATTGGTAAAATGTTAAAAAAGAGCAACATCCTTGAAATAAACTCAATCAACATTTGACATCTGTGAAAAGGAAGGGAATATCTAAGTACATCATCTTTCATTTATGTCAACATACCCATTCGTGTTAACCTTTTGTGGTGAATAAGAAGGAAATTTAGACTCCAAAAGAGGTTACGATTATACCACACGGCACCTTGGAAAGCATGAAGTGTTACACGCTGTGATTTTGTTACACGGTGCATGTGTACATCTATTAAACAGAAAATCTACTTGGACACACCAAGTACCCCAAAAATGGTCTGTTCAATGCACTGACAAGACATCGATGGTACAACACAAGCTCATATTTAGAGGGGAAAAAATAGAACAGTTTGATTCTGTTTAAAAATATAATCGTTTAAAAGTCAAAATCAGCGTTACATGAGTTTATGACATTGAAACAATTTTTTCCCATGAAAAGATTGATTGTTGGCGCCACAAAAGGAAATTGGCATTTTATTTTTGCATATATGAACAAGATATCATAGAGATCACAACTAGTACCTTAAGTTATTAAAAGTAAAAGGTCCTAGACTTGATGGCAAAGGAAATTCAAATGTACATGAGCATTACAAACTTTTCTTTTCAGTGTCACATTCTTACATATTTCTGATTATCAAATATCATCCAGGTTAATGTAAATGTGGTACATAAAGGTATTAAGACAGAGAACATCATGAATTTGGATTTTTCAGTCACTTTCTCATGCTTTTTTAGTATAGTTCCAATATCATGGCTACATACTGAATGGTATGACAATCCTGTCATTGATTGTTTCAAATGGAAGTAGAACCATTTTAACAAGACCTTGGACTTTCAGTAGGACGTAGAGCTCTACTATTTCTTGCATCAAAACATGTTAAAAATGAGGCTGGTTTCAAGTGAAATATACCCATGTACGCCGATTACATTTATAGTCTTATAGCTTAAAAGCCAGCCAAATTGTGTTAATTTCAGAGAGCCATGGCTGAGTAGCCAGCCTACGTCACATTGCTGTATGATACAACAACATGTACTAAAAGTCCAAGCTCTTGTTAAAATGGTTCCAAGTGTTAAAACCAGGAAAACACCAAAGTTTGCCAATTTTTCATAAAAAGGGAAACCTAAATAAAGTATGTCAGGGGACTGCTTCTCAGAAAATGTATAAACCATTAGTGCAAAAAAAAGTGGCCAATTATACATTTACCAAAAATATGGGAAATCATTTATTTACAATTTAGGTACCGTATATACTCGCCTATAAGTCGGATTTTTGGGAGTAGAAAATTGAGTGAAAAGTGGGGGTCCGACTTCTAGGTGAACCATAGTAAAAAAATTTCACAAGAGACTAGTAAGTTATATTTCTTTTTAAATAATAAACAGATAAATGCATTGGACCTGTGTTCAAAAAAAGAAAATTCAAGCAGTCAGTTTTTCACACCTAAGGTGATAACAGATATAGGGGTCATGTCACCTAAATCAACACAAGCCAACACCCCAGTTTAAGGGGCTATTTACCAACCTAATCAGTCAGTAAGGAAATAAATCACTATCTTCAAGTTTTCAAAAGGACTCTATTTACCGTAAATACCTGGTAGTTTTGAAGCTATAACCAACGTATAATTAGTGTTATAAAAAATAATGGCATTTAAAATCAAAAGATATCAACATCATAGACCCATGATAGAAATAGTCTTGAAGCAATTATGGGGTGAAACAAGGACAATTTTTTTTAGAACTCAAAACATGTATGATAAAATGTGGTATTTTATTGAGAATATCTGTACATCAATTGTCCTGAAAAAGTGACCCATTTATAAGGGAGTCAACAGCAAAATCTTCAAATTAAAGCTGGAAAAAGGCAACCGACTTATAGACGAACCGTACTTATAAGGGAGTATATATGGTAATGGTCAATACCCCACTAGATAAATAAAATTTGTACAGAATTTTTTCATATTTTTCAAACGTGTATCTGAGGATATGTTCTTTAATATCAAATTTTACCCTGTTGGCTGGTCCATCGGTATTCTAAAAGCTAGGGCCGTTGCTAAAAATAGAACAGATTGCGGAAAATGGCGCTTTTCTCATAAAAGAATATAAGCCTAAGCCTGAAATTTGACTTTCACAAAACTATTTTTTGACTTATATCCTATGTAAAATAAAGGAATTATTATTTCAAAACAAAAATTTTTATGTAACAGTTGCTTATATTTATCAAAAAATAGATAAATCTGCATATAAATTAGATAAAATGAATAAATTTTCAAAGAGAATTTAAACTCTTATAATTTTATTTACGTACAGAATTCTCTAAAATTTTGATATTATTTACATCTTAACGCCCTTAATCAAATGGAAATAAAATAACCTAAGGGACTGACATTTTCTGGATCACAATTGGCATATTTTTGGTAAAATCATTAAAATATATATTTTGAAAAAAGATCCATAAAAATAAAACTGTGCTTAGGTTTATTACTTCATAACTCTAAAAAATATGTTTTGATTATTGTTAAATAGAAAACATGATTTAAACAAACTGTTGATTAATCTGGATTATTTAAATCGCAAAAGATGGTTTCTTTGGATATCGGTAAGTATTATGGATTGAGATCGGTATTAAGAAATTGCAGTCACATGCGTGGATAATGCTAACTACCTGATATATGCCTTCAAGACAAAACCTCTATTCAAACTTTTTTTACTGGTTTTAAAGACTGTTCTTATAATGAAATAACCTCTTCAGCGCATGATTTTAATTTAAAAACATTTTTTTTTTTTTTGTGGAAAATAAATCTATGCTCGTTGCTAAGCGAATAGGATAAAGATGATATAGGTCAAATCATTTCCCCTTGTGTTTTTATCTCCCTTATGCACTGTAATATAGATCTCAGTCAGGATTTCATTTTGGATGTTTATGGACTTTCAGGGAAAAATGTTCAAATAATTGGATTAAATTCAACCTTATAATGGATTGATGTTTATGCAGGACATAAGTAAGCGGTCTATATTTTCAAAACGAGTACGCAATCGACACAACCCAGTCATGTTATTTCGCTGATTAATACCCCGGTAGGCCTAATTGATTGCAGTTGTCAGGATTTTTGATATATTTGTTTTGAATCAATTTCTATGTCAGCTTGTTTCTTTGTTTTGAAATACACCTTTTAAAGTTAGGTCTCAATTAGATCGGGCACGGATAAGACGTAATAACGCGTGAATTTTGTCAGACGTTGTTTTGTGATGAATGGATAATTACCTTAAGTACAGAGCATTATAGCTGTTGCAAATAAATTGACAGTACAATCAATGATATAACTCACCAGTCTGAAGCTAGTTGAATTCCCCGATCTCCAGTAGCTGCAATCGCCTTTTCTCTAAAAATTAACATGAAAGGGTACAGGTTAGTGCATATTTTCACTTATTTATCATATATAGGGAAATTTAAAAATTGCTATATTAGCATGTTTTATGTTGTGCACACTGTTGTGTGGAAATGAGAGAAAATTTTAAAAATTCTAAAATGGATTCATAACCCTGTAGTTTTTTTTTATACATGAAAAAATTCTTTATTTACATCCTTAATATGTAATTACATGTAAAAAAGATTAATTTTTCCTTCCGTGTAAACTTAAATGAGTTGCCTTATTTTTAATCGAGTTATCTTTAAACATTGCAGACCTCTGCTATTTGACTCTGGTCTTGTGACGTGATGTAATCTCGGTAAACATGGGAAGATTTTTACAGAAGAAACACTACTGTTCAAGTGCCAACGAAAACTCTTTACATTTTCGCCACTGTAATGTTTGGCAAAAGACAGAACATAAACGGTGGAACAAAAAAGAACACAAAGATCTTACGCTCTTTTCCTGGGAAATCCCATTGACATTAAAGTTTCCTGGGCAGTCTGCTGTTTAGTCCTCCTGATGGAATCATCCCTATTACTTCGAGCTGGTAAGCTTGCAGACGCCATACTTCGATCACTGAAAACACTTCCGGGGTGTCGGAACAAGGAATATAACTCTGTAGCGTTGACTAAGTGACCCCCCTCCCTTCCTTCCGCAACGATGGAATGCATAGCAGGCCATCGAAATCGTGTCAGGGGAGGGTATCTATAGGTTAAATACAGTTTTTCCGTTTGTTAAGAGTCAAGAGACAAATCATCACTCAAGAGTATATATTCAAAAAGGGGATTTTCAACAAGCTAGGAATATAAAATGCTACTGGATTTAAATTTGGCCTAGCGCCTATATTAAAGAGGCCATTAAAAGTTAGTTAGGAAACCACGTATTAATTTTTTTTTTTTGGCAATGCATGGCAATGAGGCTTTGAAAAATAAAAATAATAAAATATACTTGATTTTGGTGACGAATTTATGCATATTATTAAACACAAAAATATTATCGCATAGCCCCCTAACCCCTGCTAACTCCGTCACTTTCGGAAAAACTCCTCACCGTTTGAAATCAAGTACGATTAGAATATAACGGGTTTTTTTGTATGCCCAAAATTTTCAATCAAATGTCAACAATTTGCAACCGTCAAATTTAAGAATGTGTTAAAACATAACAAAATTACACCTTGTTCGTTTTATAAATGCGCCATTTTAATTGCGGGAAATATCTGACTGTTTTCTGGAAAGTTTTTTTTTTCTATCATATTTACCAATGTTTCATGCAATGAATCATAAAACAGTATACAGTCATTTTAACTTCACAAAAACTCTTTTTATGCCAGTTTAATACAAATAAATTCGTCGGTAACAAAAAACAGATTTGTCACATTAAATTTGATATATGCCGGAACATTATGGAAGGGAATTACCACAGGAAGTACAAATAACAAGTGACTTTTTTCATCACATTATGATTTTGAAAAAAAACAACAATGAAAAATGTTCCAAATTCTGTATCCATTCAATAACAGTAAAGATATTATTCCCAAGGCAATTAAAAATTGGAACACTGAACTATCGCTTCATTTGAATATAAAATTAATGTTTCTGGCAAAAAGTTTTATCAAAATTTGTTTTGAGAGAAATCTTCCTACAAACGGTATTTTTTGAAAAATATTATATAGTATTCTTTCAGACAGAACCATTTTAACAAGAGCTTGGACTTAGGGTAGTTGAGTCAAACGGCAATGTGACGTATTTCATTGTAGGCTACTCAGGCATGGCTCTTTGAAATCAACACGATTTGTCTGGCTTTTGAGCAAAGACTACTGACGCAATCGGTGTATATTTCACTTGAAACCAGCGTCATTTTAACTTGTTTTGACTCATGGAAGAAATAGATCGTTAGTCGTTAGTCGTTACATCCCACTGAAAGTCCAAGGTCTTGTTAAAATGGTTCTAATAATTGTGCGTTTTGTAAAGAACATACATCTTGGTAGCCAAGGGTTTACGATCCACTCCGCTTCTCTATACAACCCAAGGGTTAGGAAATCCACTCCGACCCAAGGTTGCGGTACAATTTTATTTTGGGTTGTAGAGAGTAGAGGAACGGAGTGAATCGTTAAACCCTTGGCTTGCGAAGATGAGAATATAGTTGAGTAACAAAATCAATTTTCCAGTACATGCATGGCTGTATTAAAGTTGGTAATTTTACCATTCTGCACTATCATTGGATGAAATCCATCGCCAAACAGAGTACAAATAAACATTATAGCAACATGCAGAGAACAACAGGATACGTGTTTGTTGTGAACTTGGAATTTTTTATGTTTGTTTTCCATGATAGTTATTGTTTGTGTCCCATCAAAGATACACTTGAAACTTGAAAATAGATGGTGGAATACAAGATGATTTCACCTCTTTTGACATTCAAATGTCTGCAGAAAAAGAACCTTTGGCTCGATTTATTTTTTCATTTTTGCTTTAGAAGAAGTGTAGTGAAATTTTTCGAGAATGCAAACAATAATTATAATATAATATATATTATAAATATAGGCTATTACATTGCTCAAGTCAATGTGACTAAAACGAAAAAAAAAGTTCTCCTATAGAGAGTTTGTTACAGTACTTTATTTATTATTTTTTTTTAAGGCCTAAACACACAGTGGTATCATGCAGTAATTCTATCACCCTAAAGCATTATATGTTAGGAATACGTTGACATGTTATAATAGAGATGAGATGTTAGCCTGGTTCCCGAGGCCTTCCGAAGTGCAAGCACGAAGGCCTCGTGAGATGTACGATTTGTGCTTCGCTTTGCATCGGGAACGACAACTCGGGATAGAGGATCACGTGGTGTTTTCAAAATGACGTCACAATAATGACGTATGTGATAATAGATTGTTTGCGATAATGATGTTGATGAAGTTGTTTTTCATATTTTTCGTTCTTTTCAGCGACTTAGTTTCTTCGTTAAGTGAGAGGAAGTAAGTAACTCAATTGATGATAACGATGGCAATTTCACAATTTGTGTAACATTTTCTTTAAACAACAATCTGAATCATTCATGTGAAACAAAACTCGTATAGTTAAAAAAGTTCAAACAGCTGATGGGGTAAGTGATTTCTCCGTTAGGTGTTTGTGGTGAAATCAAATATTATCCATATCATTCAGATGTCATGCCGTAATAATTTGGGTGGCAGTCGTCGAGCGAGATACAGAGCTGTATTTTATAGCCTAACATTATAATTTCATGTTGTTGTTTACAAATATTGAATCAACAAGCCTTAAATATAACTGAATACAACAAACATTATTTGCGTTTAATACGAACTAGAAAAAAATGTTACAAATATCTGATTGAACAGAATTTTTATAAACTTCGATGGGGGCAAAACGACAAAATAGCACTATGTTTTCAATACAAAAGTACAATCTAAATGTCATGTCGCGTTGTGTTTTGTTTAAACGAAAATCATATGCATAACTGCATCCAGAATGTTGACGTGTCTTGGTCTGAGTTGTTTCGGTTCATACATGTAGCTGGTTTGAACTGAGTTGAAAAAAAATAACTACGTGCGGAAGGTAAACCTTACTCTTTGTATTTGTTTGTGTTCAATACAAAGTTCTTTTCTATTCAAATTTAATTTTCAGTAAGGATTATAACACCAACATCCTAGATGAATTAGCATTAGAGGGAGAAAAAGCACCAGTGATCAGGAATGCGGGTATGTCTATTTATAACTGTTAAATAATTTAATTAATAAACAAGTATTTTGATATCTTTATACAATATTAATATCATTGAAATTGAAAGGAATACCTGATACCACAAATGTGAAATAATTAATGAAAACAATTGTTTTGTTTTATTTATATGATTATATATATATTCCTGTATTTCAATTTCCCAATTTACATCTCTTTACTTCTGTTCCGTTCTGCAAAGTGCCAAGTAGTCAAGAATATTTACATTAAACCATGTATTTACCAACATGCATATCAACTCAGTTAACTCAACCAGCTCTTGACTATTTTGAATCATGCCAATAACATATGTACTATTATTTCACTGTCTTTTTTTAACAGACGATGATGACGAGCCGTTTAAAAAGTTGTTGTCAGAGCTGAATAATGACATTGGTGAAATCTCTGAATCAAGCAAAAGAAATGCGGGTAGAAGTTCCGGTGTCCAACCAAAAGGACCCGTATTAACCACACGAAGTACAACCATAACCAACTCCAGTATAAACCCAATTTCAACTCAAAGACCAATTCCAGTTAGTACTGGAGCAAAACCGAATCTGCAGACACCTACACCGCTGCCCAGTGTAAACAAGAATAAAACACAGGAGAAAATTGTAGAAGCAAAACAACAGAAACCTTCGGGAAATAATCATCACACGAACAAGGAGAAAATGGCGGATAAAGCGAATGGTACAGTTCTAAAAAACATCCAAAAAACCACGAGAAAAATGAATCGCCCAAAACAAGTGCAGAAAAAAACGAAGAAACAACAGAAAGGAATTTTTTCTCAGTTGAGTTGTAGCAAAATAAAAACATCTCCTACCTGTGTGCAGATTTATCATGAGTGTATCAACGAAAGAAAAATAGAAGTAGATCGGTGCAATCGGTTGAATTCAACTCGCAAGAAAAAAGTCCAAAGACGAAAGAAATTGCTCACCAAAACAAAAACATCGAAAGGGAAAATGAAGCTGCCACAGAAACCGCCGTTGAGAACTCCCAACCAGATTCCTTCAAGAACTGTCGCTAATACACATCCAAAAAAATCTGGAAATCAAAATAAACACCCAACCAACCAGACGGGGAAAAATGCCAATAACAACTCCTCACCGACTAAGTCCGCCAATTCAAAAACGCAAAAAAATCAAATTTCGAAAGGAAATGGAAGAAAACCCATTGATAAACAGTCAGAGAAGAAGATGGTTGTGGGAGAAATTCGTGGATTACTGGCATACCTGAAGCAAATGAAGGACCATTTGTCTCGTCCTATCAATAACAACAACGCAGTTTAAGGTGAAAATCAAAATGAAAATTAAAATGAGCCAAGAATTGAAGCAAAAAACCATGTTACTTTGTCTTTTTCGATGAAAAATAAGAGTTATTATATAACTACCTTAGCAAGTTTTTAACGACATTCCAAATGTAGAGGGAAACATCTGTATGTAGCTTAATTTAATTAAAAAACGAAGAAAGTATAGATTTGTACAATATTTTTATAAGAAATATGCTGGTAATGCTATATGACATGGTAATCGAACTTATCATGACATGTAACTTATACGGGTCATCTTTTATTCTGGCATCGCTCACAAACTAAACTTGAACCTATCAGCATTTAAAGGATTATATAATTGAAGTTGAAAACTTATTATTATCAAATGCTAAAAATATTAATTTTGGCAATGTCCTCAAACCAAATCCTAGATTAAATGGTTCAAACGTATTTACCCCGTCTTTGTTGTTGCCAATACACATTGTATGAGCCATGCACGTGTTCACCATGTTCTGTGTAATGAATTTCGGACATGATAATCTGGCTAGCTAAATATACAAAGCCTGTGTTTCTTTTTTGTGAGCAAGGTGTTTCATTCGCACACGGTTTTAATTACATATTAAGAGTGCTCAATGGTTGTGGTCATTTTAGACTGTATTTATCTCCTTTAAAAAAAAAAAGCTCAATATAAAAATATAGGAAAATATCCAAATTTTAATTTCGAGATTTTTTCTTTCTTTTTTTAAATTAATAATAGATTATAAGTAAATAAATCACGTCTTAAATTTTTATGTAAATCTGATTGTTAATTTGTTAACCACCGATCCTTCTTAAAATTAAATCAATGTTATTGAAACGTGTTGATTAATATGGTCACTTCAGTATCTTTTTGCGCAGTTCTGGTTTCCTTAATACACTTATATTTTCTTTATCTAATGACACACTTCGCCTCGGTAGCAGATTGTATATTAGTGGGAACAATTATCTTATTATGGAGAGAAAAGTAATAATTCAGCATGAAATTGCGATATGAAGCAAAAACATGAGTGTGCTGTAGGCTGTGCTTTTCATATCTGATTGCAATTTTATATCAACCATATTGTGCTTGCAAATCATACGTAAATTTCCCAATCAAAATTTATTCAAGCAATCGGTGTTAAATTGGTGTATGGTTTTTAAAAAGAACTCACAAGTCCGTACGAGAACATTTTCTTGTAATATTTTCCGAAGCTATGTTCCCACTATTGTTAAGAACTATGGTCGCTGCAAATGTTATTGCTTCAGTCCTTTCAACTGCGGAATCTCAAAGGGGGGAGTATCAAGGTTTAAAAGAGGTAAGAAAAACAACTGATTATATATAGTATTAAAATGCTATAGCTAAAAGAAGATATTTAATTTTATAATCAATAAAATATCAAAGTAAGGTACATGTATAATGCTTACTTATTTGTTTTGTTTTCAGTTTTTCCATCATAAATTAATATTTAGCTGATTACGTAGTTTTTTCTACACTAATCGCCTTCTTCATTACCATTAAAGAAAGAATTAAACAATAAATATATATATATATACTTAAATAAATAAAACAGAATGCGACAGTCCAGATTAAATAAATTGTTTACTGTTAGCGCTTTCAGCCATATATATATATATATATATATATATATATATATATATATATATATATATATATATATATATATATATATATATATATATATATATATATATATATATATATAACACATGTGTTTTAAAATATCTTATATTTGTCATGTTGTAATTTTGTATTTACTGGGACCCGGAAAATTCAAAATTTACAACAAGGCATTTTTCCGATTTAATTCTTCATAAATATCTTTTATTTAAAAAAATAAAAAGTTTACCTGATTGTTTATGACATTATTACTTGAGGTATCTTAAATGAAGATTGGAAATATATTTTTTTTTTTACATATATCAAAACGAAATGTCATCATTGTAAATAATAAAGCACGTCTTTTAATATTGTGGAACGAAAATCTAAAGAGCACCACCGACGATAATATTACGTTCGTTTGGTTCTTATGTCTCTTCTTTAGGCGCCAATGTTGATTTTAATCCATACATGTATGGTGCAAAACCATTGATATTAAAGAGTTGAATAGGGATGTAAAATTATGTTTCCACGAAAGTTGAAAACATAGAAAACCGCAACGAATTAGGTAAACAACAGAAACGTTTTAGTATTGTTGCATAACAAGTTATAAATAGATAGTGCTTATCCTTTTTGTATGACATTGCACAAGACTGAACCAAACTAATTGCGATGCAAGGTATTCATGTTCACATAAAAGCAAATGCAATCCAGTGGTAAAAATCTAGGGCATAAATTGTTCTTCGCATCTTTCGAACATTTTAAACATTCTTTATGGGCCCTAGCAGTCCATGTCAATTAACTCTATATTCGATTTTTCTTATAGAAATACAACTTTAAAAAAAACATCTGAATGATCGAGTTATTCAGATTGAACCCATGTTTAATCTGTTGTTCATTAATAACAGTAACTGTTGCATTAATCTGCAATTTGAAACTTGTCTAAATGTTGCACTTTTCCTTTATCTACAAATTAAAAATTCCCGTATCATACGTATCAAAATAGCCAAATAGACAGTTTCTGTGGTATATTATATCGGCATAAATTTCACAGCGTTTTGAATGCACAATTTAATGTCAAGTGAGCTGCTTGTATAGCATTTGTCGCATATGCGCAGAGGCAAGAACAGTAGGCATCAAGCAGTAATAAGCCGACAGTAAGCAGTTATCTGGAATTCCATATGGAAAAGACTCAAAATCTTTGTTGGTATTAACTGGATTCAGTTACCAAATTCATTTATTGGGCTCAAAGTCTGCAACATTTCTTAAATTATGTATGCAATTCATTTTGGTTTTTTATTTCAAAATCTTAATGTTACCTTTTTCTTTTTTTCGTCCCATATGTACGATAAAAAGAAAAACTTCAACGTATTTTCCAGTTATTCCAAGATAAGAAAAACAGAACTAAATGATTTTGTTCTATCTTTTGGGGTCTTCATCCACAGATTATTATTTTTCAGAGGTCTGGAGTTGAGGCACGTGAGTTCCGGAATATTGCCAACAACCTTTTGTTGCGCCTAATGATTGTAGTCGAGGACACGGTGAAGGAACTAGGCATTACTAAAGAGGAACTGCAGGAAGTCCAGAGGAAAAGATCCTATATAACAGCCTGTTATTTTCAAGCAGTCACGTGTTATTAATAAAATGCGTTGTTTATAAATATCCGTGAAACATTGTCGAACATTGATACAACTTAGTTATGAATCACTGAATTATCATAATATTAACTTCTGTATTTAAAACAAAATGTATTCAGTCATGATTTTCTGACAATAAAGATCAAGTTCATTGAGGAGTAAAAATAATCCAGTATGCACAAAACGTCCTAAGGACGTGTGAAATGATTGATACTTAATTATTTTTTTTGCATCTTTAAAATCGTTTCCTTGTTATTTTTCTTCCCAATGATTACGATTACTTGTCTCAAATGAATAAAATTCAAAACGGATAAATCTGACGAGAAGACACGTAAAATACCATCACAAATCACAAGAGATCGTGCTTCCATGTGACAAAATAAGTTTAATCATATTTAAAGTAAACATGAAATGAATGACAAGCTAGCGATCATTGGAATAAAGTTTGGATAAATTTAATAAAAATCCTTTATTAAACTGTGAGTTTCTGCACTGCCGACTTTATCGACTTCTTCAAGAAAGATGAATGATTTTGAAGTATTTGATGCAGTGTTGATGTGTGATTCTTGTCCATCTGAAACAAATTTATAATGATTCCTTTATTAAATGCCATTCTTATAAATATATTGTGAAATAAAACCTAATAATAACATTCAGGTATTATAAAAATAGACCCCAGCTCGTTATTAAATACCCAGTAAATGTAATCTGGTAACTGGGACTGAATGGAAGAGGGTAAAATGATTACTATAAATAGTAAGTCTGTCAAATCAGCCACAAACTTCTTGAGTTTGTTTGATCTTTTTTTGGTAGATACAAAATAGATCAGAATCACACACAGTAAAAAAAATTGTAGTCCACTGGACCTTATGGTTGAAACTCCATACCAGTAGCAGCAAAATAATTCTTTTAAAACAGCTCTAACGATTATGGCTTTAAAAAAATACCTCCCTTTTCAATATTTACTAATATTCTGCCAGTTTTCTTGAAATGCCTTTCACAATACGTGTACTTTAATTATTTTTAGTTTATAATCATTGAAGAATTAAATAAGAAAAATGTGGATTTGTGGATAAAAAAGGAGACATTTTTACAAAGGGATACTGGTGTTACAGGGTACAGTACCATACTTTATATCCTATTTTACCTGATCTCCATATATATTAACAGTTGCAAGGATCAGCTTTCCAAACTTCAAGTTTTTTGAAAAATTTGTTGAGGATCTCTTGAGAGTTTCCAACATTGTGGTCAAATCTTCATCTTCCATTGGAATCTGTTTAAAAAAAGAAAACCTTTATATAGTTGACAATTTTTTCTGAAAGTTCATAGTTTTTTTCCCCAAAACTTGGCATGTTTTTGAGAATGATAAATAGTACCTTGAGCTCAACAAGTGTTTGGTATAGAGATACATGACTCTCTGTTAACTCTTGTTGGATGATGTTAAGTTTTCTACAAATATAAAAGTAGCAAATACATGGAGTGTCAAGCTAAATCATAGACAAAGCAGATCATACTAAACTTAACTCTAGCATTATCTTAAAATATTTACCTACATTGTAGTTTACATCTATCATATTTAAGAACTAATCATAAACTTTGGTAAAATTTCTGTAAAACTAAAGATTTTGGGAGACTTAAAGATATGTGTATAAACTTACCTAACCATATGAATCAGATCTTTGGCTTGCATTGATTCTTTCATTATTTTGCAAATAATTTCAGTTGTTGAGGAACCTGCAGGGAAATGTAAGTACAAATGAAATGATGTTATTGCAATTTATACATATAATCATTAGATGATCTTTGTCTGATTACAGCTACTGTAATACACTGTACTTACTTTGATCCATTGACATGACAAGTGGCACAAATATACCATCAACCAGTGGTTTGGGAATTTCTTCTCCCATCTTCTTCAATAAGCCTAATAATGGTCTAGAAATATTCTCTGAAAGCTGAAAATATGAACATTCAAATAAGTGACTGTATATTTCTTGAGATGGGCAGATGAGACAATACATGTACACTGTACTTACATTAATAAGGGTAAATCAATTACATGCATAACTTTGTACCACAAATACAGTATTTGTCTATGTACATGAAGTGCATTCTGATATACATTGGTTCAGTAATAATTGGACCCCCTCCAAAAAAAAAAAAGAAGACAAAGAAACCTGTAATCATCTTAATCCCTGTCAAGCTTAAGAGTTTATGAAACTAATTTTAGGACTGTGCTATGATTTTATTATTTTTCGAAGAGGAGGAATGTTTACTGGTACTACCGGAGTTATATTAACTTATCCTACATCAGTACAGTAGTCTGATATAGTCAATGCAAACTCCCAATACTCCTTGTTACCTTTTTAAGTAGAGCTGACTGAAGAAACTGTACAATGTTGTTGTGGCTCATATTTTCACTGACTGTCAACAAATGCTGACCAGCACATACCACGGCATTTTCTGTCAAGGTCCCAAAGTCCAAAATCTGGCAATAGTCAGTCACCTAGAAACGACTGCATCTGTATTACTCATCTTTACCTTACTTAATGAATTCAGAAAGGGTGATCTTGTAAAACAAAAGATAAAGATTTTGTTACAGAAAGGTCAAGAAATATTGCTTAGAACAACAATTTGAGACTGAGAAGGTTACTGTGGATTCATCAATATTCGTTGAATACCAATTTTCGTGGATTTCGTTAAAAAGATGATCCACAAAATTAAGTGTTCATTGAAGTGCAATTTCTATTAACATTTTGTATTGATAAGGGTCACTGGCCACGAATTTACGTGTCCTTGAAACTGTGATTTTCACTTTATCCACGAAAATTGATACCCTTGAATATTAATGAAACCACAGTACTCTAGGTAAAGGTTATATTAAAAATATTGTTTAGTTTCCTTTTAAAACCAACAAAAATGTACCGATATCAACATACACATGTACCGGTATTTTTATTAATGATCTAAGCTTAGTTGTTTTTTTAGCCTCGTTAATTACATATCTTTTCTCTTTTAAATCAAGAACATTTCCAAACACCCTTATTTTACACTTTAAACAGAAAAAAAAAATCAAATCTACAAATATGTCCCAGTATTGTACACATGCAGGCATCATAATGTGTTTCAAATGAGATTTAAACCTCTCTACAGTGTTAACCTAAAGTCAGTACAGTATAAGCTTCTCATCAGTGTAAGTGAAGCATGAATTCACGATTACTCTGCATATAAGCATTATTCACCTGATCAGGAGTCGATGTGTAAAATAAACTGAATTCCTCTGGTAAGTCAATACATTCCATCTGCCAACATTCTCTCAGCTTCATCAAGCTTGTCTGCAATGAATAAGTTTAAATATTTACTTCCATATTAAGAAAATTATCATTTCTCACTGAAATGTTGTGGACTGCAATGATAAATACCGTATACTCATGTTTCATCAATACCTTTGTGACTGTATTCAATGGTTCAGAACATTCTTTTGATTCCAATGCTGAATCTAAAGGTAAATGAAAAAGAACGTGTGTTATTGAATATTAATATTTATAATGTTAGCTTTTGGATGTATGTAAGTTTTAAAAGAACTAGTAAAACTAGGGTACCAGTCTAGAAAACAAAAAAGAAATGTCAGTACTAAAAATCTGACAAGTTTGTTGTTTAAGATTGATAATATTGAGTCTGTTCTACTTACCAGTCATTTCTTCTACATTTGGTTCCTCACTCTCAATTTCTTCTGTTATTTCAATTGCTTCAGGTAAATTTGTGGAATCTAATTTATGTAATAAAACAAAGAGAGAATCACTACTTTACACAATATATAGTACACAAGTATTTAAGCATGAAGCTACATATTGCTTTTCTTAGAATGTCATCTAAAAGGGTTCCATCAAAGCACAAATTTTAATGGATAGTTCATCTATTCTACAAATCTAATGCATAAAAATGACCAGCTAAATTTCTTGCATTCCTTGCTAGCCAAGAGAGAGATTGTGTCATGTGGATATTACCTGTTAACTGGGAAGGAGGCACTGTAACATGAGAGAGCTGTTGACAAAGGATGGCTGCTCGCTCTTCATTCTGTGAAGTGAACTTATAGGCTTCAACTTGTCCACTTTCAGAAAGTCCCTTAAAGTCCTGAAGAAAGATATTCATTTTACATGAATTTGCTTTGCTTTAAAATACATAAGAGTGTGGTATATTATTATAATATTCATTTGTTAAAAATATCACAAATTTGATTCTCAATAGTTTTGTGGCAACCATTTTTGTACAACTAAAGCCATAAAAATTAATCCTTAGTACATGTAATTCATAACTTTGACTTTGCCAACTTTTTACTTCATTGGTCAACAAATAGATAAATAGATGCACTATCAGCAATTTTTTTTCTACAAGCCAAATAATAAATTACTTCATCTCATTTACCCACCCCATCCCATATTAAATATATATTATCAAGAAATACATTCCTTTAATAATAATGAAACCAAATCAGAAATTTGGGTTTGATATCTAACGTTAATGCACTGATAGCAGTACACACCGACAGCTGGCAGTGAGCTGCAAGCATCCTAATGTATACATCCAGCCACGACTCCCCACCCTCACACCTCTGTGCTATGTTTCTAGTGAACGGCAGGAGTTCAGACCTAGGTATAACATGCCTGAAGTGGAGCAAGAGCTGAAGGAAAGTGGACTGTAATCCAGGGTTAAGCAGGTGGAAAACTGGATCACTGAAATTGTAAATAACATGAATCAGCTACAAATAAGACAGATGGTGAAAATTATTAAAAAATTACCCCCCCCCCCCCCTCAACCCCCTCCCCCAAAATGTACATCTGCTAATGGACTGATAGTACAAATGTTTAAAAAATTCAGTTAAGATAGAGTAAAATTATGAATTCTGAATATAGTATTCCGTGCATTTATTTCAAAGTTGTTTGAAATGAACATAAAGTATTTTCTTTGGACCCAATACACAGATGAGTGCCCCATAATATGGAAAAGTTTATACAAGCAAAAGAAGGTGGAAGTATATATTTAAACAACAGCAATCTGTCAGTGACAGCATGCAACTGCAGTACAAAATCACTCGGCTGGAATGCTCACTCAAAGGTATTCTGTTGTTTTCTTTGTTACTTGTCTAAAAATTTAATTTTCCTTGTTCATTCTTTAAACAAATATTTACATTTTGCATTTATGTTTTTAATTTGAGAATGGCAGTCTATAATAGATGTTTATAACCAAAGATGGACACATTTAGAAACTATGAAGGACAATGTATTGTAAAAAAAAAATTACAATTCAAGCACTCCATTTTTGATTACAGGTTCCTTGTGAAGCAAACAAGTCAGTAACTCATTCCATTGTGGTTGGCAGCCATATCTAGATGATGCCTCATTTTCATACCACTGAATTGCAGTTGTCAAATGCTGTTCATCTCTGCTGTTTTTCTCAATTTCGTCCACAAGAGATCTCCAGTTACCCAAGTAATAGTCCATTAATACAATTTCTGTGAACAAAAAAAAAATTAGTAATAATCAATTTTGGAAACATGTATATTTACTTCACGTTTACCTCAATATGTGGTGAATGTCACCCATGTAACAAATTTTGGGTAATAAACTGCGGATGACATCACAGGGGATTTTGAAATAGCATTAAAACATTTTGCATACAAAAGCAATAAAATTGCTCATCGAAACAGAATTTAAATGTGATAAATAGAAATTTCTACACTTTGTGATGGTATATGATTTTTATCCAACTCGTGTGTTTTCTTGGTAATGGGATAGAAAATAAATGAGCTGGATAAAAATCATATATACCCAGTACCATCATTCACAAATCATTAGAGATCCTTTATATTTACATCTACCTCATGTCCACTCCTCATGCTTAACTTACTTCCATTGAGGAAAAAATGTTATTGCCTTAAAAAGATAAATATTGGTCTTGTTATTCCATTTTGATTATCAAGAACAATAGAGATGACAGAATGAGATTTTTCTGGACAGTAGAAAATAAGGATATTTAATGAATCGGATAAAAAATATCATAAGAGAAAATTATGAGAGGCATGTATATTTTTGTTGTTATTTCCCATGCTCATTTGCAGTAGTGTTGGAAACATCATGTCTCATTCAAATAACCAAGAATTACAAAGATATACATCTATGTTACATTTATTAGTGCCCACATTTTGTATCATACAAATATACAAGTATATCTGGATTTTAAAGTCTAAGTTGCATTTTCATGGTAAAACATATTGAGAAAGGGTGGGACCCTCTTATGGGCCCTTAGAGCCTGTGAGAGCCAAGCTCTTCCAATGGAAGATATATGTGTATGTGAGAATGATGACTAATTTTAGAGATAACAAACACCTAGTATTAAAACTTCAAAGCTGTTGTCCAAGATGGCTGTCCATACTCTTTGACATTTTAAAACCGCTGAAACCTCTTCTTGAAAAATATTGCTTAAAGGTATTACTAATAAAATGTGTTATTCATCTGCAACTGGTCAATTTTTTATTCTTTCAAATTTGCAAATGTTCAGAGTTTTGCCACTTTGATTGAATTTGTCAGGTGATGTCTGTTTCTAAAATATTTTTTAACCACTTTGTTGTTTCAGTTCATCAGAAGAGCTTTGATTTTTTGGGGTTTTTTTTTAACCCCTTGTATTGTTTATTTGCTAAAATTCATATGAATTATAAGCAGTTGTAACATAAGTACATTATTATAAACATATCCATACACTCTATCTAAGCAAAAGCACACGTCACAACTAGTATTAACGTTATACAATATTCTACAAAAAATATTATTCATAAATGCACATTCATAAGAGGAGAGACCCTATAAATCAATAAATCAAAAAGTTATGTAAATAATAATAATAATGGTAATACGGATGTACGAATAGTCTGACATTCCCATTTTTTACCGGCCTCATGCAGAAACATTGTGAGATGGCACAATTGTTTGCGATTATGAATGGCAAGGAGTTGAACTTAAACATTGAAGGACGAGTCCAGTAATATTTTTTAAAATACAATACATGTAGACATTTATAAAAAGGACAGATAAATATTAAATGGAATTCATCCTCGACTTCCCCTAAATTACAATATTTGCAGATATGCATCGATCTTTTTATTCCTATGTAAATTCTTATTATAAATCGTCCAAATGTGACTTTCACTTTTTTTGGAAAAATAAAACATAACCAAAGACCTTTTATGGTTTGTCAAGAATTTTGATAAGTCTTAGTAGCCCCCGGTATACGTTTCTATATGGTCGCACCTGCTGGTAGTGGGATGATAAAGTGGCTACAACTGTACAACAGCGTGTGGTCTATATGATTAATGCAATCACTTATTTCAGATTTTTACATCGTTTATTCATGCTGCAGCCACCATATCGCAAAATATTCGAATAGCATTAATTTCCTTACATGCTAACTTACAAATTAGAGCTGAACAATTTTCATCAATGCTTTAGTCAAGCTACCTGCCAATAAGCTACCTGCCAATAACAATTCTTAGCGTATTTTTATCGACTATTTTTAGAGACGTCCGATCCCGATTGCATTGTATAATAAGATAAAAGGGCGCAAAGCGCCCAAACTAGGAGGTGTGCCATCTAGCTGAGACCGGATCCTCGGGGGTACTGGTGTCCCCTGACGGAATCCGGTCTCAAAAGAGGCGATATAAGCACCGATTTCCGGCGCCAGGGCGCTGAGTTGACCCTATCATACAGGTTCCATACATTATTGTAGGGTCTCTATACAGGGCGCCTAGCGCCCAAACTAGGAGGTGTGCCATCTAGCTGAGACCGGATCCTCGGGGGTACTGGTGTCCCCTGACGGAATCCGGTCTCAAAAGAGGCGATATAAGCACCGATTTCCGGCGCCAGGGCGCTGAGTTGACCCTATCATACAGGTTCCATACATTATTGTAGGGTCTCTATACAGGGCGCCTAGCGCCCAAACTAGGAGGTGTGCCATCTAGCTGAGACCGGATCCTCTGGGGTACTGGTGTCCCCTGACGGAATCCGGTCTCAAAAGAGGCAATATAAGCACCGATTTCCGGCGCCAGGGCGCTGAGTTAACGTTATCATACAGGTTCCATACATTATTGTAGGGTCTCTATACAGGGCGCCTAGCGCCCAAACTAGGAGGTGTGCCATCTAGCTGAGACCGGATCCTCGGGGGTACTGGTGTCCCCTGACGGAATCCGGTCTCAAAAGAGGCGATATAAGCACCGATTTCCGGCGCCAGGGCGCTGAGTTGACCCTATCATACAGGTTCCATACATTATTGTAGGGTCTCTATACAGGGCGCCTAGCGCCCAAACTAGGAGGTGTGCCATCTAGCTGAGACCAGATCCTCGGGGGTACGGGTGTCCCCTGACGGAATCCGGTCTCAAAAGGGGTGATATAAGCATCGATTTCCGGCGCCAGGGCGCTGAGTTGACCCCATCATGCAATTCCATACATTAAGACAGGGTATCTATACAGGGCGCCTAGCGCCCAAACTAGGAGGTGTGCCATCTAGCTGAGACCGGATCCTCGGGGGTACAGGTGGCCTTAACGGAATCCGGTCTCCAAAGGGGGGATATAAGCACCAATTTCTGGCGCCAGGGCGCTGGATGGTCCCTTTAATACAAGTTTTATATACAATATAATGGTTCTGAAACAGGGTCCATTGCGCCCTAACTAGGAAGTGTGCCATCCATCTGACAACGGATCTTTGGGGGTACAGTTGTCTCCTGACGGAATCAGGTTTCAAAAAGGGTAATAGAGGCAACGATAATTACCGCCATGGCGCTAAGTGAACCGTATAATTACATGTATACAGATTCCATTCATCATGGGTTTAAATAGAGCGACTAGCTCATCAATTAGAAGCCTTATTTAAATAAAGTATAATGTAAAATACATCAGTTGTATTTTTACAGGAAAATGACATGTTGTATAAAAAAGGGTGCCAAATACGCCGTGTCTTGTAAACTGCAATGAAACACAATGAACCGCAATGAACTTTATTAAGGTGGTAAATGTTATTCAAAGGGTATAGAGTTTAATTGAAGATGCGGCCTATCATCAATTATTTTCAACTTTTTCCTATCTCAGCAATGTGAAGATTTCCATTTCTTAAATTCCCAATTTACATTTTCATGTTATTTAATAATTTTCTATTTGAATATATAGTTTCTGTTGAAAATGTATACTGCTACCTTATCAATAAGCATTCAATTACATTTTGCATGCTATTAAAAGACAAAATCAAAATATCTAACTCCAAAAATAGCCTGGTAATACACTACGATTTTTTTTGGGCATTAACAGGTTTAAATGCAAATAAAAGAGAAATGTTATATCAAGGAAAATTATCTTAAAATGAGGAACGTCGCATGTGTCAATAATATATCTTTATATTTACATCTACTAAGTATCATTTCCTCTATTTCTTACGGAAACATATAGTTAATTCATAGCTCTATAGAAACAGCCAGACTGAAATCTACACGCCCCGTTTATCGATTGGTCGAAATCTACAACGGGTGAAACTGACAAGATGCTGACAGGAATAAAATGGACACGCCCATTTATCGATTGGTCGAAGCCACCAGCAACCTAAGAAAAAACATGGACTGCACAAAATAATCATGATGATGTCAGACTCAAAGTCTCACAGGGGACGATTTGGCTGTTTCTTTTAGCTAACGTACTTATGTACATTAACAGTAATTTAGTAACTTTTCATAATCAATTTATTAATTAGTTAAAAGAAAGATGTTAAAATAAATAATAAAATGCTTTCTTTGATGATTCATGCGGGTAATGAAGGTAGCGATCATTGCAGAAAAAAATTACATAACCCGCGTTACCTTCATATCCCGAATGAATCCCCAAAGAAAGCATTTTATTGTTTAAAAAAATTCTGACGGCATATTTCAGAATTAATGCATTTTCAATTGTGTATATGTATGATCTGGTACACACGACATATTTCAACAATTTAGAATTCAATTAATTTAGTATATGTAATGCTTAGATGGTGGTATATAATGAATGTGTAGAGCATGCATTATATATATATATATATATATATATATATATATATATATATATATATATATATATATATATATATATATATATATATATATATATATATATATATATATATTTACATTATCCAGTGTCTTTGTCTGTGAAAACACTACGTATCGATTTTGTAATATAAAACTCATAATACAAATGACGCCAAATCGAGGCGCCAGCAGGGTTTGTTTTTAAAATATTTAATCGTACGATGGCGTAAAATTATATAAATATAAGTAATAAGGAATCATTCATTGAATATTATGAGGTGATAATTTCGGTCGGGGCGTGATCAAATCTATCATAAAGCCCTTCGGGCTTTATTGGATAGATCACGCCCCGACCAAAATTATCACCTCATAATACTCAAAGAATGATTCCTGAGGTGATAATTTCGGTCGGGGCGTGATCAAATCTATCATAAAGCCCTCCGGGCTTTATTGGATTTGATCACGCCCCGATAAAAATTATCACCTCATAATACTCAAAGAATGATTCCTTATTCCTTATATATAACAACACTAATCGCAAAACGTAAGCACATAATTGGCTAAGTTGTCGTATTGTTTAATTTTTTTAGGACATGGTACCTAAGGAGGACACATCGGAGGGACGCTGCTGACAAATGTACTACTATAGGAGGCCATGGTGGATCTGATGTTATAACAATTTTTTTGTCAATATTTTTCATGATAATATGTATATTTTTAAATTTACCTGTATCAAAGTTAAAATATATTAAGATAGGAATGGATTAGTAAAACATATAAATAACAAACTTAGGAAAAGTTTTCCCCTGACATATGCCTTAGTCCTGATTATGCTTTGTGAAATAGGCCCCCTTTTTTAAAAGGCTTAAACTGAATCATTTTATCATATTCGAGATATTAGTGATCGAGATATTGAAGCTCATACCGAAATAAGAAATCGTGGGTTCAGTATACACCAACGCGGGGAAGTCCAAAAACATTGGATATTTATACATTCTGCACATGTATTACAGTCTTTAGAGAATGCATTCTGCACATGTACAGTGTACATGTATTACAGCTTTTATAGTTTTTGTCACGTCGTTCTAATGTTTGAATTAAACGGGATTGATCTATTCTTGATAAATGAAGAAATGACGAAATGCGAAACATGCAAATTTATTCAGTATAAAGTCGATGACTGTAATTTTCACAGTTCTTACATTCAGAAGTAATTCATACGCTGTCTGTGGTCTAGATTGAACGGAATACAAAAAATATACATGCACCGGAATTATCATACGACTGCTTACATCCCATGCATTGTGTATATTTTCATTCCCCATACAATTACAACGTGCCGTTTGATTTCAGGATTTCCTTATAAATTGTTCATTCCGTTCCATATTTGGCAGACAATAAGAATGAGGTCCCATGAACAGTCTGCAATTTTCTGCTATTTAAAGCCCCTTTCACAATTGGCGCACGAGCAGAAGCGACTGAATATTCGTGCGACCGATAAAATTAGATATGAATCGTAAACGGTTGCCGAAATAATCGCATCTGAAAAAAGTATTCGACGACGTACGAAATTCGCACGATCTAAGCGAGCGTTGTGCGATGTAAACGCATTAAATCTTGCGATATATCTTGCGTCTATATGCGACTCTTGTACAATGAAAGTGACTTTTGAAAGATAATGCGATAGTATCGCGCGAGAGACCAAATGATCGGACCATTGAAGGTGCGCCAATGCGATTTGACGTGAGATCATGTGTTCCATGGCATGAATGCTCGTGCGAGTCAGAGGGGGTATATATACCGCCCGTTTCCGACTCTCTTCAGTAGACATAGTTGAAAGCGAGAGAACATGCCGCCGAAGAGGAAACAGAGATGCAGCAGCATTGATTATTATACCTCCATACGATTATTCTATTATATTTGATTGGTCTAGAAAGTCACGTGACAGGGCCATTTCAAAGGTTGAAAAAACTGATATGAGCATATGATGTAGACAAGTATGATTAAATCAAAAATATTAAATCATTATGATTCTCTAAATATCACAAAACCAACTTAACTATCTATGATTCGAAATTATGAAAGAAAAGTGAGAGTAACAGAGGAAATCAAACGAAACATTTTTTTAGAAATCCACGTATTTCGTATACTCATATGTTGTTCGTTTATTGCATTAATTTTCAGGGTATATGAAGATCTTTTCCCCCAGAAAAACAAGTTTTTAGTGAATAGTGTGCATGTCCACTATTTTGAGGAGACTTGATGCGAGCACTTAAACGCATGCAACGAATGCGAGACCTCGTGCAAATATATAAAGATTTCGACCCCCATTGTGGCCCCACCGTACCCCCGGGGCTCATGATTTGAACAAATTTGAATCTACACTACCGAAAGATGCTTCCACACAAGTTACAGCTTTCCTGACTAACTGGTTTTTGAGTGATTTTTAATGATTTTTCTCTATACATTTGCATTTAAAAATTTGATCCCTCATTGGGGCCCCACCGTACCCCCGGGGATCATGGTTTGGACAGCTTGAATCTACACTACTTGAGGATGCTTCCACACAAGTTACAGCTTTTCTGCCAATTGATTTTTGAGAAGAATATTTTTAAAGATATTTCTCTGCATATCTCACCTCAGGTGAGCTAACAATTATTTATGTTTCTGCTACATGTACACACACTTAGTATTTCCATCAGCAAAATTAATCTCCGTTTAGACTGATCATGAATTAATAGACTAGAGAAAATACTGACAACTAGCCTAAAACACATTGCAGTAATCAACTATTACGCAAAGACCATACCGTATTACCATTAGAATTTGTATTGTAGTTGTTAAAGTACCTTACCTGTTAATGTATCTTATTTTCCGCAAGTAACAGTCAGCTGTCTTATTTTCCGTTGTCTATATTTGATTGATACGTAAAAATTACAAAATACAGGCGATGTCAACGCATTGGAATATTTAATCTCAATTTACTTCACAAAATCGGCATTAATGTATCTTGCATGTTTCAAATATTCCTTTCGCACGCAAACTGATCCCCAACAACCAAATTCATCTTTGTCAGATTGACCCATTTCTCATACGTTCAAAATGGCCGCTTCAAAGAGGTTTTGAGATATGGAATACCGAATCCGAAGTTAAACTGATTGACCCCCATTCTCTCTGTCTTATTATTTTCGTAAATTACTCAAATTTGAAACAGAATTAGCCCTTAATTTTGGCAATTTATATTTCCCTTCCCATTAGGACAATTTATGCTAAACTTCGTTGAATTTGACTCAGTAGTTCCTGAGAAGAAGATTTTTAAAAATGCATCCCCCTTTTTCTACAGTTTCGAGGTTTTTTCTGCTTTGAAAAAAGATCGGTCTTTCATTTCTGCAATTAATATTTTCCTTACTATAAGGATGCTTTGTGCCAAATTTGGTTGAAATTGGCCAAGCGGTTTTAGAGAAGAAGTTCAAAATGTAAAAAAGTTTACAGACGGACAGACAGACAGACGGACGGACGGACAATGGGCAAAATGCGATCAGAATAGCTCACGTGAGCTTTCAGCTCAGGTGAGCTAAAAACTGCATTGTTGGATATTTAGAGGAGCCGGTGTAACGTAGAATAATGACCCCGAGAAAATTAACTGAAATAAATAATATATACATGTACGTGGCTTAAATTCTGTTTTTTGCAGCTGACTGAAAAAATAAACTTTTTTATTGTGTTTATTTCAAACCAGTAAATTGGTATTTAGTGTTTTTCAATAAAATTTCTATTACTGTCCAAAATAAGTATTTCAGATAAAAGACTTTTGTGAAAAGCAATCCATTTGAGGGGCCGGGGGGAGTCCCGATTAAACTTCCCTATTTTATGCATATATCATTTATCAATATAGACATAGAATGCAATAATCTGTTAATTAAATAATGTTTACAAAATAATGTCTAAGGTTTACAACCAATCTGTCGTGGTATGAAAATAAATGTATGAAATTAAAACACGCTAGGTTATTCATATTTATTTGCATATTTTGAACTAAAGTTGTCAGATTCAAAGTATCTGCCCGATGGTTACCTCTCCCTACACTTTCCGCCATGATGTTATTTAATCAACCCGTTTCTTGGCACCCCGTCCTGAAAAGTTATTTTCATCATTACTTAAATAGCAGTAATTGTTCCATTTAATTTATTAACTTCTTGTATTAATCGAAGTCCGATCCAAGGTATCTGCCCGCGATGCATGATGAACTCGTCCTACACTTTTCATTAATTAGTCAATCCGCGTTCTTGGTTACCCCGTTCTGGAAAGTTCTATCCCATTCTCTCCCCAGAGGCCATGCTTCGCAAGCGAAAGCGAACTAAAATTACCCACTGAAGAAACGAATCGACTCAGTTTATTTATTCCACATTTGTCAAATCTTAACATCTATGTATTTTCTAAATAGGCTTACAGTAAATATATTCACTTTTACGTAATCATTCAATAATATTTTACTGGAAGTATATATTTTGATCAAAAGTACCCCTAACTTAGATCCGCCAAAGCATGTCCACCACCTTACTCTCAATCTTGTTTATCGAAAATGAAACTGGGTTTTTGATTCATTTCACACTAATAACTTAGCAGTTAAAATTCAATTATACCTTACGGACATCATTTCACATGTGTTGAAATACCAAAGCTGTAAGCAGTTACTCTGGTGCAGGTATTTTGAATTTTATTTGCAAACTGCCTTAATCTATAAACAAAGATGGTAGGCTTATAGATTTGTTATGTAAATGTCAACAAAACGGTGTGTCGATGTATCTATTTCGTAAATGTCCATTATGTAAAGTCAACCCGTGCACGCACGGGTCAAAGTTTAGTTTATTTAATTTAAGACAGAATGCAATAATCGAAGTATAATTTTTGTTTTGTTTCATTTACATATAAATTTTCTCTATTTTAAATATAATTTTGATAAGACACCACGATTCAAATGAAAATATCAATTCTATAATTTTTGTTATAAATCTTTAAAAAGTGACCAAGTGGATTTATAGCCCGTGCTGAAATAAACATATTGATGTACTCTTTCCTACATTAAAACCATTTTACTGTATCATTCAGTACAGTATGCAATACAAATGCAATACAATAGTAAAATGTCGTGACAAGTAGGATTTAGATCAAAGAAATGTGGAACTTTTGAAGTTCAGTGGAGCGCGTGTTTTTTTTACGTGGTTTAAAAAAAGATGGGGCGTTTTCTTTTATATATAAGGAAACATCAAAATCAAAAGCATCTCGGCAAGAAGAAGAATTGAGGATAAAGGCAAATATTTCCTAATAAAACTGTAGGGATGGTATAAATAGTGTAGTCTTTCTGTAAATGAGAAATTATTTAGTATTTTAATTAAACTGCTTAAGCGATCACTGATTCTTGGACATGTAAAACTGAATTATTATCAGTGCATCATCTTTAAATATACCCGTTATCCTTCTGCGCGTGCGACTAGAAAATCCAAAAAATGTAAACATTGCTATTATGCACATTGTTATAAATAATAGATGTAGATATCGGACATCAAATACTTAAAAATACACAAAAGAAATTAATCGAAGAAATATACTTTAAGATTGTTCTAAAGTTTTCAATGTAGAAGTAAAGTTAAGAAAAGTCTTAATGATACGTGTATTTTAGTAATTTTTGTTCAACAACTTTAATGTTCATATATTTCATTTCAGTGGAACATAAATAGCTGCCATGATAATGTTATTCCTAAGACGTTGATTCACCTCTATTAAAGTTAAGATATAACTTAAGAATTTAGTAAGATAGAAATGGATTAGTGAAACGGATTAGTAACGAACTTAGGAATAGTTCTCTCCTGAGATATGTCTTAGTCCTGAGTATGCTTTGTGAAACAGGCCCTATTTTTAAGAGGCTTAAATTGAACCATTTTCTTTAGTATCTGTTGATAAATGTAATTGGTTTTCTTTTTTACAGGTAACCTAACGCCTTTGTTGCAACAACAAATTATTCCCCACGATATATATACAACAAGTTTATGACAATTTTCTTAATATGTACAACTCATCAATAATTAAGTTATACTGAGATATTTTCTTGCCTTGAAACCAAAAAAAAAAAGACACAAAGACGGATCATTTCTTTACCCCAGTCATTTAGAGAAGAATAAGCTTACTTTATCTTTTTGATGAAAATTGACTCTTTATTTTACACCAACAAAATATCTATAGGTGTTTATAGCATACCTGTAACCATTTTCTAAATATATACAACTCATCAATGATTATAATATTTTATTTTGATGACCAGAGATATTTCCTCTCTAGGAACCAAAAAGAAAACAAAAGATCAAAATAGCTACACATAATATCGTGCAAATTCGTAGCCCTTTTTTTTCTTCTTTTTTGTTGTTGTTGCTTTTATCAAATGATCAAATTTAACCATACTTTAAATATCTGTAATAAATGTAAAAGGATTTCATCAAAGACGAATCACCATAATCAAGGATTCATATCAAAATCAGTTTTTTTTACGCAGATTTTTTTTTGGCATCTAACAAAATATTTATCACGATATGTACAACAATTTAACTAGTACGGTAGTTTTCTTAATATGTACAACTCATCAATAATTACATTAGACCGAGATATTTTCTCGTCTTGAAACCAAATCAAAGAACAACAGACGGATCATTTCATTGTTTAAATGCCAATGACAAAAGACTTTCCTAAACAAAAGAACAAAACGTTTTTCTTTACCCCAGTCATTTTCAAGAATTGGCTTACTTTATCTTTTTGATGAAAATTGACTCCTTATTTTACCTCAACAAAATATCAATAGCGTTGTGTACAATATACCTGTAACCATTTTCTAAATATGTACAACTCATCAATGATTATGATATATTATTTTGATGACCAGAGATATTTCCTTGCCAGGAACCAAAACAAAAGATCAGAATAGGTAAACATGAGATCGTGCAAATTCGTAGCCCAATTTTTTTGCTTTTATCAAATGGTTAAATTTAATCATACTATTGAATATCTGTAATAAATGTAATAGGGTTTCAAGGCCATAAACTTTAATCAAGGACTCATTTCGGAATTACTTCTAACACTTCCTTCTCCGCAAATTCATCTCTCTTTGGCATCTAACAACCGCGAAATGTACAACAAAATTATTCTAATTTTATTAATATTTATAACTCATCAATAATTACGTTATACTGAAATATTTTCTATCCTTGAGCCACAAAAAGTAAAACACGAGATCATGCAAATTCGTTGCCCAATTTTTTTGCTTTTATCAAATGATTAAATTGAACCATACTTTAAATATCTGTAATAAATGTAAAAGGATTTCGAAGACGAATCACCATAATCAAGGATTCATTTCAAAATCAGTCCTAACAATTTTTTTACGCAGATTTTTTGGTTTTTTTTTTGTTTTTTTTGTTTTTTTTTTTTTGTATTGCATCTAACAAAATATTTTTCACGATATGTACAACAATTTAACTAGTACGGTAGGTTTCTTAATATGTACAACTCATCAATAATTACGTTATACTGAGATATTTTCTCGTCTTGAAACCAAATCAAAGAACAAAAGACGGATCACTTCATTGTTTAAATGCCAGTGACGTTAGACTCTAGTCATTTTCAAGTATAAGCTTACTTAATTTTGTTTTTCTTAAATGAAAATTGACTCCTTATTTTACATCAACAAAATATCTATAGCGTTATGTTCAACATACCTGTAGCCATTTTCCAAATATGTACAACTCATCAATGATAATGATATATTATTTTGATGACAAAAGATGTTTCCTAACTATGAACCAAAAAAAAGGACCAATAAAGTTAAACACTAGATTGTGCAAATTCATAGTCCCATTTCTGCCTTTTATAAAATGGTTTAATTCATATTTTCTCGCCTTGAAACTAAAACAAAAGACGTATCACCTCATTGTTCAAATGCCAGTGAACCTATAATTTGGCAAAAAAGCAATGAAAAAAGGTTAATCTCTACCCTAGTCATTTTCAAGAATATCTAGTCTTTGTGATGAAAATCGACTCCTTATTTTACATCAACAAAATACTGATTGCGTTATGTACAACATACTTGTGTTCATTTTCTAAATATGTACAACTTATGAACGATTATGGTGTATTATTTTGATGACCAAAGAATATTTCTCATCATATAACAAAAACACCATAAAACAATTTGAAGGAGACGAGATCTTGCAGATTCTAAGCGTGGATCTAATGGTTTTCTTAATGATTTTAAACAACGCAGCTTAAACACTGTTTTCAAACGGTACACAATTCCAAAGCCGTAAAATCAGCTGGTTTTACTGATTCAGATCAAAATTGGTTGGAATTTTTCAAGGGCAGTTAACACCTTACTTTGCATCAACAAAACATTCACCACTGTATCTACTACAAACCAATGACTTTATTAAAAATATGTACAACTCACCATGGGTCTACTATAATGAGATATTTTCTCACCATTAACCAAAAACAGAAGACATAAAAGGGATCTTTTTATTGTTTTATTCCAGCTACCTTAGACTTGCTATGAAAACGTCGTCTCTACCGTAGCCATTTTCAAAAATAAGGAAACCTAAAGGCGTTTATCTCTAGCGTTCTTTTCAGGATCAAGCCAAGGTGGGAATTAATTGAAAAGTTAATGTTTTGTTTTCGACGTAACATGTATATTTGACAATATAATTCAATTCTCAATTCTTCTGAACAGCAACTCCCTTGTTACCTGCATTCGCATGTAATGGGCAAGATGATTCATCAAAGGCAACTTTTTTCCAGACAAAATCGCTTTAGCCATTAGACAAACGTAAACACCACAGCTTGTGCCATCCTTTTGCAAAGGGAATTCTGAATCATTACAGTAATCAACATATTGCCACCGACTAATATCCAAAGTTTCGCCATTCCTTATTAGGAAATCGTAGGCTAGATACCGACACAACTGAAAGAGAATCATTCTATTTAGTTTGCCGTTGGAATCACAGTAATAGATTGTTTTCTCTTTAATATCAACTATCACTAAAATCCAGTGAATATTTCGAATGTTAATTGGAATGACTATGTGCGATTTTTCAAACCAATTGACACTTTTGCTCTGAAGCTGAAATATGTCGCATTTAATAGTAGTGGAGGATACACTGGCAATAACTTTATGACTGAACCATCCAGCATCTACCATATGCGCATCTTTATTTGTGTTAGCAGACAGCATCTCCATATAACAATTTATATCATCACTTGAGAGCCAATACATATCATTTGATATGGACTGAACTGCAGATCTATCAAGATGATATTTCGTGTTAAAACACCCTTGGAAGTTTTGTATTTGTTTTTCTGTAACATTTAACTCTGGAATATGCAAAACAGATAATTTAGAGAGACTGAAAGTCTTTTTGGGGATAGATTTCAACAAGACCTGCTTTTCTACTCTATCATAAAAACCTAAAATTAAACCAATACCTTTCAGTTTGCTGGGTTCGAATGGGACAAGCTTACCAATAGAATTTTTGATGAAGAGGCTGCCTTTTTCGTTAATGATGTTCATATACTCTCCACTATCATGCGCTAGCAAAGTTTGCAGCTTATAACTCGAACTTATCAGAGGCACAGTCGTATCAATGAATTCCTTGAGATCAAACTCTAATTGTAGACTTCCTGTTGTAGTAATTTGGTTTGTAACAATACACATTGTCTCAGGAAGCCATGATACGTATGATGTGTAGTCGACTCTTTTAGAAGAACAAAGAGGACAAGCATGATTTATACACAATGAGTTTGCTATATCATGACATGAGAAAGTAGGTGGGGTTAATATTGCATACTGTGTCTCGGGAACAACACTTTTCCTTTTGCATGAATTGCAACTGACAACAATCTCCGATGCAATTCTAAATGTGTTACTGTTTGAAGCATTTCCAAACAATCCTTCCAGAAGTTGTTTAACGAACTTTTCGGGAACATCTGACGTTTGGCAGTGGGATGTTTGTGCAATTGTACACTTCAATAAGTCGAGTGATTCATGGTTTAACGTCTTACCATCTCTAATGCCTTCCATCATAACTGTGCATTTTTGGGAGGAAACCTTGTCAAGTGACGCCAAAGCTGAACGAAATCCCTTTGTATTGCCAATGCATTGCAAAACAGAATTTGTGTACAAAGGAAGCGGGGGCTCTATTCTGTCATAAAATAGGAAATAGGAACCTTTGGACAGCTCAGACTCGGAACCTAATGTTATATTGGTATCGCTTATCTTTGCAAAATGACCATCCTTGCTTACGAAAGCTGTATAATGTCCACTGTGGATAGAACGACCATGATGACAAACGGCGCTCCGCAGAGCATATTTTACGTTCTGGAGTGTTTCCGTATACGGTGTAAGATCAATTGATTTGTCAGATTGAATTGATACTTCATTTTTTCTACACTGATGCCTTTTTACATCATATTCAAAACGATTTATTGTTATCACCAATGTGTTCGGAACATCCAGCAACTTTTGCTGCAAATCAAGCAACCCCCCACATAAACATTTTTCTATGATGTCATGTTCAAAATAGTCTTTTAATAATTGACTTACAGACATTTGGATACCTGGCTTTTTAGGAATAGTGAGACACAAGTTTTGGAGATGGGAAACATTTTTGTTGGATTGTCTTCCACAGTCAATGCATGTAAAGACTTGGCTGACTTCGAGTTTTTCACCAAGATCATGTGCTAATGGTGACAATGCCTGCAAATAAAATTCATTTGCATCTTGCTGTTCTCCATGATGTCTCCCTAGATTTCCAACTACAAGGCATAAATTGCGTAACGCGACTTGAACTATTTGTCTGGGCACCTTCTCTCCTGTTAATGTATTGTCTGCAATGTATTGAATAATATCTCGCATAGATTCTTTCATATTATCATTTTTGTCTTTGTTTAAGTTGATTGGGGCAGTTTCAAACAAGCGGAGGATAGCTTTTGCCATGTTTGTTACACAAAGGCTCTGCATTGTTGCATTAAACCAGCAGGTTGCACCAAGATTTTCAATTGGACAAAAGGAATCTTTGTTCAAATGTATTACTCTTTCAGTAGGTTTAGGGGAAGACAGAGGTTGTGTTGGTGCTTTTTGAAACTTGCCTACATTATCCAAGAAGTCGGATTTCTGCTTCTTGCACCAATTTTCTTTCATAGTGGAACTATTTCTTTTTCTCTTTAGTTTTCCTACAGACTTTAGAGAGTCTTTGGCAGCCAATCGCTGTATCTCTATTGTTTGCCTTTTTAGTTCCTCTGCAAAGTCATCCAACCGTCTGTTTTTTCTGCCGTCTAAACCTATGAACTTTAGAATTCTGAACCTGTTTTCTATTGTTCCTTGGGTTGTGCATTCCGGGACTGTGAAATTGGATGTTAGAAGACTACCCCATAGAGGAAAAATAGGAATGTACTTATTTAGAATTTGTTGCAGAAAAACTTCGGAGTGATATGGGTTTTTTAATCCGTGGTTTTCCTCAACAGATGTACAAGCGGCTGTATTTGCAATTTTATGCCCCCAAGATTTAAAAGGAGAAAAATTGGCAAGGTTTAAAAACTCTTCCTCGGTAAACCTTCCAGGGGGTACACGGGTTGGATCAAATTGAGAAGAAATACTCTCTTCATCAGTTAACAATTCACTGAAAATCGAAGTGTCAAAAGTATTTACTTTTCCAATTAATCTATCAATACAACCTTGATTTTTCTTAGATATCGTTCTTGATTGAAGTGTAACGACTATGTCATGTAAAATTTCTGTGGCTTCATCGATGGATTTTGAATTGAGCAGTAAACTTACCATATACATACCAAGTTTTGTATTACGCTTATAATGTACCATACAAAATCTGCGTACTTTTTTCATGAAATGGCTTTTGCAAAGATGGACGATGGTTTTATTACAATTTGTTTTCTCTACTTGTTTACCAAAACAAAAATTCCAAGTCCGCTCTAAAAATTCTTGCAAAGTTTCTGTGTTGAATTCTTTAAGTGCTGCTATGATAAAAACCCAAGACTCATCACTTATTATCATTTGGGGTTTTGATGAATTGTTATGACCAAATAATTTTTTTTCAGCATGTCTGAATCTTGCTATCCAGTCTTGGACACAAGGAAGACTTTGGTCCTCTGTAATCATCGCAGTTAAAGGAAGGCCCATTTTGCCTCGTACGGGATGTTGTATGGCGAGTTCATAATAAAGATACTGTTTACCATTTTCCCGCCTTACAACACTCCCAGTCGCATCCCAAAATAAAGCAGATTTTGAGGCAAGTTTATGATAAAACTGAAGACCTTCCTCGGACCAAAATAAAATGTAGCAAGGTTTTGCAGAAATTTTTTGAATAAAACCATGACCTTCTTTAATTTGATCTTCCATGTTTTTTAACAAAGACTTTATTACATCATCATCTTTCCTTCCTACATGTCGACCTTCTGTTGCTATCTGCCGATAGACATGGTCATCTTTTCCAACTCCATCAAGATTACCGGAAATCAATTGAGCAGTTTCTTTTTTCTGGAAATTTTCTAAGAAATGTTTCAGAGGTTTTGCCCCGTTCCTAAATTTTTCTTTCAAAATGTCTCTTTCTGATTTCCTAATTGGGCGTGCATGTTCTTGGGTCGTTTTGTGTTTTATTTCTCCTTTGTATTGTACCTTGGCGATGCCTTCCTTTAACATTTTAATTTGAACCTCAACAGGACAATCGCTGAATTTACAATGTGCTCGGCACTGAAATAAAGGCGTATCATGTTTTTTCCGTCGTATATGAGCACTGCTTATTCGGTGCTCATCGAACATGAAGACACAGTGTTTGTTCGAATCTTTTAAGCCCTTTGCAAAAATATGTTGCCATTGTCCTCTCCTATACGTCCTTCCATTTTGTATGGATTTTAAATGAAGAGTGTCATCATTTGAAATGACAAATTCTGTATCGGTTGGAATCTTATAATTAAAATACTCTGGTATATCGCAGTGGAGTATATCAGCAATGTCAGATCTCTGCAACAACGTTGGTGGAGGAACTTCAAGATCTACGTCATGTTGTGATTTTGATTGTGGTTTGGTATCATTTAGAACACTTTCAAATACACCAGAATCAAGATGAAATGAGGAATCACAGTCATGGTGGTGGAAATTTGATTGCAAAACATGGGGTGGTGTTAAGACAGTGGGAGACAGAATTGTATCAGCGTTGATATCGGGGCATAAATCAGAATCCCTTCTATGAGATTTTTTTTTTAATTCAAGATCTTCATCTTTGGATGTGTTCTTACTTATATTTTCTTCTTGGTTGTAACTGTTAACATTGTCCAGCTTCTCTATTAGGCGATGGACATAATCAACTGTTCTCTTTCTGTATGACCTTACTTTTGTCTGGTTATATACATTAATTTTGTCTAAGTTAAGAAGACACATCGTGAGTTTCTCGGACAATTCTTTGTATATATAGCCACTTGCTTTTTCTGAAAACCTCAATATTTCTTTTTCTAGACCTCTACTATCTTTCTCAATTTCAGCTATGGATTTCTCTGCGCAATTGATATTTTGTAAAATGAAGCTAACAGGGGTAACAGACTTGCCCTTCAATAAAAACAAAAAATCACCTTCATTACAAGGGCCTCTTCCACATTTAAACTGAATTTGCTTTCCAGATACACCTTGTGGTAATGTAGGTAACTTTAAACAAGAGCAGTGATACCAGGTTTTGCAACACTGGCATTCTATCATCCTGCCATCATCTACCAATTCAAATCCCTGTCCACAAATGCAATATTCAGTTTTGGACTCTTGTTTGTGAGGTTGGGGAGTAAATGGAACTTTCTGTTTTCTTAACTTTCTTGTTGACCGACTTAAATCATCTGCTTCATCAGACGAAATATCTATCGGCTGTCTATTGCTTCTGTTTAGTGACAGACGTTTCCGTTTGCTTTCAAGTGGCCTTTTTTCATTAACGATGGTTGAATGGTCATATTCTGGGTTGGTTATAACATGAGCAGAATGGTCATTTATTGTGTCTCTTACGTTACCTCTGTTAGATACCCATATCAGCTTGAGATATTTTCTATTCTTCATTGAGTTTGACCAACTTATTGAGTTAGCTGATTGCCCAAAGGGGCCATTTTCTGATAGATCATCATCATTAGAAGGTGTACAAAACGTTCTTAAAGCCCGTCCAAGAACAATGTAGTCAATTTTTTTTCTCTTTAGTTTCTCTTGTCCTTTTTGTTTTTTCATTGTTCTAGCAATAAAACTCAGTATAACGGATAATGTGAATCATAGTTGATCAAACAATATCGTATGCGTTAACCTTAAACTTTAATCAAAGTTTTTACATGTACAAAACGGAGTAACACTCAAGGGGAATATAGATCATTTCTTTGGTTTTACTTAATGCCTTTCACATAGTTCGTTAACATATACATTGCTTACCGTAATTTTATAGATTAATAAGATAATTGAGTAATATTTTATAGGCAATGCGTTAGAATGAGTTCAACTCAGCAAATATTTCTGCGTTCACCTCCTTTTAAGAGAAATTCTCAATGTGGTAGATCGTCTTCTGCATCCGTTTATATGTAACGGGTCTAAACGATGACGTATTAAACCACATCGATGACGTCATTGATCGGTCATTACCAACATGCATGTCCTTTACAAATTCCCAAGAACATACAAAGCCAAGATGTGAATGAATCTAGCGGCACGACATAGAACCCTTATTCGAGCATTTCATATAGAAAGCCAGTTTTGGAATTTTTTTTGGATTTTTGAAGCAATTTATTTGGCAATAATTTATGAAATCCCCTAGCTATACAGAAATATTCTTGAACGGATAATCTGCCTGTCTGTACGCCCGTCATTTCGTTAATTAATAGAGAGAGAGAGAGAGAGAGAGAGAGAGAGAGAGAGGGCCGAAAATGAGAAATGCAGAATTGTTTTTTTGGAACAGGAGGCCATCTCAGAGCACCACATGCATCCTGCTATTCACTTGCAATATTACAAACATAAATTAGTACAATTGTTTGACATAAAAAGACAAATATATCCGATGTCATATATTTATGTGTGTATGTAAGGCCACACCAATTTGAATCCTTGGTCGCCGGTCCGCGCGCGCCTGCAAAAGGGCTTTCCCAAAAATAATAAAGAAAATAAATCCCGGACCTGAAATTTCGTTCCGTTCCGTTTCCCGCTCCATTTTTGGTTCTTTTATTTGTTTATTCGTCATGATTGCATTTTTTTTTACTCTGATCATACAAAAAATGTCCATGTAGATTGTCAGCAATTTTAAGATTAACGAGTTGTATGTGTGGATAGAATTAGCATCAGGAGGAGTCTGATACGATGGCGAACACATATACAGTCACCAACTTTTTATTGCTTTTTATATGTATTTCACAGGGGGAAAATGATATTTAAAAATAAAATCTACTCGCTTGCCTCTATTTTTTTTATGCCGCACAAAATTTTTCAAATTTCAGTTTCTAATTTTGAAATTAATAAATCACCCACTCGCCCTCATATTTATTTGCCTAGAATCTGATAACCAAGAAATAAAATTGGTGTGGCCTAACTTCACAAATTTTAGTAATAACTTCGGTACGGTTATGAAAGGGCACCTAGCGCCTAAGATGGCTATATCTGATTTTTTTTTACAAACATCGGCGAAATCATGTACATTGTAAAATGAAATCGGTCACTCTAAAGCGAAATACTAAGATGATATTTATGTTTTCTCATGCTGCACAACCCCACCGCAGCTCAGTGTTTGCTGTCTGATAAATGAACTCAACACTTGTGCATGATGAAATATGTCATTTATTAAAAATGACGAAAGTAAAGAAAAATATAAACAACATAGTAGGGGATCAGACCCAAAGCTAAACTTTATTTCGTCACAGAGTTATCATTTCAGCATGAGCTTGAAACTTTATAACAAACTCAAATCAATCTATCTATCTAATTAAAATATATCAAAAACTTCATGCATGAATTCAGAGTCATAAGATTAAATTATAAAAGCAGCAAAAAGAAAATGAGAGAAAAAATCAATATGCGTCCATTTTTGTTTTTTCGCTTTGTTTCATCTCTGTAATACATGTAGAATCTAAAACGAATCTAAGATGCTGTTTCTGAATAATTAGATAAAGATATAACATGTAATAATTGGGTATAAAAATTAATTAAAATTATAATGTAACAAATTATGGTACAAAAACACAATGCCATTACATTATGATTTAATCAAATTAAATATCAAAAGAATACAAATGTATGTACAAATGGAGAGAGAGAGAGAGAGAGAGAGAGAGAGAGAGAGAGAGAGAGAGAGAGAAGATATATATATATATATATATATATATATATATATATATATATATATATATATATATATATATATATATATATATATATATATATATATATATATATATATATATATATCAGGCTTGGGGTAATGCTAAATGTAATGGTAATGCATTGCAATGCATTACATGTTTTCAAAGTAATGCTAGTAATGTGTAATGCCACAAAATTAGCATTACAAGTAATGGTAATGTAATTCATTACTTTCCAAAATCTAGTGTAATGCTGGCATTACATGGCATTACTTTGCATTACTATGCTTATTTATGCATGTTCACTTTAAAATATGTGATAAATAAATGATTAGCTGAAATTGTATTTGATTAAAATTATTTAAAAGAAGAAAAAAATAATTCTTGAGATAAAAATGTTTTAGTTGTATTATAAAAATGTTTTAAGTTCATTTTTAAATTCTTAATATTACTAGATATAACAACACAATTCCATAACATTTTTAATAGTGTTGTTATTAAGAGTTTAAAATCATTTAATTTACTCTAATTAGTTTTCACTTCATTAAAGAATGTGTCAACAACACACACTATGCCCCCAGGATACTCTAAGTATCAAAACAATCTATTGTTATAAGAAGCGCTACACCCTAATCCCCTTCCCTTGGCTATGTCCCAATAAAATAGAGGACAGACACGCACCTTTAATTTAAAAACAAAATGAATGCCCTGTCCATCCATGATGAAAATCAAAATCACTTCCAAAATTATAATATATAAATTATTATTATAACCCATTTGAAAATAATTTCTCTCTCTCTCTCTGTTGTATATAAAGAACATTATTTTGCATCGATAGAAAATACAAGATTCATGTAATTTTCTATTATTGCACTTTATATATATCCTAAGATAAAGATTTCCCCAAAAAATCTTCAGTCCCAGCTTTCACTGCTCCTGTAGAACGTTTATTTAGTATAGCTGGGAAGATTTTCAAACCTAACAGGATGCAGTTAAAAGATGAACCCTTTGAAACTTTGATGATCATATAGTGCAACAGCAATCCTTTGCCTTAAAGTGTCCTCAGTATAAAGAAATCTGATTAAAAAATATTACTGGGAAAACCCTCTGTTTATAAATTAATACAATTAAGGGTCCAAAATTATAATTATTTGTGTAATCTGGGGAAATATCTGTTTAGCTTTAAATAACCGCAACATTATTCCATAATTTGTTTTTTGTTATGCATGTTCTTCTGTGTCTCTTTTTATATCTGACATTATACCATGTCAAATGTCTATAAATATCTATTTACTTTTGTAAGATGTTGTTCATAATGCCACAAGATGATTATATATTGAGCAAATGAAGAATGAATCTTGTATAGTCATTGAATTTGAACCTGATACTGGACATGAACCTGTAGAAATGTTAAAGAGTGTTTTATTATATGAAATATTTACAAAACTCTTATTTAGCTTAACTTTTTTAAAACAAAGTAATGGTAATGGTAATGCATTACTTTACTCAAGTAATGGTAATGTAATGCATTACTTCAATAAAATCAAGTAATGGTAATGGTAATTTAATGCCCCAATTCATGAAGTAATGGTAATGTAATGCATTACTTTACAATGTAATTCGCCCCAAGCCTGATATATATATATATATATATATATATATATATATATATATATATATATATATATATATATATATATATATATATATATATATATATATATATATATATATAAATATATATATATATATATATATATATATATATATATAATAAGCACAAACATTGCAATAACTCTCAAATTGACATTTAGCAGCCCATAGTGTATGATATACATACATATAAAACACAGGGACAATCACTTTTGTTGGAGCACCACCTCCGCCCCGACCGAGGCTTGAACCCACGACCTCTGGAACCTATTTTCCTAGCAGTGAGCGGCCACCGCGCTTAAATTTTTTTTTTATCTTTTATTTGCGGCCACCGCGCTACCCACTCGGCCATCTAGGTATCTCTTGCATAGATACACCCCCTTCTGATTTTATAATCACTCATTACTTGACTAGGCTATCTTTACAAGCAAGGCTAAATACATTTGAAAAGATAAAAAGTAGATAAAAAAAATAACAACGACTTTCACATTCAAATAAGTAACAAAACAAATCAACATCAATGTTTTAAAAAATAACCAAAAGAATCCCACCCGGACTATATTTTCCAAATACGTTATCAAAAATATCTAATCACCCTAAAGACCCTGTCTTGCGCTAGGCGCCCTGTATAGGGACCCAGTCTTAATGTATGGAACCAGTATGACGGGGTCAACTCAGCGCCCCTGGCGCCGGAAATCAATGCTTATATTGCCCCTTTTGAGACCAGATTCCGTCAGCGGACACCCGTACCCCCGAGGATCCGGTCTCAGCTAGATGGCACACCTCCTAGTTTGGGCGCTAGGCGCCCTGTATAGAGACCCTACAATAATGTATGGAACCTGTATGATAGGGTCAACTCAGCGCCCTGGCGCCGGAAATCGGTGCTTATATCGCCTCTTTTGAGACCGGATTCCGTCAGGGAACACCAGTACCCCGAAGATCCGGTCTCAGCTAGATGGCACACCTCCTAGTTTGGGCGCTAGGCGCCCTGTATAGAGACCCTACAATAATGTATGGAACCTGTATGATAGGGTCAACTCAGCGCCCTGGCGCCGGAAATCGGTGCTTATATCGCCTCTTTTGAGACCGGATTCCGTCAGGGGACACCAGTACCCCCGAGGATCCGGTCTCAGCTAGATGGCACACTTCCTAGTTTGGGCGCTAGGCGCCCTGTATAGAGACCCTACAATAATGTATGGAACCTGTATGATAGGGTCAACTCAGCGCCCTGGCGCCGGAAATCGGTGCTTATATCGCCTCTTTTGAGACCGGATTCCGTCAGGGGACACCAGTACCCCCGAGGATCCGGTCTCAGCTAGATGGCACACTTCCTAGTTTGGGCGCTAGGCGCCCTGTATAGAGACCCTACAATAATGTATGGAACCTGTATGATAGGGTCAACTCAGCACCCTGGCGCCGGAAATTGGTGCTTATATCGCCTCTTTTGAGACCGGATTCCGTCAGGGGACACCAGTACCCCCGAGGATCCGGTCTCAGCTAGATGGCACACCTCCTAGTTTGGGCGCTAGGCGCCCTGTATAGAGACCCTACAATAATGTATGGAACCTGTATGATAGGGTCAACTCAGCGCCCTGGCACCGGAAATCGGTGCTTATATCGCCTCTTTTGAGACCGGATTCCGTCAGGGGACACCCGTACCCCCGAGGATCCGGTCTCAGCTCGATGGCACACCTCCTAGTTTGGGCGCTAGGCGCCCTGTATAGAGACCCTACAATAATGTATGGAACCTGTATGATAGGGTCAACTCAGCGCCCTGGCGCCGGAAATCGGTGCTTATATCGCCTCTTTTGAGACCGGATTCCGTCAGGGGACACCAGTACCCCCGAGGATCCGGTCTCAGCTAGATGGCACACCTCCTAGTTTGGGCGCTAGGCGCCCTGTATAAAGACCCTACAATATTGTATGGAACCTGTATGATAAGTTTAACTCAGCGCCCTGGCGCCGGAAATCGGTGCTTATATTGCCTCTTTTGAGACCGGATTCCGTCAGGGGACACCAGTACCCCCGAGGATCCGGTCTCAGCTAGATGGCACACCTCCTAGTTTGGGCGCTAGGCGCCCTGTATAGAGACCCTACAATAATGTATGGAACCTGTATGATAGGGTCAACTCAGCGCCCTGGCGCCGGAAATCGGTGCTTATATCGCCTCGTTTGAGACCGGATTCCGTCAGGGGACACCAGTACCCCCGAGGATCCGGTCTCAGCTAGATGGCACACTTCCTAGTTTGGGCGCTAGGCGCCCTGTATAGAGACCCTACAATAATGTATGGAACCTGTATGATAGGGTCAACTCAGCACCCTGGCGCCGGAAATTGGTGCTTATATCGCCTCTTTTGAGACCGGATTCCGTCAGGGGACACCAGTACCCCCGAGGATCCGGTCTCAGCTAGATGGCACACCTCCTAGTTTGGGCGCTAGGCGCCCTGTATAGAGACCCTACAATAATGTATGGAACCTGTATGATAGGGTCAACTCAGCGCCCTGGCACCGGAAATCGGTGCTTATATCGCCTCTTTTGAGACCGGATTCCGTCAGGGGACACCCGTACCCCCGAGGATCCGGTCTCAGCTCGATGGCACACCTCCTAGTTTGGGCGCTAGGCGCCCTGTATAGAGACCCTACAATAATGTATGGAACCTGTATGATAGGGTCAACTCAGCGCCCTGGCGCCGGAAATCGGTGCTTATATCGCCTCTTTTGAGACCGGATTCCGTCAGGGGACACCAGTACCCCCGAGGATCCGGTCTCAGCTAGATGGCACACCTCCTAGTTTGGGCGCTAGGCGCCCTGTATAAAGACCCTACAATATTGTATGGAACCTGTATGATAAGTTTAACTCAGCGCCCTGGCGCCGGAAATCGGTGCTTATATTGCCTCTTTTGAGACCGGATTCCGTCAGGGGACACCAGTACCCCCGAGGATCCGGTCTCAGCTAGATGGCACACCTCCTAGTTTGGGCGCTAGGCGCCCTGTATAGAGACCCTACAATAATGTATGGAACCTGTATGATAGGGTCAACTCAGCGCCCTGGCGCCGGAAATCGGTGCTTATATCGCCTCTTTTGAGACCGGATTCCGTCAGGGGACACCAGTACCCCCGAGGATCCGGTCTCAGCTAGATGGCACACCTCCTAGTTTGGGCGCTAGGCGCCCTGTATAGAGACCCTACAATAATGTATGGAACCTGTATGATAGGGTCAACTCAGCGCCCTGGCACCGGAAATCGGTGCTTATATCGCCTCTTTTGAGACTGGATTCCGTCAGGGGACACCCGTACCCCCGAGGATCCGGTCTCAGCTAGATGGCACACCTCCTAGTTTGGGCGCTAGGCGCCCTGTATAGAGACCCTACAATAATGTATGGAACCTGTATGATAGGGTCAACTCAGCGCCCTGGCGCCGGAAATCGGTGCTTATATCGCCTCTTTTGAGACCGGATTCCGTCAGGGGACACCAGTACCCCCGAGGATCCGGTCTCAGCTAGATGGCACACTTCCTAGTTTGGGCGCTAGGCGCCCTGTATAGAGACCCTACAATAATGTATGGAACCTGTATGATAGGGTCAACTCAGCGCCCTGGCGCCGGAAATCGGTGCTTATATCGCCTCTTTTGAGACCGGATTCCGTCAGGGGACACCAGTACCCCCGAGGATCCGGTCTCAGCTAGATGGCACACCTCCTAGTTTGGGCGCTAGGCGCCCTGTATAGAGACCCTACAATAATGTATGGAACCTGTATGATAGGGTCAACTCAGCGCCCTGGCGCCGGAAATCGGTGCTTATATCGCCTCGTTTGAGACCGGATTCCGTCAGGGGACACCAGTACCCCCGAGGATCCGGTCTCAGCTAGATGGCACACTTCCTAGTTTGGGCGCTAGGCGCCCTGTATAGAGACCCTACAATAATGTATGGAACCTGTATGATAGGGTCAACTCAGCACCCTGGCGCCGGAAATTGGTGCTTATATCGCCTCTTTTGAGACCGGATTCCGTCAGGGGACACCCGTACCCCCGAGGATCCGGTCTCAGCTAGATGGCACACCTCCTAGTTTGGGCGCTAGGCGCCCTGTATAGAGACCCTACAATAATGTATGGAACCTGTATGATAGGGTCAACTCAGCGCCCTGGCACCGGAAATCGGTGCTTATATCGCCTCTTTTGAGACCGGATTCCGTCAGGGGACACCCGTACCCCCGAGGATCCGGTCTCAGCTCGATGGCACACCTCCTAGTTTGGGCGCTAGGCGCCCTGTATAGAGACCCTACAATAATGTATGGAACCTGTATGATAGGGTCAACTCAGCGCCCTGGCGCCGGAAATCGGTGCTTATATCGCCTCTTTTGAGACCGGATTCCGTCAGGGGACACCAGTACCCCCGAGGATCCGGTCTCAGCTAGATGGCACACCTCCTAGTTTGGGCGCTAGGCGCCCTGTATAGAGACCCTACAATAATGTATGGAACCTGTATGATAAGGTTAACTCAGCGCCCTGGCGCCGGAAATCGGTGCTTATATTGCCTCTTTTGAGACCGGATTCCGTCAGGGGACACCAGTACCCCCGAGGATCCGGTCTCAGCTAGATGGCACACCTCCTAGTTTGGGCGCTAGGCGCCCTGTATAGAGACCCTACAATAATGTATGGAAGCTGTATGATAGGGTCAACTCAGCGCCCTGGCGCCGGAAATCGGTGCTTATATCGCCTCTTTTGAGACCGGATTCCGTCAGGGGACACCAGTACCCCCGAGGATCCGGTCTCAGCTAGATGGCACACCTCCTAGTTTGGGCGCTAGGCGCCCTGTATAAAGACCCTACAATATTGTATGGAACCTGTAGGATATGGTCAACTCAGCGCCCTGGCGCCGGAAATCGGTGCTTATATCGCCCCTTTTGAGACCGGATTCCGTCAGGGGACACCCCTACCCCCGAGGATCCGGTCTCAGCTAGATCGCACCCTTTCTAGTTTGGGTGCTATGAGCCGTTTTAAATTTCTATATAATGCAATCGGGTTCGAAAAGCTTTAATTCGTAGTCGATAAAAATACATGAAAATTCGTTATTGGCAGGTAGCTTATTGGCAGCTAGCTTGACTTTAGTTTCATCAATTTGTATACCGGAAGTTTCTTTGTGTCAATAATACAGAAAACGGGAATGTCAATCCCCCCCCCCCCCCAAAAAAAAGGGGGAAAAAACCTGCATTGGCTATGCGAATATTCCGGACTTCATCATATACATGTAAATAATTGTTTGCCTTCTTCCAACCAATCTCTTCAAAACCGTTTATCATATCTAAAGCGAAATAACATTAGTCATGTTAGTAGTAAGTATTTCTTCCAAGTTTTAGTTAAAATAAAAAGATAACGTTTTATTTAGGAACAAAATTAACATAATCCCTTATGTGTAAAATTTAAACACTGCATTGGGATCACATTATTATTTCCACCAAGTCCGAAAAAAATGATAGTTCAAGTACGTCCATTTTTTTGGCAAATCAGCGAAAATGTAATTAAACCTTATACCTTGCTTCTTCTTTTTTTAATTTTGACGATTGAGAACGGTTACACCAATCTGACATCTATTGCTTATGGCAGCCAGGGACGTATATACTAACGTCCCTGATTATGGTAGACTCTGATGTACTTTTTGCTAAATTCATTCGATCCGTGTGTTGTTTATAATATGTGTATATGAAAGACCATGAACAATAAGAGTTGCACTAGTAATAATAATGTATGGAATTTTTTTTCTAAACAACTTAGACCAGAGACGTATATATACTAACTATAGTAGTATATGTATGCCCCTGCTTAGACAGAATAATTGCATCAGTAAATTATCACAGCAGCTTTTGAATGGAATCCAAAAAAAACACTTCTTAATTACAATACAAATGAAGAATTAAACTATAAACGAATCAACACAAGAGTAATACCTTGATTGTAGGCAGTGTTTTTTTCTCCTTCCTCAAAACGGCTCGTTGAGGGCATGGAGAGGTTGTCTTTCTTTTCGAAATTAATCACATTCCGTGTCTTAAAAAAATCACAATGGTTTTTTGAACAAGTATTCAAGATGTTCCAAAAGAATTCCTTGTAAAGATATTCACCTAAAAAAAGCTATATATAGCTCGATGATGTCGTGCAATAAAGACAAAACTAACATTTCATTTCATTTACATCATTGGCACGCCAAATTCACATAAATGAGAGAATCATAGTTTCACAGTCGATAAACTAGGTTTAACGGGTGTAAACTATAGTTTATGGACAGAAAACTATAGTTAACGCCGTTTATCTATATTTCACATTTGTAAACCATAGTTAACGCGATCATCTATGGTTCAGAAACAACCATTTGCGATTACAAAACATGATTTATCTGATTAATAGAGTTTCACGATTGTGAAGCTATGATAAACAACTCTAAACTATAGTTAACAAATGTAAATTATAGTTTACAGATGTGAATCTATATTTATCAGCAAAATCTATCGTTAACGTTATTTGCAGACAGATAAATTTAGATTATCATTCGTTAACTATATAGTTTACAACCGTTAAATATAGTTTTACAGATTCGTTAACTATAGTTTGCAGTTCATTAACTATATTTATACCAGTCGATTAACCTAATTTATAAAATGTGAAACCATGTTTAACCCTTTTTTGTGAATTTGGCATGCCATATATTTATGTCTCTGCGTGCATTAAAAACGTGATTTGTCTTGAAATCTAATATCTTTGTATCAAAGGGCTTGAAAGTAAATATATCCACCCCGTTTAGAAATAAAGAGATGGGCCATTTTTTTTTTGGGGGGGGGGGGGGAAGTGTAGTACAAAATGCGATAACTCAAGAGATCGAGAGACCACAGTTTTTATAGTAATAATAAGCTCATTGGTCAAATAAAAAAAATATATTACAGTAACCTAGCTGTAGAAAAAGTTTCCAAGATAGACAATGTAGTCCATGGACCTCTTCTGAATATTGCAGGAATAAGTTTATTTTACACCACTCAAATTGCGAAAGTTTGCTAAATGTTGCATGGATTGGGAAAAGGGGGGGGGGGGGGGGGTGGTCTTTGTTCTACACGGTATCGGGTGCGTTCGCCCTATCCACATGTTCGCCTTAGTCCGTTCGCTCTAGGTCCCTTCGCTCTAATTATCGTTCGCCCAAATAATCGTTCGCCTTGAACCCCGTTCGCTCCTTTTTTTTTTTTTTTTATAAATAAACAATATTATAAGTTATTTCATTTACTTTTAACTTAAAACTTTTTAACTTTTATTAATTATTCGCATATAATTATAATATGTTTTTCCTTCATCAAAAATGACGTAATTGGTATGCGTTAATTGTAAGATTTTATTGCCGTACATTGTCGATAACCGTCTTCTTGTTTTTATAATGATTCGCTTGGTGTTTTTAATCAATTAAAGAATTTGAGACTTTAATTGGCTCATTCAGAAGCTTAGCAGATGATTATCACCTATTCTCTCTTTAAAGAATTTATACATAACACAATCCTTTAATCTGTAAATGAGATATTTACGGAAATGGAACAGGTATAACTGTATCAAACTACATGTACTGTTAACCATGGTGATTATTATGTAGAAGTAGAAAGGGCGGTATTGTTTTCATTATCCCCGATAATTATACATGTATCTTTCAAAATGTTTAAATTGACAAGAATACACAAAATTATATAAATTAATTAATCCTATATAAAATTAAGGCGAACGGACACAGTGCGAACGGCGTCAAGAGCGAACGGACCTAGGGCGAACGAAAACTAGAGCGAACGGCGTCAAGGGCGAACGCGTTTTAGAGCGAACGAACAGCCAATCGTTCTACACCGGCCCGGTCTCTTTTTTTCCCCTTTTTACAGAAATCGCAAAATAACACATCATTTATGAAATCAATGTAACACCCCGATTTATTTCAGTACGTATATTTTCTTATTTTTTTTTACAATGTATGGTTATTATATGAAGTGGTTTTTAAATCAAAATTGTATTTTACACAACTAAAGAATCAGTCGTTGCTTCGTGGGTTCTTGTTTTACCGCCAGCTATCAATGAAGGTCATTCGTTTGCGTCATGAAAGATGGAGCACATAACATGGAAAGGACGAAGAATGGGATATTATTGAAGCAATTTCCGCAATGAACGTCGTCTGGTTTAATATGGAACTTTAACGCTGTTATTGTCATGGCATCTGGGTTGTTGGGAAGACTTGCGGGGATATCCAGAACGTTTATAGCAGGACTTCATACTGAATTGCAATTCAAAACTCGACCTAAGGAACCTTTACACTTGGTGACAGGATCAGCTGGCTTTTCTAAAACAATATCTCAATCACCATCATTCAAACAGTGGACATTCGGCGACGATGCCTATTTTGTTGCAAATAATAGAACTGCTGATGTTATAGGTTAGAAAATTTCTGTGTTGTTTTGATTTCTTCTTGACCTTCTGAATATTTTGTTTGTGTTTGTCCTTTCGATAATAACAGATTTTTGTAGATGAGTGGTTAGTTGTTTTTATGTTTTCAAAATTGAAATAGGAAAAACTGTGACATTCTCCAATGAGTCCATTGGATATATCCTTATGTTTATACAGACCCTGATGTTTACAAACATTCATTCGAATTTCCTCTACGCATGTTTGATGTAATAATTTTGCATCATATATCATAAGAGTCGAGTAGTTCACTTATGATACACATCTGTCTGGTTTTAAAATGTAGATTTTAACAATTTCTTAGATTTCAATAGTTTTGAATTTTAGCCTGTGTTCTATTTCGTTCGGGATCTTTTGTCCAGCACAAAATCTTGATTTGATAATATAACTTGCATTAGCTATTTAGTGTATAGCTCTATTTAGCTGCAAGTCTGTGTTTCACGGTAAAAAAAAAAATGGGATTGACGACCTGGGAGCTACTGGCATGCAACCAATTCTTACCAAGGGCCATTTCTCACCAATGCATTGTTCGGTAATTTTTCTTATATAATTTTCTGTGTTGATAAAATGACGTAACAATACACTGGCGAAAAATGGTCCCATTTCTTGCCAGTGTATTGTTACGTCATTATTTGCATTGTATGTCATTTTACTCATATAATTTTCTGTGTTGATAAAATGACGTAACAATACACTGGCGAGAAATGGTCCTCAGCAAGAATCGGTTGATGCCAGTACAGCTGTTCTGTACATGTGCACAAAAAATTGGATGTTTTTGGCTACCGGTAATCTTATTTTTGAACACATTCTCTACAAATATTTGATTCCGAAACATTCCTGTGACATTTTACTACAGATCTCGTCACTCTGATGGTTCTGGTATTCTTTTAAACATAGTCACCAGCCCTGTAAATTGAAGTGGTGCTGTTTGTTGGTAGACGGACATCTCGGCCCAACGACACCTCGGCCAAGGGCGTTTGACACCTCGGCCCAGATGGGTCGGCCCAAATTTATTGACACGTCGGCCCATGTAAAAGACACCTCGGCCCAATGAATCTTTAGGTTCTACTAAAAAAAAAAAAAAAAAAAAAGGGGGCAGATAATTACTTAATCTATTCATTGATTTCTTCTTTTTATCTCTTTTTTGAAGATAATGACCAACGACATGAAATATTGAATTGGTGCTAAATGTGATAAAATTGTCAGATGATATTTAGCATCAAAATGTTTGTACAAGACGCGCACATGATCATTATATTTAAAATTAGTATGATCATATTTATTTAATCAATACTAAATGATTAGTATATTGTTATTACACAGTATTAATGAATAAAATATTTTTTATGTGGAAGGTTAGATAGAAACAAACCTAAATCAACTTTTAGTGAAAAGGTCATGTCTATTGTTTTTAAATTTACATCCATATGTACAATAAGCGCGCATAACTTCAAACATCGGGTCACACTTGCATACATGTATGACTAAACCTGTCAATCAAACTCTGTGTATTTGTCTCATTGGATGGTCACACGTCTCATTTTTTTTTCGTCAACAGCCAATAGAAATTTGATGACTTTAAGGTTGTCGAAATCTTATTACTTAACCTTTTTCACAACAATAATAATAGAATATGTGAATTTTGTAGATCGGAAATTTCAGGAATTGATGACACACTTGAAATATATATTAGTGTTAAATCTAGGATTTAAAGATTGCAATATTTAGATATTTTCATAAATTTATTTAATCTACAAAGATTGAACGGAAAGTGGACACAATAAAAATATTTTGCGTAATAATGAAATTAAATGACATGATGTGTTGTTTCTCTGACGATTTTGTAAATCTGATATGTGGTGGTAATCATTGAAAGGATATTTATGGACTTCGGTGATTAGATCGTCTTATAATTAACTGCTCGTAATTAAATCTTCATTGTCACCCGTGACACGCGTTTGCGACTCCAAAAGAAAGTGCTGCATCCTCTTGTTTGTTTAACTATTAGTGTCATTGTCGTTGTCGAAATTGTCGTCATTTTCTTAATTTTACTTTCTTGCTTGCTTAACAATTAGAACTTAATGGTCTCATTGTTTTATTAATTAAATTTCTTTTACACATCTTTGATATGTAATATTTACATTTAACATTTAAATCAAATATTTTTGTTTTAATTTTGCTTGAACCGAGATGTCTTTTACGTGAGCCAAGGTGTCTCAAATTTTGGGCCGACCCGTCTGGGCCGAGGTGTCCTGGGGCCGAAGTGTCATTGGGCGGACATGTCTGACATTCTGTTTGTTTACATGCAACCCTTGATCTGCACATGATTTTAACATATTTATTTTCTGAGGTTAGCATGTTTAAGAGATAGTCTGAGGCAAGTAAAGTAATGTTATCAGTAGTAAACTCCCTGAAAATATTAAGGCACCAAATTCTTTCACAGAATGTGTGTGGAAATAAGGTTAATGAGTCCAAAACTTGCACAATTTTTTATGCACTGTTAATTGCAACTTTTTAACGTACAGAATTGTAGCTCCCATGTCGTCCATCCGACTTTTTTCAGACAGGGAGCTACAGACCTGCAGCTAAGTTATTCAGAGCCTGATTAAGCAATTTCATCATACTTTTAAGGTGTTGCTGATGGTGTTGGGGGATGGCGGAACTATGGAATAGATCCCTCTGCCTTCCCACGATCTCTGATGGAAACCTGTGAGAGAATGGTGAGAGAAGGCAGGTTCAATGCCCAGGCTCCAGCCACTGTGATTGCTGCCAGTTACTATGAACTCCAACAGATGAAAACACCCCTTATAGGTATTGTAGGCCATTGACTATGTTAGTTAAAAACTTAAAACCATGTTCCATCAATAACATACTCTTGAATATCCAAATTAAGTTACGGTTGAATGGGACTGAATTTTTAACCGGGTTTTCCAACGGAAAAATCCGGTTATTAAAATGGTGAAAATGGCGGGCGGGCGGGCGGCTGCCAAAAGGGTACCCTCATTGTACGGATAACTCCTCCAACAGTTTTCAAGATAGGAAGTTGTTCTTTTGCAGATCAATTGTACATATATCAGAGGTGTGCATATTGCTAGGATTTTGATTTCCGATAATTTATCGAAAAAATACCAGCTTTTGAACTTAGTCATTTTTTGGCAAAATATTGCATATAGGGTACCCTCATTGTACGGATAACTCCTCCTACAGTTCTCAAGATAGGAAGTTGTTCTTTTGCAGATCAATTGTACATATATCAGAGGTGTGCATATTGCTAGGATTTTGATTTCCAATAATTTATGAAAAAAATACTAGCTTTTGAACTTAGTCATTTTTTGGCAAAATGTTGCATATACATGTACGGTACTCCATTTCACTGGATAAGGGTTGACATGGATTATGGATACAGTTTACATAAAAGAAAACCCGGTTTGCTGTCACATTGACAGCTTTTCACTTGTTTAATTATTTGTTTTGATATATGCAGCTGCAACGGTTCAAGTAAATATCTTTTGAGAACATGTTGGATGACTTTATGTATATTAATTTTAAGCACATATAAAATTAGGTATAGAACCAAAATATGTGAAAGCAATAATATACAGCAAAATTTTTCCCATCAAATCTCTTTTATATATATTCTAATTACCCCGGTAAATAAAAAGTCATGACGACCATTGTCATTGAAACCCAAAAACTTAGTTTATTCATTTTGTCACATGATGCACTTACAGTTGGAAAGTCACACCAGAAGTTGGAACTTTGAAATAAGATTTGATTCATTTATACAATTATGTAATCACTGGTACATTGTAGGTAGCAGTACAGCTTGCATTGTGGCACTTCATAAAAAAGAAAGACGACTTTACACGGCCAATCTAGGAGACAGTGGATTTTTGGTCATCAGAGATGAACAAGTTGTCCATCGCTCACAGGAGCAGCAGCATTATTTCAATACTCCGTTTCAGCTGGCTGTAGCTCCACCCAGTCAGGCAGGACTTGTCTTGAGTGACAGGTTGGTGATTTTGTATTTCATTTATTAAACAAGAGAGAAATGTCAAATCGAAAGTCCATTATCTTATTGAAATGTCTCCAAAGCTAAGAAACCAATGGTTTGATATTTTGCCAAAAGTTTATTTATTTCAATACTTTGTATGTAAAAATCTGTTTTTCATTCATTCTGTGGGTTTTTTTACAGCCCAGAAATGGCCGAAAGCTCATCTTTTGATGTTGAAGAAGGCGACATTATTTTACTGGGAACCGATGGTCTGTTCGACAATATGAATGAAGATATGATTTTGGACTGCTTAAGTAAAATGAAGGTACAGAAAAATGATGGGATTTTGGAAATCAATGCTGCAACATGCATGTATATAATCATAAGATCACCAGTTAAAGCTGTTATTGATACTTAAAAAAATGCAATGGTACAATATTACAACGCATATGATATGATACCAGTAGTTGAGGTCAGGATTCATCAAATCCCATCTCTATGATACATGTATCTCACTCTGCACTGGACATGTTCATGTTTTGAGCTATGCATAGTAATCAGATTGAATACAGAAACAAAAAGTTCTTTTTTAAAGAATACACTGAAGTCTTTTTAAAGGCAATCATATCAAGAGATGAAAGGTAATCTAAATCATGTGTTGATTTTCGAAATGTTTGTTTAAGTAGACATACTTTTATTAGATTCCTTATTAAATGCGAGGAATTATATCAGTGTAAAATCACGAAAAGCACATCTCGCAGATTTTAAAATCTCACTTTTATTTTTTAAACAGATGTAAATTAAATAAAAATGTGAAAAATATTCTGCGTTTGCGTTCTTGCAATTTCATGCATAACGGTTGAATTGGGGATTTTAGTACTAGTGTAAAATAAGAAATCTTCAGTACTTGCAAAAATTGAGTGTGAAAATCATTATTTTAAGTCTAAAACCTAACCTGTTGTTTGTACTTTAGGATCATAAGGACGCCGAAGTAAATGTTCAGCGAACAGCGCATCATATAGCAGAGGAGGCGTATGAGCTCTCATTCGATCAAGATTACTTATCACCATTTGCTTTATCAGCGCAACAAAGGGGAATAGATCTCAGAGGTATGCATTGAACAGGAATATACATGTATATAGTAAACTTGTGGTTTAATTTAATGTCGGAACTACCCTGGACTTTTCCATTACAACAAAATTGAGCTCTTTAATCAATCTGGAAATTTGTTCACACTGGATCAGACCTAATTGCAAAAGCACCATGTGAGACTTACAAGCTCATCGTTTTAAGCCATCTAGGCTTTTGGACAATTGTGGAAGTTAAATGATGTAGAATCAATGTTATATTGTTAGTTTTAAACAACAAATCATTTTTCAAAAATCACTGGTAAACGTTATTTATTTTAGGTATATATTTGAATATAGATATGCAATCTTAGTTCTCTAGAATTTTTATAATGAGCATGCTACAACCATATAATGTTCATCGATCAGGAAGGAATGATGCATACCATGCAGAGTATTTTATTTTTTAATGCCCATTTACAATGTTTGATGTACACCAATTAATTAAAATAGCAATAAATGTGTTGTATATTTAGATGGGGTACGTCACAAGTTAGATGAGATGGAAGAAAATTCCTATTAATACCAGTAATCATAAATTTCTTTTAAGTCATAGTTTTCTAATAATTTTACTAAATTAAAAAAACATTTTTGCAGGTGGAAAACCAGATGACATAACCGTGTTACTAGCTCGAGTGTCAAGCTGTTCAAGTGATCTTGATGTATGAAGAGAAATTGTGACTGCATGATCGCGTGTGGATGAAAGATAGAAGAATATAAGAGTTACAATTTAAAGTGTGTGATTTGTGTACTATTCTTGTTTTGTAACTTTGTCACATTATAACTGGAGCAATCAATCAGACTCTGTGGTATGTCAGCCTGGATCGAGAGCAATGTGGTGGCGGAATTTGCCACATTCATACAGGTTGAACACCTGAAGTCCAAAAGGCGCTGTACCCTGTTTTAGAGTGTTACAAATCTTAGAAGTCCATGATATTCATTTACATTATGTATATAAAGTGATCCATGAAATTTATTGTAATTATATAGGCTTTTTTGTATACACAAAAAAAAAGTGGATTCCGAATTGAACTATGTAGATTTTAAGAAGATACATTTGTATCACAAATAATTCTGTTGATAGATTTCATTGTTTATTGATGTGTATAAGAGTTGTCCTGTTCAATGAAGAAAACTTTCATTTTATTTGGAAACAAAATGATGCTGGCCATTTTTTTTATGCACACATACAATTGTAAATTTTCTGTGCATGAAATAGGTATGTGAATTTCTCTATTTTCACACAAAATCTACAAGCAGGCAATACCAGCCATCAAAATAGGATGTCATTTTATTGCTTTTTTGAATAAATACACTTTCATCTTTTGACATTATTTTGAACTGATAAATGTACACAAACACTAACTAGATATAAAATGTTAATGAACAAATGAGTTCCACTTACACCACACTAATCTTATTCATTATGTGACATAACTTATTGGTTTTTTTTATACAAGTAAATCTGTAAGTTTTTATGGATTGAAATAAATGTTTCTAGAGATGTTTAAGTTGACTATAATAATTGTACTAATTTAAGTGATGAAAGACAATTGAAATAAAAGAGGCAATGAAATATTTCTAGGACACCATTCTTTTATTTGAAAGTTTATGATCAGAGCTCTGTGTGCCAAGTGTGGTGAAAACTGGCTCAATGGTAGTTTTTTAGTCAAGAACAAGTGACTCTCTTTTAAAAAAAACTTATGTAATTAGCAGGGCTGTGTTCAAGATCGTAGCAGCTACATAGGGCTACGTAACAGCTTCATTGTTGAACTTTAAGCTAACCTAGCCACTACATATACCGGTATTTTCATAGCCTAATATATTTCCAACTACAAATCTGAGACCTAGATATCTACCACCTAGTGGTTAGGCTAGCTGCAACGATCTTGGAATGCAGCCCTGATAAAAAATCTACTGGTATGTTTCAAAGAGAGTCCTCTATTGAGAAATCCAATATGATGCTTTGAGGTTGCAGGGCTTCACTAATTCTGTACAAATGCAATAGGTATGAACGAAAGTCCATTATCATTGTTTTTTATGTTGCAGCCGAAATCAGTGTGGCTGGAATTAAGATTAAAATTCAGACCTAGCTAACCTTGAGGAAGATTTATAAGAAATTGAACTTTAACTGATCCTCTGCCATAATTTGGATTAAATTTAGATTTAGATTAAAATGTAAAACGTCAAGTTAAATTTAAGTTCTATCAATATTAGATTATTTTTAGGATACAAAACGCATATGAAAAGGGCAAAATACCAATGTCGCTGTGTTAATAGGTTTTAACATTAATCCAAGCTGAGAAAGTGTTCTTTTTTGAACCGACAAAAATACCTGCAGACAAAGCATTGCACTGCTTAACCTTTTGTAGGTTGTTTACCGTTTTGAATATAGTTCATTAAATATTATGTAAGCCAACAAACGTAGTTGACCCATTGAATGCATTTGGAGAGCTTTTTAGAATCACATGTAGTGTTACTGTTTTAAAATCATAATTTGACAATTACATAACTTTAATCTACTGTACATGTTCTACTTCAGAGGATACTGATGCGGACTGCAATATTACTTAAAATTAAATTTTTATACATTTAGGTACTTTCACTTGGAAAAAAAAAACAATTTGCAATATGGTCCTCAGAAGATTTTAAATAACAACGAATATTTCAAATTCACTAAATCTGCACGCCAGCAAACCAATGTTATTCCAGTGTGAAAATTTTTTGTGAAAATCTCACATTGCAGGAAATAGTACATGTAGGTATTCATGACGACCAGTCCTTTAATGGTTCTTGTACAGGTACATATGTAAATGTTAAAGTTCCCAAATTATTTGCCAAGAACCAGTTAATTAAAAGTTAATAGCAAATTAAGTCATTGCCAAAAGGAAGTTGGTTTAAGAGGGATACATTCTTAATGATCAATTCATGTACCAGGGTACATGTATTACAGGATATAAAATGATCACATGGAAAAAGAAGAAAAAACTCCTTGGTAGGAGAACCCCGTTTACTGCCTATCCCAGTTACTTTTAGCCCATCCCCTTTAAAAGGCCATAAAAAATACAAGTCTATCTTATCGGCTTTTTTAAATGCAAGAGAAATGTGTACCTTACTGCACTCTTTTAAATGCAGAAACCCAAAGAAAGATATCCATGTTTAAACTTGCTTGACCTTTGTTTGCATTTCAGTAAATGAATTTGAATATACAGTAAAACACGGTTATAGCGAACACGCTTATAATGAATTGACGCTTACAGCGAAGTTTTTCATTCCCCAAGTCTCTATTTCATGTTGTAAACTTGACGGATATAACGAATTACGCTTATAACGAAGTTAAATTGGCCGTCCCTGGGACTTCGTTATAAGCGTGTTTTACTGTACATGTATATGCCATTTTCCACTCATATTTGTTCAAATAAGTAAATTATTGAGCACTCAAAATTGATAACAAAAACATTTATTTTATATAATTAACCAAAACAGATACACCAAAAGTAACTGAATTTTGTATCCGACATAAACAATAAACAATACATGTATCAATGTTTATTACGGTAAATAAAACAACATGACTTAAAAGTCATATAGCTACAGCATGAATTCTATAGCTAATGATGTAAAAATAGTTCATTAATCCTCTTCCTCCTCATCTGTATCTTCTACCAGCACTTGACGATGAGAACGGGACCCATTTTGATCCTGTGTTTCCTGAGAGACTGCACTGCTGGCCTGTGACATGCCAAAAAACATGGAGCGGAACTGAAAACAAAACACATATAGATCACAATAAGTGGAAAGATATGCATGGTGTAATCAAGAGATTACGGAATACATACTGTAACAAGAGGCCCATGGGCCACATCGCTCACCTGAGGAACAATAGGTATGATAAAATCAGCTTAATGGAGTCATAATACAAACTATCTGGACAATGTACAATAATACATGTAGATCCTGTATAAATAAAATCCATTTTCCCCTGGATATTCTTATGTTTATAATCATTAGTCCCTTTTCTAACAAGATGATTTTATAGTCTTATCATATGTTGAGTATTGCAGTTCTCAAAATGATCCTTAACAATAGTTTATATATTAGATATAAACGTACATCAAACTATGAACCTTCTCGGGAGGCCAAAGAATTGTCCTGGGGCCAAAGTCTTAACAATTATAAAGAAACATCTGGCTGATTAGTTTCTGAGAAGATTTTTAAAGATTTACCCTATATATTCCTTTGTTAAATTTTGACCCCCCCATTGTGGCCCCACCCTACCCCTGGGGATCATGATTTTCACAACCATGAATCTACACTACCTGAGGATGCTTTCACACACGTTTCAGCTTTCCTGGCTGATTAGTTTCTGAGAAGAAGATTTTTAAAGATTTACTCTGTTTATTCCTATCTAAAACATCGACCTCCCATTGTGGCCCAAACCTACCCCCAGGGTTATGATTTTCACAAATTTGAATCTACACTACCTGAGGATGCTTCCACACAAGTTTCAGCTTTCCTGGCTAATTAGTTTCTGAGAAGAAGATTTTTAAAGATTTACTCTATTTAATCATATGTTAAACTTCGACCCCCCATTGTGGCCCCATTCTACCCCCAGGGGTTATTATTTTCACAACTTTGAATCAACACTACCTGAGGATGCTTCCAAAGAAGTTTCAGGATTGCCGGCTGATTAGTTTCTGAGAAGAAGATTTTTAAAGATTTACTCTATATATTCCTATGTTTAACTTCGATCCCCCATTGTGGCCCCACCCTTCCCCCGGGGGTCATGATTTTCACAACTATGAATTTACACTACCTGAGGATGCATCCACAAAAGTGTCAGCTTTCCTGGCTGATTAGTTTCTAAGAAGAAGATTTTTAAAGATTTACTCTATATATTCCTATTTTAAACTTCGATCCCCCATTGTGGCCCCACCCTACTCCCGGGGGCCATGATTTTCACAACTATGAATCTACACTACCTGAGGATGCTTTCACACAAGTTTCAGCTTTCCTGGCTGAATAGTTTCTGAGAAGAAGATTTTTAAAGATTTACTCTATATATTCCTATGTTAAACTTCGATCCCCCATTGTGGCCTCACCGTACCCCGGGGGTCATGATTTTCACAACTTTGAATCTACACTACCTGAGGATGCTTCCACACAAGTGTCAGCTTTCCTGGCCGATTAGTTTCTGAGAAGAAGATTTTTAAAGATTTATTCTATATATTCCTATGTAAAACTTCGATCCTTCATTGTGGCCCAACCCTACCTCCGGGGATCATGATTTTCACAAATTTGTATCTACATTACCTGATGATGCTTTCACACAAGTTGCAGCTTTCCTGGCTGATTAGTTTCTGAGGAGAAGATTTTTAAAGATTTACTCTATATATTCATTTGTTAAACTTCGACCCCCCCCTTGTGGCCCCACCCTCAGGTGAGCTAAAAAGGTTAAGTTTACAATACAATAAGTTGTTAAAGTTGGTTTCTGGAAGAACAGACTTTGAAAATTTTCTTAATAGATATTGACAAATATTTTACTTTTTTAAGCTTTAGTTTTTAAGATCTGTGTACAAACATAGAATTGTGAGCAAATCGCTGTACATATCTTGCTTATAATTCGAAGCTTAACACTCAAATATGGTTAGTAAATAGAAATTGTAAACAATTAAACACAAGAAACATGCACTACATGTATAACAAATAAAGAACACAATTTATTTTTTCGAAATGAATCATATATATATACATGTATATACCTACATATTTCCGTCAGCAATATCAAACTCTATTTAAACTGAATAAACTCGAAAAAATGCCGAGCATCTCAACAAAACCTATTGCATTAATCTACATGTACCATTACGCAAAAGATAATGCCGAATTACCGATAGAATGAATTGTATTTCAGTACCCGTCCCCTACATCCGATTTTGCTTAATTTGCGCAGGTAAACAGTTAACTGTTTGATTTACCGAAGTCTCTGTTTGATTTGATACGTAAAAATCACGAAATACAGACGATAGTTTCCAGGTTACAAAGCATAATGAGAACGAAACGAAAATCAGAACAAGCTAACACCAACGTCATGTGTGAAAACTGTCAACGCATTGAAATATTTAGCCTCAATTTACTTCACAAAATCGGCACCAATATATTTTGTATGTTTCAAAATTTCCCTTCATACGCGAACTGTTGCACAACAAGCAAATTCATCATAGTCAGATCGACCCTTTTTCGTATAATGTCATGGCTGCTTTAAACAAAGAACCTCGTTTTAGAAGTATGGAATCATTTTACCGGATGCCGAACCCGAAGCTATTAAACTGATTGAAACACGCATTTCCTTTATTATTATTTTCGTAATAACTCAGATTTGAAACAAAATTTCCACTTAATTTTTGCAATTTATATTTTCCTTCCCATAAGGATAATTTATGCTAAACTATGTTGAATTTGCCTCGGTAGTTCTTGAGAAGAAGATTTTTAAAAATGCACCCCCCTTTTTCTACAGTTTCAAGGTTTTCTCCGCTTTGAATACAGATCAAACTTTTATTTCTGCAATTTATATTCGCCCTCCCATAAGGATGATTTGTGCCAAATTTGGTTGAAATTGGATAAGCGGTTTTAGAGAAGAAGTTCAAAATATAAAAAGTTTACAGACGGACAGACGGACGGACAGACGGACGACGGACAAAATGTGATCAGAATAGCTCACTTGAGCTTTCAGCTCAGGTGAGCTAATAAAGAGATTACAAAAAACTATGGACTTTCAGCTCAACATGGCACACATACAAGAATAGATAGATCTCGAACAATATTACAAATTATTCATCATTACCGGTGTCATATAATATTTTGAACCCCGCGATATATTGAACCCGGGTTCAAAATATCGCTGCGATATATTGAACCCCCCCATAAAATATTGAACCCAGGTTCAATATTTTATGGCCGCGATATTTTGAACCCCCCTCTATTTTTCATTGGTATTGGAGAGGGGGTTCAAAATATTATGGCTGCGATATATTGAACCCCCTACCTTTTTCCAATTCCCATTGGATAGGGGGTTCAAAATATTATGGCCGTGATATTTTGAACCCCCCTCTATTTTTCATTGCTATTGGAGAGGGGGTTCAAAATATTATGGCCGCGATATTATGAACCCCCTTCTATTTTTCATTGGTATTGGAGAGGGGGTTCAAAATATTATGGTTGCGATATATTGAACCCCCTACTTTTTTCCAATTCCGATTGGATAGGGGGTTCAAAATATTATGGCTGCGATATTTTGAACCCCCCTCTATTTTTCATTGCTATTGGAGAGGGGGTTCAAAATATTATGGCCGCGATAATTTGAACCCCCTACCTTTTTAGCTCACCGAGACGAAGTCAAGGAGAGCTTATGCTATACCCTCGGCGTCGGCGGTGGCGTCGGCGTCGGCGTCCGGACCTGGTTAAAGTTTTTGTTGCAGGTCCTGTATCTAAGCTATTACTTGTCCTATCTTCACCAAACTTGCATGGATGATGCATCTGGACCTACTTATGGACTTGAAAGACTTGGATGCTGAATCTGGGTCCTAAATTTCAGATGCTGGAGGAGGTTAAGGTTGTTGGACCAGGTTAAAGTTTTTGTTGCAGGTGCCCTTTGATAGCAATATCTTAGTTACTGCTGGTCCGTACTTCACCAAACTTGCATGGATGGTGTGTCTTATGATACTGATGCACCAGACAGGCTTGAGTGCTGAATCTGAGCTATAGGTTTCGGATGCTGGAGGAGGTTAAGGTTTTTGGAGCAGGTTAAAGTTTTTGTTGCAGGTGCCGATTGATAGCAATATCTAAGTTACTACTGGTCCTAACTTCACCAAACTTGTATGGCTGATGCGTCTTATGATACTGATGCACCTGACAAGCTTGAATGCTGAATCTTAGCAATAGGTTTCGGATGCTGGAAGAGGTTAAGGTTTTTAGAGCTGGTTAAAGTTTTTGTTGCAGGTGCCCTCTGATGATTATATCTTAGTTACTACTGGTCCTAACTTCACCAAACTTGTATGGATGGTGCGTCTTATGATACTGATGCACCTGACAAGCTGGAATGCTGAATCTGAGCCATAGGTTTCGGATGCTGGAGGAGGTTAAGGTTTTAAGAGCTGGTTAAATAAAGTTTTTGAAACAGGTGCACTCTGATGATATCTTAGTTATTACTTGTCCTTACTTCACCAGACTTTCATGGATGGTGCGTCTTAAGATACTGATGCACCTGACAGGCTTGAATGCTGAGTCTGAGCCATAGGTTTTGGATGCTGGATAAAGTTAAATTTTTTGGAACAGGTCACATGTTTAATAGATGATAGCACTATTTTAAACTTGTATAGTTGATTTAACTGTAATATGAATGAATCGCAGAGGTAGCTTCAGATGCAGAGCTTGATCTCCATTATCAAGGATGCTAAAAAATATATCTTAGTTATTACAGGTCCTAACTTCACCAAACTTGAATGGATGGTGTGTCTTATGATACAGATGCACCTGACAGGCATGGATGCTGAATCTGAGCCATAGGTTGCGGATGCTGGAGGAAGTTAAGGTTTTAATTGCTAGTGCCCTCTGATGATGATATCTTAGTTATTACTGGTCCAAACTTCACCAAACTTGCATGGATAATGCGTCTTATGATACCAATGCACCTGATGGGCTTGAATTCTGAATCTGAGCCATAGGTTTCGGATGCTGGATGAGGTTTAGTTTTTTGGAACAGGTGACATGTTTTATAGATGATAGCTTGCATAGTTGATTTAACTTTATTATAAATTAAACGCAGAGGTTGCTTCAGATGCAGAGCCTGATCTCCATTATCAAGGATGCTAAAGAAATCTCCTACCTCACTCAAACCAGCTCGATAGATAGATGTGTTTATGATAAATGATATAACATGATTTTTATGATATAGTATTGTATGATATGAAACAATATTGTTTGATATGATACAATATGATATCATATGTTATATTATAAAAAGTATAAAAATACGATACGATATGATATTGTATCAATTTTTTTTAGCTCACCGAGACGAAGTCAGGGGGAGCTTATGCTATACCCTCGGCGTCGGCGTCGGCGTCCGGACCTGGTTAAAGTTTTTGTTGCATGTCCTGTATCTAAGCTATTACTTGTCCTATCTTCACCAAACTTGCATGGATGATGCATCTGGACCTACTTATGGACTTGAAAGACTAGGATGCTGAATCTGGATTTGGATAGGGGGTTCAAAATATTATGGCCGTGATATTTTGAACCCCCCTCTATTTTTCATTGCTATTGGAGAGGGGGTTCAAAATATTATGGCCGCGATATTATGAACCCCCTTCTATTTTTCATTGGTATTGGAGAGGGGGTTCAAAATATTATGGTTGCGATATATTGAACCCCCTACTTTTTTCCAATTCCGATTGGATAGGGGGTTCAAAATATTATGGCTGCGATATTTTGAACCCCCCTCTATTTTTCATTGCTATTGGAGAGGGGGTTCAAAATATTATGGCCGCGATAATTTGAACCCCCTACCTTTTTAGCTCACCGAGACGAAGTCAAGGAGAGCTTATGCTATACCCTCGGCGTCGGCGGTGGCGTCGGCGTCGGCGTCCGGACCTGGTTAAAGTTTTTGTTGCAGGTCCTGTATCTAAGCTATTACTTGTCCTATCTTCACCAAACTTGCATGGATGATGCATCTGGACCTACTTATGGACTTGAAAGACTTGGATGCTGAATCTGGGTCCTAAATTTCAGATGCTGGAGGAGGTTAAGGTTGTTGGACCAGGTTAAAGTTTTTGTTGCAGGTGCCCTTTGATAGCAATATCTTAGTTACTGCTGGTCCGTACTTCACCAAACTTGCATGGATGGTGTGTCTTATGATACTGATGCACCAGACAGGCTTGAGTGCTGAATCTGAGCTATAGGTTTCGGATGCTGGAGGAGGTTAAGGTTTTTGGAGCAGGTTAAAGTTTTTGTTGCAGGTGCCGATTGATAGCAATATCTAAGTTACTACTGGTCCTAACTTCACCAAACTTGTATGGCTGATGCGTCTTATGATACTGATGCACCTGACAAGCTTGAATGCTGAATCTTAGCAATAGGTTTCGGATGCTGGAAGAGGTTAAGGTTTTTAGAGCTGGTTAAAGTTTTTGTTGCAGGTGCCCTCTGATGATTATATCTTAGTTACTACTGGTCCTAACTTCACCAAACTTGTATGGATGGTGCGTCTTATGATACTGATGCACCTGACAAGCTGGAATGCTGAATCTGAGCCATAGGTTTCGGATGCTGGAGGAGGTTAAGGTTTTAAGAGCTGGTTAAATAAAGTTTTTGAAACAGGTGCACTCTGATGATATCTTAGTTATTACTTGTCCTTACTTCACCAGACTTTCATGGATGGTGCGTCTTAAGATACTGATGCACCTGACAGGCTTGAATGCTGAGTCTGAGCCATAGGTTTTGGATGCTGGATAAAGTTAAATTTTTTGGAACAGGTCACATGTTTAATAGATGATAGCACTATTTTAAACTTGTATAGTTGATTTAACTGTAATATGAATGAATCGCAGAGGTAGCTTCAGATGCAGAGCTTGATCTCCATTATCAAGGATGCTAAAAAATATATCTTAGTTATTACAGGTCCTAACTTCACCAAACTTGAATGGATGGTGTGTCTTATGATACAGATGCACCTGACAGGCATGGATGCTGAATCTGAGCCATAGGTTGCGGATGCTGGAGGAAGTTAAGGTTTTAATTGCTAGTGCCCTCTGATGATGATATCTTAGTTATTACTGGTCCAAACTTCACCAAACTTGCATGGATAATGCGTCTTATGATACCAATGCACCTGATGGGCTTGAATTCTGAATCTGAGCCATAGGTTTCGGATGCTGGATGAGGTTTAGTTTTTTGGAACAGGTGACATGTTTTATAGATGATAGCTTGCATAGTTGATTTAACTTTATTATAAATTAAACGCAGAGGTTGCTTCAGATGCAGAGCCTGATCTCCATTATCAAGGATGCTAAAGAAATCTCCTACCTCACTCAAACCAGCTCGATAGATAGATGTGTTTATGATAAATGATATAACATGATTTTTATGATATAGTATTGTATGATATGAAACAATATTGTTTGATATGATACAATATGATATCATATGTTATATTATAAAAAGTATAAAAATACGATACGATATGATATTGTATCAATTTTTTTTAGCTCACCGAGACGAAGTCAGGGGGAGCTTATGCTATACCCTCGGCGTCGGCGTCGGCGTCCGGACCTGGTTAAAGTTTTTGTTGCATGTCCTGTATCTAAGCTATTACTTGTCCTATCTTCACCAAACTTGCATGGATGATGCATCTGGACCTACTTATGGACTTGAAAGACTAGGATGCTGAATCTGAGTCCTAAATTTCAGATGCTGGAGGAGGTTAAGGTTGTTGGACCAGGTTAAAGTTTTTGTTGCAGGTGCCCTTTGATAGCAATATCTAAGTTACTGCAGGTCCGTACTTCACCAAACTTGCATGGATGGTGTGTCTTATGATACTGATGCACCAGACAGGCTTGAATGCTGAATCTGAGCTATAGGTTTCGGATGCTGGAGGAGGTTAAGGTTTTTGGAGCAGGTTAAAGTTTTTGTTGCAGGTGCCCTTTGATAGCAATATCTAAGTTACTGCAGGTCAGTACTTCACCAAACTTGCATGGATGGTGTGTCTTATGATACTGATGCACCAGACAGGCCTAATGCTGAATCTGAGCTATAGGTTTCGGATGCTGGAGGAGGTTAAGGTTTTTGGAGCAGGTTAAAGTTTTTGTTGCAGGTGCCCTTTGATAGCAATATCTAAGTTACTGCTGGTCCGTAGTTCACCAAACTTGCATGGATGGTGTGTCTTATGATACTGATGCACCAGGCAGGCTTGGGTGCTGAATCTGAGCTATAGGTTACAGATGCTGAAAGAGGTTAAGGTTTTTAGAGCTGGTTAAAGTTTTTGTTGCAGGTGCCCTCTGATGATGATATCTTAGTTACTGCAGGTCCGTACTTCACCAAACTTGCATGGATGGTGTGTCTTATGATACTGATGCACCAGACAGGCTTGAATGCTGAATCTGAGCTATAGGTTTCGGATGCTGGAGGAGGTTAAGGTTTTTGGAGCAGGTTAAAGTTTTTGTTGCAGGTGCCCTTTGATAGCAATATCTAAGTTACTGCTGGTCCGTACTTCACCAAACTTGCATGGATGGTGCGTCTTATGATACTGATGCACCTGACAGGCTTGAATGCTGAATCTGAGCCATAGGTTTCAGATGCTGGATATGGTTAAGTTTTTTGGAACAGGTCACATGTTTAATAGATGATAGTACTATTTCAAACTTGCATAGTTGACTAAACTGTAATATGAATGAATCACAGAGGAAACTTCAGATGCAGAGCTTGATCTCATTTATCAAGGATGCTAAAAAATATATCTTAGTTATTACAGGTCCTAACTTCACCAAACTTGAATGGATGGTGTGTCTTATGATACAGATGCACCTGACAGGCATGGATGCTGAATCTGAGCCATAGGTTGTGGATGCTGGAGCAGGTTAAGTTTTAATTGCTTGTGCCCTACTGATGATGATATCTTAGTTATTACTGGTCTGAACTTCACCAAACTTGCATGGAGATGGGTCTTATGTATACTGATGCACCTGACAGGCTTGAATGCTGAATCTGAGCCATAGGTTTCGGATGCTGGATGAGGTTTAGATTTTTTTGAACAGGTCACATGATTTATAGATAATAGCTTGCATAGTTGATTTAACTATATTATAAATGAAACGCAGAGGTTGCTTCAGATGCAGAGCCTGATCTCCATTATCAAGGATGCTAAAGAAATCTCCTACCTCACTTAAACCTGCTTGATAGAAAGATGAGGTTGTTGTTAAATGATATAACACGATTCCTATGATAAAGTATTGTATGATATGAAACACTTTTGTTTAATATGATACAATATAATATCATATGTTATATTGTAAAAAGTTATATGATATGATATTGTATCAATTTTTTGGATATTTTATGATTTGATAGTGTATCATGATATTGTTTTGTATAGTATTGTATATTATGATACAATATTATATTGTATCATATGATATTGTATAATATGATATTGGTTTCTGTAATTTACAATTATATCACGCTGAACTATATTATATGATATTGTAATATTATATATTATCGTATCATACGATATTGTTTAATATGATATTGGTTTATATGATATATTATTGTATCATATGATACAATATGTATGTATAATATTGTATTATATAATATTTTACTTTATCACATAATATTGTATCATTTGATATGATACAATGTTATATCAAATTATATTGTATCATATGATACAATATCATATTATGTATCAAATATTATACAATATCATACAATACAATATATCATACTATATTATACAATATAATATCATATGTTTCAATGTTATGATGTATTATGTAATATGATATTGTATCATTTAATACAATATTGTATTATATATAATAATGTTGTATTATGTGATCAAATACAATAAGGTTTAACACAATACAATGTCATTTCATATTTACAATATCGTCTTTGTTTATTACAGTATTTTATTGTATTATATGATATATATTGTAAGTATGATAGGATGCAATATTTAATTTTATATTATTATATTGATTAATATATGAACATATGATTATCATACAATTTTTTAACAGATGATATATGATTTTGTGTCAAAACAGAATCCATGAATACCCAAGATCAAAAAGTATGATTTTCATATAATATGATAAAGGTGGTCTCATAGGGGTGATGCCTCGTCTCGGTGAGCTTTGTAATCTGTGATTACCTATGTTTCCAATTCCCATTGGAGAGGGGGTTCAAAATATGATGGCAGCGATATTTTGATCCCCCTCTTTTTTTCATTGCTATTGGAGAGGGGGCTCAAAATATTATGGCCGCGATATTTTGAACCCCCAACCTTTTTCCAATTCCCATTGGAGAGGGGGTTCAAAATATTATGGCCGCGATATTTTGAACCATCCTCTATTTTTCATTGCTATTGGAGAGGGGGTTCAAAATATTATGGCTGCGATATATTGAACCTCCTACCTTTTTCCAATTCCCGTTGGAAAGGGGGTTCAAAATGTTATGGCTGCGATATATTGATCCCCCTACCTATTTCTAATTCCCATTGGAGAGGGGGTTCAAAATATTATGGCCGCGATATTATGAACCCCCTTCTATTTTTCATTGGTATTGGAGAGGGGGTTCAAAATATTATGGCTGCGATATATTGAACCCCCTACTTTTTTCCAATTCCCATTGGATAGGGGGTTCAATATATTATGGCCGCGATATTTTGAACCCCCCCCTATTTTTCATTGCTATTGGAGAGGGGTTTCAAAATATTATGGCCGCGATATTTTGAACCCCCCTCTATTTTTTCAATTCCCATTGGAGAGGGGGTTCAAAATATTATGGCCGAGATATTTTGAACCCCCTCTATTTTTCATTGGTATTGGAGAGGGGGTTCAAAATATTATGGCTGCGATATATTGAACCCCCTACCTTTTTCCAATTCCCATTGGAAAGGGGGTTCAAAATATTATGGCTGCGATATTTTGAACCCCCCTCTATTTTTAATTGCTATTGGAGAGGGGGTTCAAAATATTATGGCCGCGATATTTTAAACCCCCTACCTTTTTCCAATTCCCATTGGAGAGGGGTTTCAAAATATTATGGCTGCGATATTTTGAACCCCCCTCTATTTTTCATTGCTATTGGAGAGGGGGTTCAAAATATTATGGCTGCGATATATTGAACCTCCTACCTTTTTCCAATTCCCATTGGAAAGGGGGTTCAAAATGTTATGGCTGCGATATATTGAACCCCCCTACCTTTTTCCGATTCCCATTGGAGAGGGGGTTCAAAATATTATGGCCGCGATATTTTGAACCCCCCTCTTTTTTTCATTGCTATTGGAGAGGGGGTTCAAAATATTATGGCCGCGATATTTTGAACCCCCCTCTTTTTTCATTGGTATTGGAGAGGGGGTTCAAAATATTATGGCTGCGATATATTGAACCCCCTACCTTTTTCCAATTCCCATTGGAAAGGGGGTTCAAAATATTATGGCTGCGATATTTTGAACCCCCCTCTATTTTTAATTGCTATTGGAGAGGGGGTTCAAAATATTATGGCCGCGATATTTTAAACCCCCTACCTTTTTCCAATTCCCATTGGAGAGGGGTTTCAAAATATTATGGCTGCGATATTTTGAACCCCCCTCTATTTTTCATTGCTATTGGAGAGGGGGTTCAAAATATTATGGCTGCGATATATTGAACCTCCTACCTTTTTCCAATTCCCATTGGAAAGGGGGTTCAAAATGTTATGGCTGCGATATTTTGAACCCCCCTACCTTTTTCCGATTCCCATTGGAGAGGGGGTTCAAAATATTATGGCCGCGATATTTTGAACCCCCCTCTTTTTTTCATTGCTATTGGAGAGGGGGTTCAAAATATTATGGCCGCGATATTTTGAACCCCCCTCTTTTTTTCATTGCTATTGGAGAGGGGGTTCAAAATATTATGGCCGCGATATTTTGAACCCCCTCTCCAATAGCAATAAAAAAAGGAGGGGGGTTCAATATATCGCAGCCATAATATTTTGTACCCCCTCTCCAATGGGAATTGGAAACAATAATATTTTGAACCCCCTCTCCAATAGCAAAAAAAAATAGAGGGGGATTCAAAATATCACGGCCATAATATTTTGAACCCCTTCTCCAATGGGAATTGGAAATAGGTAGGGGGTTCAATATATCGCAGCCATAATATTTTGAACCCCCTCTCCAATAGCAATAAAAAAAGGAGGGGGGTTCAAAATATCACGGCCATAATATTTTGAACCCCCTCTCCAATGGGAATTGGAAATAGGTAGGGGGTTCAATATATCGCAGCCATAATATTTTGAACCCCCTCTCCAATTGGAATTGGAAATAGGTAGGGGGTTCAATATATCGCAGCCATAATATTTTGAACCCCCTCTGCAATAGCAATAAAAAAAGGAGGGGGGTTCAATATATCGCAGTCATAATATTTTGAACCCCTTCTCCAATGGGAATTGGAAACAATAATATTTTGAACCCCCTCTCCAATAGCAAAAAAAAAATAGAGGGGGATTCAAAATATCACGGCCATAATATTTTGAACCCCCTCTCCAATGGGAATTGGAAATAGGTAGGGGTTCAATATATCGCAGTAATAATATTTTGAACCCCCTCTGCAATATAGCAATAAAAAAAGGTGGGGGGGGGGGGTTCAAAATATCGCAGCCATAATATTTTTAACCCCCTCTCCAATGGGAATTGGAAACAATAATATTTTGAACCCCCTCTCCAATAGTAAAAAAAAATAGAGTGGGATTCAAAATATCGCAGCCATAATATTTTGAACCCCCCTCTCCAATGGGAATTGCAAACAATAATATTTTGAACCCCCTCTAGATCTCCAATAGCAAAAAAAAAATAGAGGGGGATTCAAAATATCACGGCCATAATATTTTGAACCCCCTCTCCAATGGGAATTGGAAATAGGTAGGGGTTCAAAATATCGCAGCCATAATATTTGAACCCCCTCTCCAAAGGAAATTGGAAACAGTAGGGGATTCAATATATCGCAGCCATAATTTTTTGAACCCCCTCTCCAATGGGAATTGGAAATAGGTAGGGGGTTCAATATATCGCAGCCATAATATTTTGAACCCCCTCTCCAATGGGAATTGGAAACAATAATATTTTGAACCCCCTCTCCAATAGCAAAAAAAAATAGAGGGGGGTTCAATATATATCGCAGCCATAATATTTTGAACCCCCTCTCCAATGGGAATTGGAAATAGGTAGGGGGTTCAAAATATCGCAGCCATAATATTTTGAACCCCCTCACCAAAGGAAATTGGAAACAGTAGGGGGTTCAAAATATCGCAGCCATAATATTTTGAACCCCCTCTCCAATGGGAATTGGAAATAGGTAGGGGTTCAAAATATCGCAGCCGTAATATTTGAACCCCCTCTCCAAAGGAAATTGGAAATAGGTAGGGGGTTCAATATATATTGCAGCCATAATATTTTGAACCCCCTCTCCAATAGCAAAAAAAAAAGAAGGGGGGTTCAATATATATCGCAGCCATAATATTTTGAACCCCCTCTCCAATGGGAATTGGAAATAGGTAGGGGGTTCAAAATATCGCAGCCATAATATTTTGAACCCCCTCACCAAAGGAAATTGGAAACAGTAGGGGGTTCAAAATATCGCAGCCATAATATTTTGAACCCCCTCTCCAATGGGAATTGGAAATAGGTAGGGGGTTCAATATATCGCAGCCATAATATTTTGAACCCCCTCTCCAATAACAAAAAAAAAAGGAGGGGGGTTCAATATATCGCAGCCATAATATTTTGAACCCCCTCTCCAATGGGAATTGGAAATAGGTAGGGGGTTCAATATATCGTGGCCATAATATTTTGAACCCCTTCTCCAAGAGCAATGAAATTTCGAGAGGGTTTCAAAATATCGCGGCCATAATATTTTGAACCCGGGGTTCAATATTTTATGGGGGGGGTCAATATATCGCAGCGATATTTTGAACCCGGGTTCATAATATCGCATAATATATTGAACCCGGGTTCAATATTTCGCGGTATCAAAATATTATATGACACCGGTACATTGTACCCTCTCTGAAGAAACATCTTAATAGGAAATCACATTCTTAATCCTGCTTGGAAAGAACAAGTACATATCTAACCTTTTTCTGTGGTGGTGTGCCTGGCACTGGCATGTCTTCTTCTTCTTCATCATCATCACCAGCAGCATGAACATCTTCCAAGACACTCTGAAAAAAGTAAGGATACATAATTAACATGTATTTTTACGATTCAATATGTAAATTTAAACATCTTAAAATTCATAGAATTAAAATACCCGGTAAATGGATATAATGCATCTATATTTAAAATGTATAGTATATGTGTATCTGTATATGTTTATTTAATTCCTGTACTCTTCTTTACTTGACTATGCTTTCGTACATTTGTAAATATTTTTGTTTTTTGTACCTTATGTATCATTGATATGGTTTGAGAGAAATAAACATTAATTCATATCTAAATTCCATAGAACTTTATCATTCTTTAATAGTACCCTATACAAACATAGGTAATTACAGAAACAAAATAAGCAGTAATATAACAGTTAATATGTGTCAATTTGAAATCTCAATAAAAAAAACAGCAGTAAAAATAATGAAATGGATATCTTTGACATCTAAAGTACATGTATTGATAGAAAAGGCTCACCTGATGTAAATTAGGTTGTATGACAGGACTGGGTCTATCATCTTGGGACGATGTATTCAGAGAAGACCTACTGCTACATGGAGGAAAGGCTTTCCCTGTGTGTGATTGTTTGGTGTTAGTTACTGGAACACTTGCAGCTCTAGCAATGTTAGGTACAAGTATCTCATCATCAAAGTCATCATCCATTAAATCAGCATCATTTGACAATTTATTTCTCTCTTGGAGCCTGCAATGGAAATTTAAGAAACAAAAATCTACCAGTAATTAAAATCACGTCTTTGATTGGCCACAACAATTCTAAGACATAAAGATTTTTCAAGTATTTTCAAATGATTTATTTTAATCTGACATGTTTGATACACTGTAAAAGAAAAACATGATCAATTCACATCCTATCAAAGTTGTACACAACAAAATGCAATAAATACCTGTTATGATTTGAGTTTGTGTAGTTATTGGACTGGTTTTGTGACCTTCCTCTATTCAATCTCCCTCTACTGGCATAAGATCTCGATCCAGTACTGTAAAAAAAAGATGTACCCGGTAAGTAAAATTCATACAATCATTTTTTCCTTTATTATTTCCAATAAATCTGACAAATTTAATAGAAGTCAATTAACACTGAGCAGTTTACTGTCCAAAAGAGTCATGAAATTAATAGTTTTAGTATGGAAAATAAAGGGAAAATGAGACAGAGTCTGTCAACATAATCCTTATTACCTGGCGGTTCTTTGCTGCATTGTGGCATTGGATGAGTTACCAGTCTGTGAATGAGATTCTGCTAATGTTGCCAATACAAAGTTAGCTTCAAATGCACTGTCTGCATCTATACTCAGTACAATTGGTCTGGAATATGAAAAGAAAATTCATAAAATTATTAGTGTTACTAATGAAAGATGTCAGACTACATTAGCTTTGAAACTTTCTACTACGGTAATATAACACTGCATGTTAACAAACATTTATTTGCAACTTCTTTCTTTTGCAAAACACTCTCTTGGTTGTAATTAATTAACTTCATTTTACATTGATGTAGCAAAAACATCCCATACATTTTTTCCTAGTGCAAATAAAAGTTGGTTTACAATGTGTTTATACTTTTACCTCCCTGATGTTTCAAACTTGATGTTCAGTGGCATTGCTGTGATTTCTGCAAATGCCAGGACAGCCTGTCAATAGGAAACAAAAGGAAAGTCAAAGCAATGGCACCACATGTTCTATAGACAATGGAATACAGGAGGTCACAAGGCCATGAAGATCAACATGGGATACAGCAATGCTCTTTAACTTAATCAATTTTTTTCCACAGAGAGACTTCTCTGATGTTTCACATATTTTTTTTCAGAGAGCGGCCCATGGACCACATTGCTCACCTGAGCAACAATGATATTGCAATCAATGGAAGGAGATGCTTTTACCATGCATTTTTTGCAAAGTGAAGGCTTGAAATCTTATCAATCATCAGTATGAAAAAGCATTTATGTGCTCCTAATTGCAGTCACACACTTGGCTAAAATTCCTACCAAAATGGCAATTGATTCACAAATCACCTAAATTTTGTACAAAAGCAGCAGTCTTTTTAATTCTTTGCTAGTACATGTGTATTGCAGCATTTGGTTGCTTACTCTGAATTCTTTTAGACAAAAGGTAATATCTGTGTCCACTCCAATCTGACAGTTATCAAATTCATCGGGGTCAAGATTTAGTGCAGTGTGTACCACTTTTGATGGATCTGAAAAAAAAATTGAACAACTGTTCAAGTCTAGAATATGAATATCTTAACACAAAATGTGATGGTACTGATGATAGAGCAGTAGTCCCCTCTCAACAAACAAGATCCAAAATATTTATTCATGTATTGGCAAATATTGGTACATGCAATTATAGTATTTCAAATGTCTGAGAGTTTGCAAGGAGAAATTACTTTTAGGCCCTAAGCATAGAGCACTCTACATTTGCATATAGGCGTTTGTTACAAAGCCAGCTTTTTCTGCAGCAAATCTTTTCATTTCTTTGCTCAAATGTTTTTGCTCTTGGCAAAATAATACATCTTTAAAAAAACTGTTACCTGGTTCATCATCCACATAATTTTTAAATGTAATCTTCTCAGGGGAGACAATCAGAGATACTTCCTCTTGATTGGATTGGAAGTTAATTACTGTGTCACACAACAATCTACAAAATAATGTTTTAAAATCAGTGCAATTTTTTTTTTTACAAAGATGCTAAACAACTTTACTTCTTTATTAATGAGTTCATGGGGTGTTTAGAAGAATTTCCCAGACAAGTAAAATGACAGCAGTAGAAAATGTATGAACAATTTTTGATATCAAATATTTCCACAGGATATGTAAAATATCATGAAAATAAGTTTTCCTGCACTAGAAGATTGCAATTTTTTTGGCATGACTGGACAGAGTTGTATTGCTCTGTAACCTTTAAACAAAGTCACTATTAGTATAAGAAGTATTTATCATAAAGTACCTGGGTTGTGCTGTCAGTTGATTTGGACACATGTCCTTTGAGAACACAGCTTGCAACGTTTCACACTCTATGAAAGCTAAATTGTGTGTCTTCACTATTCCTAATCAAATAAAAGATTACAAAACAATCATTTAGTACAATAAATATATAGCCTATGGAACGATGCAATAGTCTGTCAAATGAAGTTTTCCATGTTGTATAAGGGGAAAATGAAAAAAAAAATTATAGAAACAAAGTAAAATAACAGTAATTACACAAAAATACCCAAATTTTGACATATGAAGTTTAAGTGGAATTTTTGGTACATTTTTGGATTCATCTTTTGACTTAAACTAGACTGTGATTATACTTATGCCTACAATGTAAGGGGATCTACCATCAAGCATGTATTAACTCACCATGTTTACAGTAGAGTTTAAACACCAGTCTTGCTTTCTGTACATTAAGAGTAATCTGACACTTCTCAACTGTCTTTTCCACATTGGACATTGACTTGAAGACTGTCAAACATGACTGAAATAGAAGTTTTCTGAATTAACTTAAAATTGCAACTTTTTTTCTGTCATACTGAAGTCATATGTACCGTACATGCTGAAATGTCATATCTTTAAAGAATACATCAGTGTGTGATTGATTGAGAAAGTTTTCCATGTACATCCACTTATACTATATTCAAGTGACTTATGACTGACAGCTTTTTCATATTTACAAAATGGGAATTTAGAATGAAGGGAGAACCTTGATGGCTATTTTGCACCTGATGGCATCGTCACTCTCCTGGTCGGATATTGGTGGGGTGCCATCGTCATAATGCTGGAAGAAAGTGGGTGAGAACAGGAAGCAGGCGTAGGCTGACCGTGATGAGTTGACGGTTCTTAAAGCTAGCTGTAAATGAACAAGAGTTTACTAGAAAACATGGAGTTAAGAAAGCCACAAGCTCCTAGATATCTAACTCTGTTGAACAGATTGCTCATTTCGATATACATGTACCAGTACTTAGAAAATCCAGGCCGCTATTTTCTACATAGCAAATAACTTTACGTATTGTTCAAGATCCTGGTCATGAGAAAGGCTATTTAGCTGCTTAAATCTTGAATGCAGCCCATTTATCATTTCACTTTTGATGCTGGATTGTTACTTTTGTACATACCCCATGTGCAAGAGGTTCAATGTATAACTCCTCTCCTATCTTTGACAAGGCATGTATAGCTCTCCCAAACACTACAAAGCAAAACAATCATATACTAGTACATATATAATGATTCGTGATTAAAATAAGTATAATGAATCTTGGCAAAGTAGGCCTTTGTACATAATAATTTTAATAAATTATCTAGATATGCAACATGTCTTTCAAATTCCAAGGGCTCAATTGGTCCAATGTTAACCCCTGCTTCAAAATAAAACTTGAATATACACTAAAGACACTTCCTCATATATACAATTAATGTACTGGCATTTTTGGTGCAGTAGATTTTTAGAAAAAATGTTTTGTTAAAACACAGAACTTTTTTTAAAAGGGTGTGACCCTTCATTTGAAGATACTTGAATGCCCTTCACTTTAAGAGGGTTTGTTGCAGGTTTGGCTGAAAGTTATCCTGTGGTTTTAGAGAAGAAGTTAAAACTTAGTCATATTTGAACTTATCTTTAATTGTTTTCTACCATAAGGTTTGTGCTAGAAATATATTTTACATACTTCAATAAAATTTTTACAACCATATGTGTATGTAACAGGTGGTGAACAGTTAAGTTTCAACCTGGAGTTTAACCCTGGGCCCCTGTCATTCTCTGCCAGTGCTCTAAAGACTGATCTTTAGAGACTCAAAATGTTCACTGACAGTAAGTACACTTCTGTTAACTCATTGACACACTACTCTTTTTCAGAAATTTGTCCCAAAATTCTAAGAGTACGGGAAATGCTGTGAAGCTAAGTGTAAAATGGTTAAAAGTCAAGTCTCTCTCAACCAGGACTCGAACCCAGGTTCTCTGGCATACCATGCTAGCGCTTGAGCCAGGTCCCGTACAATCACTAGGTTTAGCTACTTAGCTTGAATTTACCTACATAGCTTTATTTTCCTACCTGTAGAGGGTTTATTTAGTTACTTTTATGCAATTATGCTTTTTACGTAGAAAGACAAAAAGCTGCAAGGAATTGACAACCTATATTTGTACAGTACTGTGTAGTTTTCAGATGTAACCCAGAGCAAAGTTCTAACCCTACATAATTTACCTAGACACGGAGATCTAATTGACCTTTACCTCTGACCTCGATACTCAAGGTCACTGCACAATCATTACCAAAAAGAAACATCTATGAAAGAATTTTGACACTGCAAAGAATGAATGATAGAGATATTATAGCATATCTGTCTCGACATACTCAGATCGTAATCAGTTGTTTATTTTCATGATCATATGATATAAATAACTTTTTAGAAAATGCACCGTAACGTTACCTTTGATATTTACACCCGGAATAACACACTTCATATTTTGATATTCCTATTTCGCGGAAAATCCAAAAATCACTATCAATACACATTTTAAAATTCTTCCTGCGGATAAAACGAAATTGCGGTGGGTATAATAGCCTGAAAAATATGGTATCCCGAATGCATTTTACTTTTTATCGCTTAGTGTAAAACAGAGTGATAAAAAAAAATAGAACTTCAGAATTTATTTCAAAGATCAGCACAGGTAAATATTACTTGATAGGAAAGACTGTCATTATAACAAATGCCCCAACAAACAAATGAAAAATAAACGACTTAAGATATCCGGAAAATGTGTTTGAGGAAAACGGTGAGGACTAATCGCCGGAATGGCGACGGAATAGACGTAGTGACATGTATAAAAAGGTCGATAACTTGTGTTAGGTATAAGCTATCACCATTCGGTTTTCAGTTTTTTGATCTGTGGATAGAGGGCTATCGAAAAATGTAAAAACTTATTTGATAGGTACATGTTTGATACATAAAACCTTGACCGGAATGAGCTATGATCGCAAAAATTAGCTGCCGGAATGACGAAGTCGACTTCATAAAACACCTAATATCTCCAAAAGTTTTTAATAATTTTTCATTCGGAAACGATTTTTTTAATCACAACGACCAGGCCTATAAAATGTAAAAAAATTAAATCGATATCTTTAGATTTAGTATGCAAAACCTTGACCGGAATGGAAATTTTTCGTTAAAAAAGAATGCTGAAATCGTGCAGTCATCTCTAAATAATCACCTGTATCATAAAAACCATTGATTATATTTCCATTCGGTCAAGATTTTTTTCATCCTTGGGTATACACCTTTCAGACAATATATAGTTTTATATAACAAACTGGATTTAAATGCTCAAAACCTTGACCGGAATGAAAATTTTTCACTCAAAATTTACAAATTTTATTAGATGCACTCAGGTATCGCTCAGGTAAAGAAGCCGTACTACAAGAAGATGTGAACAACACAAGTAATAAATACATAGGGAGTTTATTAAAACAACAAATTTCAATAGAACAACAAATTTAATCACGACAATGGTCAATACATAGCCAATCTGTACAATCATTATTTACATCTGCACATTTTGAATGTTTCCAAACATTACAAAGCTTTTTCCCTAATTTAAAATCACAGCCTACCATTTCATCCACCCAATCTGGAAATCCACAAGAACAACAGCAATGAATTGTTAAAACTTGTGTTTTAAAACTGTAATGTCAGGAGTTTGTGATGAATTTTGCGGAAATTGCGTAAATAAATCATTTTCTAAACATTCTACAAGATGGCTCCTAATACTTTCTGATTTAAAAGAGGTTTTAGTTTGAAATGAATTATCGGGATTAAAACAAAATTCTACAAGGTTAGCAATTGCAAATAATCCACAATCAAAGCCATTTTCTTGTTGTTGAGAATCTAAAATCTTAATAGGAATAGAAGTCTTATTACGCCAATAAATAAGAGAGAGTTGAATTTCAAGAGATGGAGTGTTTACTGTTTGGTTCTTGTTCTTGCTAAGACTATCTAAAATACAAATTTCGTTATTGTTATTTTGAAAAGATGTTACCCAATGACTTCTACCCGTATGATGTATCTGAACTGAAGGTGGTTGAGTATGTTCAAATTTTTTATCGCATTTCCATGATTTAGTTTGTTCGTCAAATAGTGGTGCAAGATTTGTGCAAGATTTGTTAACTGTAACCCATGTATATGTTCAAACTGCTTTTTGATTATATCTAATGAATAATTCACAATATCGGAACACAGCCACCCTGTTGGATCTAAAATATTTTTCTTGTGCGAAACATTAAGCCCAGAAACCCATTTTTCGTCTTGAATAACCTTATCGGAACACTCTTTACATTCTTATTTGAATGTTTTTAACGGGAATGTCGTCGCAAACATCATCTTGTTCTAACGCGGCGGCGTCGGAATCCGGAGCTGGTATAACTTCCTTGTCGCAATCATTCGGTCGCGGTTTTTTCCTACCGGATTTTTTATCGTTATCGTTACGTTTCAAACTACTCTTAGACAATAAAACTAAATTATAAATTTCGTCTTTTGTCAACTTCTTTGCATTTTTAACACTAGTTTAAATGTTTTTCACTTGTTTGACGTCGCGAGCGTTCATCACCCCGATGTATTCACCACTTTGAACTCTTTTAGCGGCATTTAATTTATCGAATATCTGTGATGGCGACATACCGATTTCGGAATCCTTTTTAATTATCCTTCAATTTTATATATCACAGCTTCCATGGACAAGCTTCTATGTATTTAGCTCTTGTACATTTTTACTCCCTTTGATGTAAACAATTAAAATCATCATCCGATCCTAATTATCACGGCTTACACGGACAAGCAGTTTTTACATATAATTATATATTTAGTTTCGATACATTCTAAATCACTTTAATGTAAACAATTAAATCATCATCACGGCTTACATGGACAAGCAGCTTTTAATTCAAATTTAGCTTTGGTTCTGTTCTACTTACTGTGATAAAAGCATCGTTGATATTTATTTTTAATAAATAATATAATAACTTTTTTATTAAAAGAATAAATAACCAATAACAATTTCTTTATCTTAATTTCGCGTATAAATTGTTTCTTTTTAAAATGATGTTTAAACAAGCAGATGTAAGATTATCTACGTATACGAGTTCATGTAGTACATATATGTTTTTATTACATGTGTTGTTCACACCTTTCTGTAGTACGGCTTCTCTACCTGAGCGCATTAATAAAATTTGTAAATTTTGAGTGTAAAATTTTCATTCCGGTCAAGGTTTTGAGCATTTAAATCTAGTTTGATATATTAAACTATATATTATCTGAAAGGTGTATACCCAAGGATGAAAAAAATCTTGACCGAATGGAAATATAATCAATGGTTTTTATGATACTGGTGATTATTTAGAGATGACTGCACGATTACAGCATTCTTTTTTAACGAAAAATTTCCGTTCCGGTCAAGGTTTTGCATACTAAATCTAAAGATATCGATTTAATTTTTTTACATTTTATAGGCCTGGTCGTTGTGATTAAAAAAATCGTTTCCGAATGAAAAATTATTAAAAACTTTTGGAGATATTAGGTGTTTTATGAAGTCGACTTCGTCATTCCGGCAGCTAATTTTTGCGATCATAGCTCATTCCGGTCAAGGTTTTATGTATCAAACATGTACCTATCAAATAAGTTTTTACATATTTCGATAGGGCTCTGCTCCCTCTATCCACAGATCAAAAAAATGAAAACCGAATGGTGATAGCTCATACCTAACACAAGTTATCGACCTTTTTATACATGTCACTACGTCTATTCCGTCGCCATTCCGGCGAATAGACCTGCCCGAGGAAAACCAAACTGGTCCTTAAAGCGCCGAATGACTTTGACGAATCTCTATCCGGAACTATCATATGATTGTGTATTGAAAGAAAAATGGTAAATTATCATTTTACTTAGCCATGCTAAGCTTCATTTCATTTAGTGTCCATAGAATTCAATACTTGATAAACCTATATGATGCAGTTCTGTAGATCGCCGTTTAATCGCTGTGTAATAAGGGGTGTGACAGCATTTTTGTTTGTAAATAGTAGGTAAACATCTCTCAAAATAAGCAAAAAGGTACTGTAGAATCAAAGTACAGTTTCTGAAAACGAAGATTGACTGCTTGTTAATTGTAAAGTTTCAGAGAGGGCCGCTGGAACGATAATCGCCAAAGGGTACCATCACCGAACACACCCTCCCCCTCCCCGAATAAAAGGGGGCGTGTATGGGTAGTCAGGTAGACAGTCGGTCTTTTCAGTCTGACAAGTCAGCCCATTTGTAAAACACCCTATCCAAAGGAAATTTTTAGTATTTATGTAGTAATTATATAGACATATGTTTTTGTTTGTATAATACTGTATTTGTTTTAACATACATGTGCTTTATTCCTAAAACGTGTGTAACATGTGTAACTGGATGGGAAAAATAATGATGGACCAGACAAGGATGTGAACTCCGATCTGGTCTGTCATTATCTCTCCCATCCCATTAAAATTTGATGCGGTGCTAACCTCTGGAAATGACTGGTTAACTCTGGCAGGAAAGAGCCTGGGGTGACCTTTGGGGCAAAGAGCCAGATTGCTCAGTTGGTAGTCCACCTGACTAGAGATTCAGTTGGTCTGGGTTCAAATAACGGTCTGGTTCAGCTTTATTTCTCCCATCCTGTTACATGTGTATATGCATACGACTTCAGCAACTTACGACTTTTACAATAATATTTACAATAAAGGTATTTTTATCTCTTTATTGCCTTTTTATCATTCAAGTCTGACAATGTTTCATTGGCCCAAACATCGGTAGGCCGAATTGTTGTTGAGGCATTCGACAATTTATGCAGGAAACATATATGTGCTATCAGCCCTATATAAAGGGAGTGTGTATAGCGATGAGCAGAACAATAGAAATCGACAACTAAATATGGCGATAGTCGGAAATAAAAGGGATAGCTGATGGGGTTTATGATATCCCTAATGGGATACAAATTTATAGTGTAACTGGTTATTTACATTTTACAACAAATAACGTACATCTACATAATATGTGAATACCGGTACATGAATACAACATATTTGGGATAACAAGCTTCTCTATAACCATGCTTTGAAGATTTAACCCTCTATAGGTCTGAAACTTCTTGGGAATTGATCTCACTATTGTCAAGTTTATAGATAAATGAAACCTTGCTCATGTAAAATTGTTGCATTTAACATGCATATTTGAAGTAAAAGAGCAATAAGAAATTTCCATTTTTTGCACTGGTTACCATAGTTTATTTAAATTGCTTACTGGCATCCCTCTTGTTGTTTAAGAGTGCTTTGGATATTAATTTCACATAAGCATTTTTACTTTTCAGTTAGTCCTAGTTCTTGGTGATCTTCACATTCCTCATCGATGCAACAGCCTTCCTGCAAAATTTAAGAAATTACTTGTGCCAGGAAAAATCCAACATATATTATGTACAGGAAACTTGTGCACAAAAGAGTCCTTTGATTACTTGAAAACCCTCGCCAGTGATGTTCACGTTGTTAGAGGAGATTTCGATGAGGTATATAAAAGATGTAAAGAAATTAGTCATTTTATAAAGCATTTGTAAAGGCATGAATATTCAGTAAGCCCCTCTCTCTCTCTCTCTCCCTCTCTCCTACACAACTAATAGAAGGAAAAATACCTGACAAACAAATATATGTTTTTCTTCTTGAAAAATATGTTGCAAGATAATTTTTGACTCACTTTAATGAAAATTACTTGTTATCTCTATTCGTTTACCTTTTACATCTTTGACTTTGAAATTTGTATAAATCATGTCCCAGGGAGATACTTGGAGCCCCTACAGCCTAAGTCATTTTGTACAATACTATAAACTAGCAATGCCCAAGATTCCATTAAGACACTTCATTGTAATTCATTTTTAATCACAATTACTTTATGTGTATAAAAATTATTTTGCAGAATCTTAACTACCCTGAACAAAAGGTGGTCACAGTGGGACAGTTTAGGATAGGACTCTGTCATGGCCACCAGGTGGTTCCCTGGGGGGACACAGAGAGCCTGGCCCTGGTCCAGAGACAGCTGGACGTAGACATCCTCATTTCAGGACACACCCATAAATTTGAGGCGTTTGAGCATGAAAACAAATTTTATATCAATCCTGGCTCAGCGACAGGGGCTTATAATGCTTTAGACAGGTAATGTGTATTTCATTTTACCCACACAAACCAGGAATGTACAAACAAATACACTGTTGAACTTTGGTACATGTATCTAAACCCAGTAATATTTTTTAAAAAATGGTTTGAGAATTATATGTAGTTCATAATGACTTACTGAATTGCAATTCATAAATTATTTAAGCTAATTAAGGCAAAAAATTTCATGTATTGTTATTCATCCCCACGTCAAGTCAAATGCTGTCACATTTATTATAAATTTTGATGCCATATTGAAAATGGAAATAGCTGAATTTTTTTCTATTAAAAGTGAAAATATGAAAATTGAGGTATCCTCCATTGAAAAAAATAAAAATAAAACACCTGCCTGTCACTTTGCATTTTGAAATGATTAGCTTAGGACATTAGAGGTTTTATTTTAGGCTCACTCATAACTAGATCAAGCCAAAGATTATTGTTGCTACAATGCATGTCTTCCGTTTGTTTCAGTAATGTTACTCCTTCCTTTGTTATCCTGGATATCCAACAGTCCACCGTAGTTGCGTACGTCTACAAATTGGTTCAGGACGACGTCAAAGTAGAAAGAATAGAATACAAGAAGAACTGAAATACCCTCTAATTATGTGTAGTAGAGTCTGGTTTGATGTTTTAGTGCAATATAAGACTATGTGTAACAAGTTCGGTGTATCTCTATTTTGAAGACTGGAACAATTAACAGCTTTAGTAATTATTTTTGTTTCATGCAAGCACAAAACACCAACATTGTGCATCAATATGAACTTTGTACATAGAAAAATTGTTTTTCTTTCAAAGGATTCTATGTATTTGTTGTTTTCACTTATACTAATAAAATTCAATATATGTCTACTATATCATTACAGCAATTGTTTTCTTTTGACGACAGCAGTGCTTTTATTTCTGATACACCACAGAAAATTTGTGCTCTAACAGCATCATATAGAGAGAGAGCATTGTTATGTTAAATCAATACATTTACTTCAAAATTGTGGTGAAAACCCCACAGAAAAATCAAAATGTAGAAATATTTGAGAACAATAAGGTTAAAATTAACAACCCAGTTTCTGTGGAACATGCAGGAATAAAATCACAGAGATGTCGTGCATGTATGGGTCATGGAATGATCAAAACAAGCTTTGAAATGGTTTTCATCTTTGTTATGATCCACCAAACAGTACAAAGAATTTGAAAATCAAGAATTTACTGTATATTTTTTTAATGTAAAAAATAGACATATCTATCATCAAAGTGCATCTACAACATATCAAAAAACATCAATATACATATACATTTGTATATTATACGTAGCTATCATATAGCTGTTCTAGATCTCTAAATGTCTGAGTCAAATGACATTCCCATCCTATATAAAAACATGTTTGGCACACAAGTCAAATCTACTTGACATATCACATTTGAATGCTCTAAAATCAAATATCTAAACATAAATCTATTATAAAAAACAGCCTGTACAACATCAATAGATTAAAATAGTCCGTCTATATTAATTGGCCACTATCTACTTAACATAAATAATTAAAAATTATAATGAAACAAGTATTATCTTTTGATGATGATATTTAAACGCAAGTCATAGTGCAGAAGTGAAATTCTTTTTTAACATTAATACTGTTATGTGTAAAATACAGATTCATTAAATACTGTGATGATTATAAAGAATTTTTTTTGGAAATTTAGTACTCTAGTTTATCTGGATCTCTCCTTGAACTTATATCTTCCTCATCACTGAGAGAGTCCCTCCTTTTGGCTGGAGATTGATCTTCTGAGGAACTGCCTGAGTCAGAGTCGGAGTCCTTCTTGAACGACACCACTCTTTCTTGTGACTGTGGAACAGGTTTCTTTGAACTCTCCGTCGTTTCCGACGTGTCTTTTTCAAAATCATCGGTATACGAGTCTGATTCGCTGGGTTTGTTTTCTGCTAGCGTCTCTGTCTTCTTGTCGTCTGCTGTCAGCGGTCTTGGAGCCGTCTCTGTGTCTGTGTCAGACTTTGTCTTGTCTCTGTCCGTCGACCATGTTGTTGTGTCGTCTGTTGACGTCCTGTAGGTATCTTCTGTAGATGTATTACCATCAGGTTTTTCAGATTCTTTATTTTGGTCAGATTTCGTTGTTGTGTCTGCTTCACTTGTGGGCTGTGTTTCACTTTCCTCGGTTGAAGACTTTTGAACAGAAGACTCCTTATTTTTGGTCTCTGTTTCAGAGTTGCTGGAGGTTTCTTGTTCAGACTTTTGGCTTTTAGAGTCTGTTTTGTACAAAATAACATTTTTTTAGCTTTATTTCATCAACATTTCACTTCTAATATTAAAAAGATGTCTAGTAAATATCTAATGTCTCTAATAATATTATCAAATCATTAAAAGAAATTGGATCAAAAATAGTCTTAAAAACGGGTACACAAGTTTACAATTTCATGATGGGTGCTTAAACTTCAGAATCTGGTAAACAGAGATATTCTTCATTTGCACATGTATTATCAATTTGAGCTTTAGAAAAAATTATTTTATTTTCCATTCATATTAGGGCAGGAAAGTTCACCATCGGTATACATGATGAAAACAAAGTGATATATGGCATGTCATTAATTCAATTTATGGCTATCATTTTGAATTAAAATACCTTCTGGAATGTGGCCCAGTCTAGAGAGTGGTCTGTCATATCCTTCCCTGTGTATATTTTTGCCTGAATAGTTTTGGTCACTCTCAGAAGTGTCAGAGCTTTCTTCCTTTTGTTCAGTTTGCTGAGTAGCTGGTGTTTCTTCCTTTTGTTCAGTTTGGGAAGTGGCTGGTGTTGGTTTGGAGGCTACATCATCTTTTTGCTCTGGTTTGGAAGCTTCAGTTTTTGTGGGAGTTTTTGATCTTGATGTTTCCCTTGTGGACGGCCTTGCTGGTCTTTTTCCTGATTGGCTAGAGTGTCCTCGTCCGGCTTGCTTGCCTTTACTGTTGACCGGAGATTTGCTTCGAGGACTTGCATCTTTTTTGGTTGTTTGCTCTTTTTCATCATAATCATCATCATCATCTTTCAAACTCTCTTCAAATGTCTTTGTCCTTAATTGAGAATTGAAAAGAGAAGTAAAATTTAAACAATAAGTTTGTGAACAAAACAACTATACATGTATATTGGTATGTACTTTCATAAAAAAAAATTACAAAGTCATGACATCATTGTGGGATAAATGCATGTGACGAATATCACTATTGGAAACATATGTCTATCAAAAATGGATGATTGCACTGATATGTAGATAATTTAAGAAAATTTGATACAGTACTTTAGTACCTCCCAACCCTCCTACCCCAGTATAAGACATAACTGCAGAACAAACAAGTGATGTTTGTGAAACACTTATGCCCCCCTCCCTGGGAAACATTCACAAAGAAAATAAACGTAAACTGTAAATATTTGGAATTTTTCTATGTCCAAGGACCATAACTCTGTCGAAAATGGCTCGATCGTACCCAATATCGAACTTGATCTAGATATTATCATGATAAACCTGTATACCAAATTTCATTTCAATATGTTCATCCTTTGCGAAGAAAATGAGCGGAAACTGCAAATAACTGGAATTTTTCTACATCCAAGGGCCATAACTCTGTCGAAAATGGCTCGATCGTACCCAATATCGAACTTGACATAGATATTATCATGATTAACCTGTATACCAAATTTCATTTCAATATGTTCAACCTCTGCGAAAAAAATGAGCGGAAACTGCAAATAACTGGAATTTTTCTATGTCCAAGGGCCATAACTCTGTCGAAAATGGCTCGATCGTACCCAATATCAAACTTGACCTAGATATTACCAAGATTAACCTTTATACCAAATTTCATTTCAATGTGTTCATCCCCTGTGAAGAAAATGAGCGGAAACTGCAAATAACTGGAATTGTTCTACGTCCAAGGGCCATAACTCTGTCGAAAATGACTTGATCGTACCCAATATTGAACTTGACATAGATATTATCATAATAAACCTGTATACCAAATTTCATTTCAATATGTTCATCCTCTGCTAAGAAAATGAACGGAAACTGTTGGTGGACAAACCGACAGACAGCAGCAAAGCAATATGCCCTCCCTTCTTCGAAGGGGGGCATAAATATTGATGACATGATTTTAATTTATGGCGCAACCTTCTGTTTTAAGAAGTAATTGAATAACCTTGCATGACCATTAGAAATTACAACCTCATAAACTTTATAACATCAAACAACCTCATAATTTTATCTTAACCACATCAAACTTAAATCGGTTTATTGATATGAGTTAAGTCTCCACACATGGTCTACAAAATAAAACTGCAGCAAAACTGGAATCCAAATTTGATAAGAACTGCACTCTTTAAAGAGTGAATAACTATAAAGAGAAAAAAAGAACCTTATCCTTGCTACAGTTTCTTTACTCACCATCTGACTTGGGGAGCAGACATCGCACGAGACGGCCGGGAATACTGACGTCTCCTCCCAAGTTGTATAAATTTCTTGTATTGATTGTATTCTTCGGGTGTGTGGTAGCCTTATATAAAAGAGAAAGACAGTTAGGTAATTTCTGAAAAACTTACGTGATAAAGATGTGTTGAAATGTATTTTGATGAGAATAACAAGCTCGCTACCTTCTGCCTGTTCATAATTTACATCATTCTGATGTAATCTGAATATCCTGGCGTCATGGGTTTTTTGAAAGTCTAACACTAAATGCTGCCTGTAATGACTGTTTATTTAGTAAACTATTTTGAAACTATGTCATTTTTAACCTTAGACATAGCATTGAGTTAGTATTCATCATATGCAGTTTCAAGCTATAAACACAATAAATAAACTGGATGCCGCATTTGAACAATGAAAATGGGCATCATATGTTTCCGATAATATGATTCATCAACAGGTTTTTTTTTAATAATAGTTAACACAAATGAGTATGATTATTAATAATGTTTTTATTTCAGATGAAGCTTAAATTAAAGCACTCCTACGAAAGCCCATTGAGCTCATTTTCGTAGGTAAAAAAATTTTTTTTTCGCAAATAAACGCGAAACTCGCGAATAAACGTGAAACTTTCGCGAATAAACGCGTAACTTTCGCGAATAAACGCGTAACTTTCGCGAATAAACGCGTAACTTTCGCGAATAAACGCGATATAACGCGTAACTTTCACGAATAAACGCAAAACTTTCGCGATATAACGCATTAGTTTCTCGAATAAACGCGAAACTTTCGGGAATAAACGCAAAACTTTCGCGATTAAACGCGAATTTTAAATATAAATATTGTTATTTAATAGAAGAAACCCTATGAAGAATAATTACTGAAAACAAATATATTAATTTAAATAAAACAAAATAATATTATATAAAGATGTAAATGAATTAGATTTAACCTTATACAAATTAACATAAATTCAAACGTAGGAAATCTTTAAAATCTTAGTACTGATTTTCAAAGAACATACTGCATCGTGCTTCTCACATTGTAATGGGTGCTGTATTATTGAAAATGGGGCAGCAACATATTTTAATTATAACCATTTTAATTCGAATTGAACGTTTAATTAGGTACATTTTAGAATTTAAAGGATATCATTGTTTAAAACGTTATGATATATATTATATCGCTGCAAGATAACTTAACGTCTAGTTTTATATCAGAGAGATAAGTCAAGCTGTGAATTGAAATTTTCAAGCTTTTGTTCAAATCTAGATGACGTAAATTCGTCCTCCAAATTTATCACATATGTCATTTAAAAATTAATACTAAGATTTAAAAGGTTTGTGCCGGTTAAATTTATATCAATTTTATAAGAAAAGATCATCAATGAATGCCTGTTCGAACACAGGGTCGGCGAACAACTGAAAATCGTAATATGATGCTCAAACTTATTATCTACTTTGGACATATAACATATAAAAATGTTATGATAAAGTTTTATCAGATTTATTAATATCTATATGCCAAAATGATAATTTTGTCTTCATAAATCAACGTAACACGGATATTATAATAATGATGAATAATAAGTATTTATTACATAAAACTTAAAATGTGTTTGTTTTCCATCGTTTTTCTTCATATGGGTTCTGTATGAAATGACAATATTTATATAATAGTTTCGCATTAATTCGCGAAACTTACGCGTTTATTCGCGAAACTAACGCGTTTATTCGTGAAAGTTTCGCGTTTATTCGTGAAAGTTTCGCGTTTATTCGTGAAAGTTTTGCGTTATATCGCGAAAGTTACACGTTATATCGCGAAAGTTACGCGTTTATTCGCGAAAGTTACGCATTTATTCGCGAAAGTTTTGCGTTTATTCGCGAAAGTTTCGCGTTTATTCGCAAAAAAAATATTTTTTTTACTTACGAAAATGAGCTCAATGGGCTTTCGTACACTCCTATACTTCCCAAATAATTTTTTTTTACAAAGTCATGGCATCAATTTGGGATAAACGCATGCGATGAATATCAACTACTGGAAACATATGACTATTGGAAATGCATTTATAACATATTATTCTTAGCTTAACTGAATTTCAATATATCTGGATGAGGGTGTGTAAATAAAAACACCAAAAGCCTACTCCACTTATAGCGAAAATTTAGCGATGTCAATTTTACTCAGATAGGTTATTCGAATAACAGAGATGCAACTTTATGCAAGTCTTCATATAAGAATTTACACACACATATAAATCTGTTTCAAATAACTAGACAGTTCAATCTCTGGTTAATGATTATTTTAAAAAATTAAGAAAACTAGTATGCAAACTGTGAATGAATGAAAAAACTAATGAATAATGCATTTATAACTTTCAAAATTGATTGCAACCTTTTTCCATTTCCAACGAGAGAAGCTGATTGTATTGTTTCTGCTTCAACTTGATCATTTGCTGGGCACTGTAGATTCTGGCGATACTGCCGATGTACTCCTTTTCTCCTCGCTTAAGGTCTGGATGGTTCAACATGGGACTTGAACGAAAGGTGGGAGGAAGTGACGCTCTACTGTACGGTCGTCTGTCATTATTGACCCCGACTCTGAATGCCAGGGGATCGGTGGGAACACAGCAACTTGTATGACGCTTTGGATTTACTAGAGTTCCATCTACAATTATTATTATATGCAATGAATTATAACTAGAAAGATGGGATCAAAAGTAGCATGTCCTCTGTCAAGTTACTGTTAATCAACTTTTACTTTACTTGTGGAGACTCCAATTAGTGAATTACCAATGATTAACCGGGTTTTTTTTGTGTAACTAATTTTCATGACAGCATCTATATAGATTAACTTTATTATATACATGTATGCCATGTATTACAATTACATGGTTTACAATGAGAAATAGTTGCAAGAAGGACATTATTGTGAATTCAGTCATTTTTTCCACACGCAAACAAGTTTATTTATAGTACCGGTACATGTACTTTATTCAGTATACAGTAAAACACGGCTATAGCGAACACGCTTATAATGAATTGACGCTTACAGCGAAGTGAATTTCATTCCCCAAGTCTCTATTTCATGTTGTAAACTTGACGGATATAACGAATTACGCTTATAACGAAGTTAAATTGGCCGTCCCTGGGACTTCGTTATAAGCGTGTTTTACTGTACAGTGTATTTTGTAATCTTTTATAAGAGACTCTGGCATTTTTAAGGTTTGACTACCTTCATAGGTTGGTGGTGGTCTTTCACTATAGTTCATCCATGGAATGAGCTTAGGTTCAGTGTAGTAAGGAGACATTGAGTTGTAACAATTATGATGCAGATCTCTTGAAACAGGCGAAGAGGCTATTAAAAAAAAATTATTATTGAGCAGACAATATTACCGGTAAATGATATTAGTGAACAAATATTTGAACATTATAACTAGCTACTCTCTTTCTCTGTATAAATTGAGTACATATCATAGTTACCTCTGTAATGTCTGTTTGGATCAGGAGACCTTCAACAGATTTGTAAAAGCATGTAAAAAAGCATGTAAATTTAATAATACCGGTAATATATGCCTAAAGTCACTAAAAAAAGTTTGCTGACTTACCTACTCGCCCAGAAAAATGTAGGTTTTTAACAATTTTGTTTTTGATATCCATTTTTTTTTTAACTGGTAAAACAAACATGCATAGTTCTATTTTCTTCTCTTAACTGTCAAATGGTTGCAGTTGTTTATGAATTCTATTAAAAAGTCAATAAAATGTATTTGTGAGACACTGAGTCCCAATGATAGAAACAAACTGACCTTAACCTTTACAAAAGACACCTATTAGCTGACCTATTCAGCTATATGATAAAGTTTTAAAGATATGACATAATTCAAAGTTATAGCAACTAAGGCTGAAGGAAAGCAAAGGCCCATGTGCCACATTGCTCACCTGAGCGACAATACCCACAACTCTGTTCAGATCAGGTTAATGGAGTCATATACAAATGTAGTAAAGTACATTGTATATCATGATTTGAACAAACTTTAATCTCATAACTCTTGGATCATTCCATACAAGTTTAGCTTTTCTGCAAACATGGTCCAATTTTTGTGAGAAGATTAATACAGAATTTTTTTTATATATTCATGTGTAAAAAAATTGAACCCCCAAATTGGGATCCTACCCTACCCATGGGGATCACGACTTGAACAAACTTCTGCAATTACTCAACTACACAACTCTCTGAAAAGGCTTCAATGCAAATTTCACCTTTTTTTACCAAATGGTTTTTGAGAAGATTTTCAAAATATTCCAATAATTTTTCAATATTTGTTTATTGTCTCCCTTTGAAAGAGAGCATGGCTCTTTATTTTAACAAACTTGTATCCCCTTAACCTAAGGATGCTTTTTGCCAATTTTGATTGAAATTAGCCAACTGGTTTTGGAGAAGTAAAAAAAATGTAAAAAGTTTGCAGACACTGATGCTGGACAAAAAAAATGCTCAGGTAAGCTAAATATTAAGGGTTCCTCTGCAGGCAGCCTATAGTGATCAGTCTGTCCGTCTGTCTGTCCATCATCACTTGTCTGGGGCATATCTTCTCTCCCTTTGGCCCAATTAGGCTCTTACTTCACCTACAGAGTACCTTTGGATAGAGAGTGCAGTGACCTTGAACCAAGTTTCTAGGTCTAAGGAGTCATAGCAGAATAATCTGAAAAAAATCCTTGTCTGGATCATAGATTCTCTCCCTTTGGTTCAATCTGGCTCATACTTCACTCATATATAGTGCCTTTGGTCAAAGGGCTTGCAGTGACCTTGAATGACATTTCTAGGTCAAGGGTCATGGTCATATAAGACCATGCAAATCAATAAATTTCAGAGCACATTTCCTCTCTCTTAGCCCTATCTGGCTCATACTTCACATAAACAGAGCTTTTGGTTAGAGGGTGTGCAGTGACCTTGAACCAATTTCAAGGTCAACTTTGAAAGTCTTAGCAGATCTCTTTAAAATCCAGTTCTAGACCACAAATTATTTCCTATTGGTTTAATCTTGCTTATATTAAACCAAAATAGTCTGTTGGTAAGGGGTAGTGGGCTTGAATTTCTATGCCAACCTGAAAAGTCATAGGTCAATGTCAAAGCAAAATCCTCTGATATGCTTTTATCCTATTTTCCATTACTTAAGTGGGGCCATTTGAGATGGTCACAATCTCTATAATGTCTTGTTTCTCAAAAGTTTCAGCTGTTGATGGGTGCAGGAGAAAAAATGTTTGCTATAATTTAAAGAATGAGTTGAATATTAGCAATGGAAAACAAATTCTACTTACAGGCTTTCTTCACTTTTGGGATCATTGTTTCCTCTTAATTTGCTTTGCTGGAAATAAAGAAATACAATGTTCTCATCATTATGGAAATATCTTTTTAAATAACAAAAAGAAAAGATTTTCTATCTATTTACATAAAACAAAATGTGTTTGTTTAACACTATGACACAAATCTTGACTTTTTAATGCGGAACATGTCTTTAATATCAGATGTTATCCATCATAACATAATCTATTTGTCCAAATATTTAAAGGCCAATTACTTAATTACATTTTTACAAATATTAAATCTTGCTTCTCAATTTTTGGAACTGATACTATCAAAACAACTCCAAGCTGGAAACTGTCACTCAAGGCAAATTACTCTTTTTGGACCCTAGCACCATACACTTTTGCCAAGAATCAGTATATTGCTTATAATCTTGTAATCTATACAAATTTAATCTTTAAAGGTCATTGTCAAATGTCAAATTGTGGTAAGAATAGTCTAAATAGTTAAATGGTATAAATCTTTTGCAGCGATTCACCAATGGTGAATCATGGAATGAATACCTTTTTCTTTCTGTTGTTGAACAGTATCATTCTGGTGGAGGAGAACCCCACATCATATACACCAGCCACTGGGCTGGTTTGTGGCCACGGTCTTCCATTGAAAGGTTCCCTGCAAAATATGAAGATCTTCATATCAATATCATATCTAATAAATATAGCACTGTGATATTAGATGTATATTTTAGGGTTTTCTTTTAACCTCTCTGTACAGAACTCAAATTCTGTTTGATTTATCTGTAAATGTGTTAGGGTAAACCAGTAGTTACAGTTATAAAATGATTTACTAAGACTTTGAAAAGAACCTAACAAATCTTCATTGTATCTGTAATTTCACTATATTAGGGTTTGAATTAAGAGAGTTTGACTGTATTGAAACTTGATACACAAAGCAAATATAGTGTATCTATATGTTTATTGGAATAATTTGCCCAACCAATACTGAGCAAATGATTAAAGTTTTATATACATCGAACACATTAAAGGCAAATAAAGTGGAGAACTCATATGAATAACACAGCAAATATACATACTTGTATATGTCAAATTAATAATGTGAAGAATCTGGAGTGGAAAAATAAATTTACAAGTTCACACCTGAAGAATTCAGGAATGATTAATTATCAATGTTGCTTAAGATCCCTCAAGTTTTCTTGTGAAAAAGATGCACTGTATGAGTAGTAAGCTCATCAGATATTATTAATCTTTTAAAAGATGAAAACACTTTAACCCATTATCAAAACCTTACGAGAATGGAACAAAATAAGTGAAAAAAGCATTTTAAACCTGGTTCTACTGGCAAAGCTTCATAATTTACAAAGACAAAATCGAATTATGAGGGTATGATCTGCAATACGGTATGACTGCCACCTGAATAATCGAACTATGAGGGTATAATCTGCAATACGGTTTGGCTTCCACCCGAACCCTTTGATGGCAATAAATTGTCTAATAGATTAGGTAAATGTTCACGCCAAAAGTATTGGTTTCACATGATTGTTTTGAGTCTGCAATCCTCTGTTACTTTGTAGTTATTGATAAGACAAGACTCACAATAAATAATTGATTTTGTCTTGTGCAATATAATTGTGAAATAAATGCAATGTAATGCAATACCAGGAAACATATTGTGATTGAATAGTTTATTAATCAATGTCTGCAAATCAATCTGCAAATAAAGTCAGTTATCTGTAAAATTGCTCAAAATTAAAAAGAAATCATTATATTTTTTGACCACCATATTTGTTTGCTTAACACACTGAGTTTGCCCAATGAAAACATTAATCTAATTTAGAGATCAATTTTTATTCCAGCCGACCTGTAATAAAAATACAAAGATCTGCATATGGAATGCTTTGATATGGAAAGGTTCAATAAAGATTTTCTTTGTGTCATAAAATCCCACCCCCTTATCTATAGACAATGACTATCATAAAGTTGATTACTTTAGCACTTGATCTACTTAGTGTATAATTCTAGAAAATGCCAGCCTTCCTCTGACTTAAATGATTTAAAAGCTTTCACAGCTTATGGGAGATTTCATTAATTCAAATGAATGTAAAATTTTACAAGTACCGTAATTGTTTTGCAACTTGCTGGAACCTAAAAAATGTTCAACTTCACACGCTAATTTTACAGAAAACTTCACTACAACAATGAAAGCATGATCATATTCTTTTTATACTTAGGACAAACTTTAGGGCAGATCATTTGGTTACATTTCTTAGATATTTTTTAAATCAAAGCTGGTGATTTAACTAACAATCCTTTTTTAAATATTTTCCTTAAAGTTTCTTAATTACAGCATAAAATGTTGTTGATATTTATTGATCAGCATCTCAAATGAATCAGAATAGATGTACATATATCATACTTAAGTGTGTCATAATTGCAAAAATTTTCAAATAATTTTTTTCAACTATTGTACGGTACATAATATATGACCATGAATATATGTCAAATTTTTTGGAGACAATTCACTCTGCAACATTCATTTACTGGTTAATAGAAATAGTACCCCTGAATAGAATATGACCAGTTACGGTAACGTATATGAATTGCTTCTGTCTGGCCAGATCAAAGAAGTCGTCTATTTAATTCTTTGATCAAGTCACTTGTAACTAATAATTTTATCATTATAGGCATATATGTGTTAATATCTAATGTTTAAGACATTTCCTTAACTCAAAAATTGATTTGTAAAAGTTCCCAATAACTTCAGTTACTTTCAACTATACAAAGAACCTACCGAGGAAAAGTCCGATAAATCAGTGAATACTCTTTACAAATCGTGTTTGCAGACTACAAACAATTGAACAATACCCACGTAGGGGGAAATCTTATTGTGATAACAAGTGATTTGGAATGTTGGACCTTTTGAATTTGACAGCAGAACAAGTATAATTTAACCAACCATTTTTTATAGTCATATACACTAATTGCATAACTTCAATTTTGTTTAAAAGGTCACCCCCTTCTACTCTTCCAGGCATTGTTGTGCACATCAATACAAATTTAAACTGATGTAAGTAAATTTAAGCATTCTTTTTTTCTGGATCCCCCTCAAAGATGTGAACGAAATTGAAAGGGGGGTTGACAGCCCACAAAAAAGTTCCATGAAGAGCTATGAAAACAAAAGGAGCATTCAGAGAGTGCAGGAAGTGAAAAAGACTAAAGATTTTGAATGCCAAGTTGAAACTTAAGAGGAATTGAGACATAGAATCTCTTGCTATTTGTTTTAATATCTTTGTAACAAACAACATTGATTTCACAAAATTTGAACAAACATTGAAATCTTACCAAGTTCAACTGAATTTTTTTTTTTATGAGAGAAACTTTGCCATAGATTTAAAAAAAAATAGGCCAATGAACTTCAGATGGAATTTAAATTGTTAACATGCACACACTTCTGTATAAAAGAATACTAAAGATTGTGCAATAAATTTCAAAGTGAAAAAAAAAACTTACATAAGATCAAGCATTGACATGTATAGCTGTGACATGCATATGGTTCGGATAGTAAACTAGCATGGAGATGTTTGGAAAGTTGAAAATTGGGGAAAAAAAGCCAAAATGTGTAAAGTTTGAAATCTCATTTTAAAAAAAACAGTGGTATAAAAATTTTGTTCAATTCTTTCTTTTTTGGGGGGGAGGGGGTAGGAAGGGGGGGTGTGGATTTCCTCTGAAATAAATTTAGACATGAAGCATAGGTACGAAGTTTTAGGGCGGAATGTCAGAGCAGAGACTAGTTCCAAAAGCATGCACCTCTTAAAAGTAATTACTATAATAAAAAAAACCTGTTCTGTGCAACCTATCATGTCAATATTTTCATTAAGTTGATCACTGAGGCATATTGTCGGCCAGAGAGTCCCAAGTCAATATTGGTTCAAAATTGCAGTTGAGAACGCTGTCATCAAAATAAATATAAATCCTATTAGGATAAAATGAAAGAGTAATTTTGTTTGGAGAAAAATAAATCAAGCTATCGCCTTAATTCATAAAAAGAATAGAAAAAGGAAATTTAATGTGAATCCCTTTAAACAGTGTTGATAAATATCGCTATATTGAAAAAAGAACTTTCAAAAGAAAATTGGTGGGATTTTCGTCTCATTATGATTCACCTGGTACGTTCATTTCATTGATTTGGATATTTATAAAAGAGAAAAAGGATCAGATGCGTCTGAGATCACCAAATTGAAAAGTTAATGTAAAAGCAATAACACAAGCTTGAGGGAAAAGGATTATTCTGCCAATAGCAGAAAAAACAAAGTAAGGAGAGCAATATTGGTTCGGGATGATAGAACATATTCGATGTTTGCATTCTGACTGATAAAACAGCAATGCTTTTACCAGTCGATTATACACCATGCAGGCTGGTTTAATTGAATTAATCACACAGATATCCTGCGATTAGCAAAATCATTAAATCAATCAGAATAACGGGATTCCTTTTATTCTTCACTTTGACTGGATTTTTATTGACAGCAATCATTTTTTTTTCGTAAATTTTAGATAACAGTATAGGAAAGATCATTCTCACAATGTCAGGGGTCCTAAGTCCATTCGTGGCCGTGGAACCACCGGTGGACTCAGGATGTCTGACATTGTGAGAATGAAGAAAGATGGGCAGTTAATATAAAACTGATTAATTTCAAAGCAATTTATTGTATAACTAGATCTGCATCCTACATGAGTTAATTACTTACTTTTTTATGATATATATATACGGTATATATTGTTCAGAGTTTTAACACACCTGAGCAAAGGTAGCCCGGACCTTGGAGATACATTAACATTTTCAAAAGATTGCATATGTATGTAACAGAAATATTTTTAAACATAAACAAAGACTTAATTGTACAGTAATGATAAAGACTAGCAATTAGAAATTAAAGAAAAATTGAAATTTGAATACCAGAAATGTCATTAGAGTTTGGCAGCAAGAAAACCATGCCTTGCATGCAACTCTTTCATTATAAAGTAATTTCAAAGAAGTCTTATATGTAAGACATTTCAAATGCTGAGTATCAACTGCATTTTTTTACTTATCATTTTACACAACAATTCAATTCAATGGTTTATTGACATCATCATGTTGGCATACAATCAAAATGAAATCAAATGACAGACAAAAGAATATTATAACATAAAGGCTACAGCATGCAAAACAGTTTTATACAATACTTCATAGTCCCTGGAACTTAGAGCTGTCATGCAGCTGCACGACTTTATGATTGTTATGAATAAAATGTTCCAAAAATTGTTTGAAATCATCTAAATGTTGAATTAAATTTCAACATTGATCAAATTTATGTTCAATTGCTATGTAATTCAACACATTTGTTTAAAAGGTCACCCCCTTCTCCTAATGTACATTATTATTACCTAAATGATTGGTCTGCTTGTGGGAGAGTGTGTGTAAACCATATATATTTACATATGAGTATAAGACCAATCTTAGTTCAAACAGACATTGCTAAACGGTAACTGCTGCTAAAGTATAGTTCCTAAAGGTTTGAATTACAGGTTAACCCCCAAAAAACATTTATACTACATTTTTTTTACATCAAGGAAATCCGAAAGACACATCAAAGAAATCATTTGAGTACTGTAAATTCCTAATTAAACGCGAGGAATTAATATCCGCGTAAAATCGCGAGAAGTCCGTCTCGCGAATTTTAAAATCTCGCTTTTAATTTTGGGACACATGTTAACAACATGAAAGTAAGATAAACTTTCGGCATTCGCGATTTTATGTTCTCGCGATTTGATGGTAAATCGTTGAATCGCGGAATTAAGTACTCGCGTAAAATAAGGAATCTACAGTATTAGTCCTATTTAGTACATTAATCCTAAACAAATACTTCATGAGAAAGCATCTGATTCAGTATTTACTGTGGAATCATTAGATTTCGTGGTGGCTCAATTTTCGTGGAATTCGTGGGTACCTCTTATCCACGAATTTACATCCTCCACGAATTAATAAATTGAAGTAATAAAGTCATGTTTCCTTTTGTAGATATAAGAGAATACACGAAACTACGTCCCCACGAGCCTGTAAAATTCTAGCAATCCACGAAAATTGACCCCCACGAAAATTAATGATTCCACAGTATTTTGTTAACTGATTTTGTCCACGGATGGATGTCATTTGAACCCTTCTGATAACTAAACCATTCAACAAAATAAATCTACTGATTCAGAATCAATTTCATGAAGTGTTGGTGCTTGGCTTTATATCTTTAAGCATACAACTTTACATACATGGGTACATGTCCTATTGAATACCTTTTGGTATCCACAGAAGCAATCTTCCGCAATTTCAACCATAAGAGGCGAGTTCAACAGAGCGAGCGCTCACGAGTGCTCCCCAAAATTTGTGTTGCGGGAATAGGGAATTTTGGCAAGGGCTCGCAGGCGCTCGCTCTGTTGAACTCGCGTTGGTTTCCAGTTTGGGAGGGTTTTTTGTAGAAATAAACTTAAAGAAATAGTCTGCATGGTGACTTACCGGCGATACCGCTTGGATATTTGTTCGGATGTGGTCTGAGGGGGCACAGGGGTGGACTTCTTGTTGAATCCTGGGAAGGAGAAGAGCGTTCCCGGACATAGACTAGACATGCTGCAATCAGTGGAACTCTCTAGTCAGGATTTCAACGCTGGCTGTAAAACAAAGATTACATTACAGTTTTAAGGTTTTTATCTACCTGGCACTTTCCTGTTGTTTACATTAGAATAATAAAGTAATGGAATCTTATCACCATGTCTTTTCGATATTTTATTGCCTTTTAAAACATGCATATACTCTTACTGTGTATGTGGAGATAACAGTTTATTTTATATTTTATCAACAAGCTAGATCTACCTGGTACCAAAGTATTTAACTATTGTAATTTCACTTCCATTAATCAATGAAAACTTCACTTGAGCTATTATGTTCTTTCTCTCTTTTAGTTCTACGGGCATCTGTAGCAGAGTATATGTACATTAATTTTTCACCAATTCAGAATATCCAAGAGGAAATTTTTTTCTACATTAACTTAAATGCAGCTCATATTTCTTACATAACATGGCAGTATGCAAACAGGAAGACATCTCACCTTGCATATAGATTGACCTACCGATAACTTTTAACAAGAGATTGGATATGTCAAAGAGAGAGGGGGAGAGAGAGAGAGAGAGAGAATGGGGAGATGGAGAAAGAGAGAGAGAGACCTAGGCGTATATACATATTATTAGATATGAATTTAGTGATAACTCCTTGAGTGATTACATGATCAAACATAATCAATATTAAACAAGAAAAAAAATTGTCTATGCAACATATAAAATGAAAGTGCGTTGTCTAATATTCAGACTCGGTCAATGGGAGACCTTCGTGTGTGACATGCATATTTGTATTGATATGGTTGTGAAAGACGATAGGAACAAATGATTCCCTACCTGCAATTTCACAGATATCCGTTTCTTGGGGAATTATTTATGTTCACATTATACTTTATGTTTCACACTTTTCACATCGACGGGCGCCGCCATTTTCAAACGAAATGTCTCTCCATGGTTCCCGCGCCGGTGTCGTATAAGAAAAGTTCCGCTCCGTAAAATGGTCTGGTGCGAACCTGTTAAAGGTCCGGTCCGTAAAAAAATATATAATTCCGCTTTACGTAAAAGGTCTGGGTATATATTCTAGTTCTATATCTCCAATTACAAATGTTTAATTTCAAATAAAAAATTATTGGCACAAACACAATATGCTACAATAAATTGGCAATTTCTAACAAAATTTTTTTTTTGAGAAAGTGGAATTCTTTTGTTTGCAAGTAACACGATGTTGCTATAGAGTGTAAAATGTTGTGTGAATAAATGCATGTTATTAATATCTATTAATTTTGCCAGATAATAACGTTTTATTTTGTTTCAATAAAAAATTATAAAAATAAAATGCATCTTTCGTTCATATTTTTCAAAGTGGATAAATTCCTTTAATTAAAAAAAAAAAGAATTGAATCAAATTGGTGAAATTTAAGAAATATGTTTCAGAAATGATACTCAAAAAATCCATTAAATGAAAATTTGTTTTAGCAATTCACCTTAAAGATTTCTTAATTACATACATTTGTTTAGAATAACACTTTTAAAAATGGCTTAAAACACTTTGTGAGTGTTGGACATTTCAGTAAAATCAGTATTTCTATGAAACAGTGCAATCACATTTCTTTCAATTGTTGTTCTTAGATATATATGATTACAGTTTATAGATTTTTTTTAAAAACCGTGTCCTTTCAAAGACATGATAATATACACTTTTTTCTCTTCATGATCTCAAGCTCTTCTCAGTAAAAATGTTCTTTTTAATCGATCTCTTTTGTTCCTCTTGTTAATATTGGGGGTAGATTTTTGGATGAATATCAAAATCATACCAGTGTATGTATTCATCGATTGCCGCGCAAATCGGTGGAGTGGGGAATTTTTGAAACTCCGCGGTTATTTTTTAGTAGATAGCCGGGATAAAACTACAATCAATAATTCAGATAAGAATAAAAACAATAATTAATTTAAACGATAAAATTCCCAATATTCGTTGTGATTATTACAACTGGACCGACCTTTTCTTTGAGCTATGATATTGGATAACGGATCCCACCCCCGAGGCTATAGCAAAAAGATCGTCGGGTGAAAATCAATAAGGGTATCAGTTCAAACTTCGACCCCTAATTCCATATTTCATGTTTACTGTATACAGTGTTATTTTCGCCGCGTGTAATGTTCGCCCTTCTTCACTTGCAAACAGGTTCGTCCCTTCTTCAATTCGCCAAGACACAGTTGCGTTTAAAGAGAAAAATTTAAGACAATAGAATTTGCCTGCTGACAACGAGGGCGAAAAATAAAACGGGGGCGAATATTTCCCTGTATTCAGTAATACAAATTATTCGTTGTATCTTAGAAAAGGGGTACGATAGTGTATATAGTTAATTGAATGAAGCCACTGCACTGCAGTTAAATATAATGTTTCTCTATGTCAAATGAACCTATTAAAATGGGTGAATTTAGCCTTAATTAGGGAACGATGTGAACTTTACGGATTGCATTGCTATAAATTTTACCGACATATAAATTTCAAAATATACACACCGAGTACAACTTTCGTCCACACTCTTACACAGCATGATTAGATATAAAGTTTTAAAAAAAGGAGAAACATCGAAAGAAACTATGATAAATCAACATTCAGTCAACATACACTGTAAAAAATGTTTAACATTAAATCATAATAGTCAGACTGCCCATTTTATAATAATAATTGAATTTTAAAATTTCTCATAAAAATCACGATTGAAAACCCAAAAATCGGTTTCAACTTATGACTTACAGATCAAAAGTCTTCTCTTGCCTCAGAATTTTTTTTTTATAATATATGGTGAAAATTTGAAGATTGATGAGGGTAATTTAAGAATTTCTGAGAAAAGTTATGCAACACCATCAGTAATAATGTCTGAAGAATTTTTAAGTATGTATTGGTTGAATTGATAGGTACAATTATGAAATGAAATAAGCCATTATATAACTATAATAAAAAAATTTTATGCCCAGTATAAAGGAGCAAAATAACAACAGTTTTTGTGTGGACAAAACCAAGCTCTGCGCTTTGTCAACCAAGTTTTCAAGAGAAAATTTTTCCTGCAATGAGTTATGAGCATGTATTCAATTAAGTAGTTTAGTGGGTTTTGTAGACTATTCTATTTCATTTAAATGTATCAGATTCTTAACTAAATAAAATTGTGTAACACTCTTTTTTTTTGAATTGTCACCGAGTCCATGGACTACTTTCAATTAATCTATGCAAGCTTCAGAGTATTCAAGGTTTCACTGACATCCCCATAGTTAAATAGCTCTAGCAATAGATAACATGCAACCAAATTTGAATAAATACATATGAATAAATTCCATGAAAAAGATCTCTCTATTTACAATTTTAATGTCAGATGATTTCATGTTGATACAACAAAAAAACAATGATTCCTATCTACAATTTTATTAACACAATAACAAAACAAGACAATGGTAAACTAAGTTAATCAAAGTTTTAACCACGGATGAGATTCTAGGGAGTCCTTGTTTCTGTCACCGTAATCGTACAAAAGTTCTTCACCGACAGAAATGTCTCTTGAGGCCATCAACATGAGGTATGGTCGGTTCTTGATCTCCGTCAGCTTGGTGTGACAGTTGCCTGCTGTTTTACTGTGATTGATGAGTCGGCCCAATCTTCCACTCTCTGCTGTTGCATCGATACTAAAATAATAGAAAAACAATATTAATTTATATTTATCTATAATGTTACAGACACTAAAAATAAAATTTTAAAAGCCCAGATGTGAACTTCACCTCATTAAGACTTATTTGTGACCTTTAAACCCAGCATTTTTAATGATCTTAGGTTTGCATAACTATACTTTAAAATTTCTTCTTTTCCAAAAAACTTTAAACACGTTATAAATGATTAAGGATTTTTTGTGTGGATTATATAAAAAATTCTCCTGACAAAGCTCATGAACAAGGGAAACAACTTGTTACCAAATTATGATTGCAAACACATTTTTTTTCCAAAAAAAAATAAAAAATTCAAGCCTCATTTTTGACTTTTTGCCCTTAAATACACTTTTTTTGTCAAGCCTTTTGACCCATAGCATCCACAACTACTATAAATGCTACCATTTTTGTTATTTTAGCTATATGACATTGTTTCTGGCTTGTTCAACACAGGTATTAAATTGACATTAATGATAGAGTAACAAGGTTTAATTTCAATCAAAATTTGAATTTGTTGATAAACTAAATAATAAAACATGATATCCAAACACATGTATTTAATAAAGAAAGCTCAATTTAATGTATACATTTGTTTAGCAAAATCACCAATCTCACATTTCATTTTCAGCAACAACTGCCTTTTACCGAACAAAGCCAATTTGAAAGATAAACATACCAGTAATTTCTATTTTTGTGTACAAAATAGTACATATAACAACCAAATTGTGGATTTTCTGAATACTTCTTTTCTCTCTGCTTTGCTGTTGAAAGATCAATGAGGTCTCCTGCGTATTCCACAACAAAATCTCCACGATAAAAATGTTTGGTTGCAACGACGCCTCGTCCTTTCTCCCCTAAGTCAACAACCTAGATCAAGAGATAAAAAGAGGCATTAGGTAAGCTTTTATATATAGCATCTAAAGTATTAGTATTATACCATCTTTCAAAGGATCAATAGACTGATAATTTTACAATGACATAGTTATTTACCGAAATTAAACATCTGACCGAGGAAGCAGTTTCTGTAATTGGAATAATTAAGGGCAAGAAAGGCACAGATCATCAGATCAAACTTGATGCTTTGCATCTCATTAGATCTGAGGATCTGCACCTCGAGGCGACTAGATGTGATCTGACCCTCTGGATCTCCTCAAGTAACTGCTATATCGTATATCAGTTATTAACATTTGTCCCAAAATTTGTGAAAATGGGGAATATGTGAAACTTTTAAAGTCATGTCACTCTATTTTTGCATTTTAAAAAGTTTCTATTTGTATATAATAATGGATATTATTTTTGTGTATTCGATACTTTGCTATCTAAAAGTGATCGTGAAAAGGTGAAAATTATATCATAGCAAAACTATCGGATATACAGTATATTTACTCCAAAACATACCTCTAAACCTTCCTCAATATTTTTCAGTACTTTTTCCTCGATTGCAGCTTTTTTTTCTTTCTTAAAAATAGAAAACCATAGCACTTCAAAAACTAAATACATGTATTATAGAATTTAAAATAGTCAATATCAAACAAGTAACAATCATTATCGAAAAGATAAAACATTGATTGATCGAAGAGAAAGTGAAGAAGAAAGACAAGGTCCATGGACCATGTTGCTATCCTGAGTAGCTAGTTTTAATTACCTGGTATCTCTTCAAATTAAATTCTCACCAACTTTAATGACATATGAACATCCATGGTTTTTTAAACTATTAAGTTTACATTCACATTTATTTGAACAAAACAAAATGCTTTTTTGATTCAATTATTACTTTGGTACTTTTAAAAGACAAAAAAAGTCACTGCAGAAGAATTCACTTGCATGTATTTTCAATAACATTCTTTTAAAATTTTAATTTGTAGAAGCTCAAGTAAATTATCACAAAATTGACTTTGATACAAAGCAAATCAATAAGATTCATTAAGGAATGAACTTTATTTTTACCGACATCTATGTGATAATTCATAAATATAAGATAACTTGGGGCTGTTTTATTGTTTTGAAACTGAGAAACATCTAAAAGAAATATTTTAACTATTTCCAATTTTGTTATCCGTGTACTCATATAACATTTACATACAAAAAATGTCATGTACCGTAGGTGAAAATCAAATTCATTCCTAACATCCAATTTTCTACACCTAAGTTAGCTTGGAAAATGAGACAATCTTTTTGTAAAATATATATTTTTAAAATGTATTTCTTAAAAGACACATTTCCCTGAAACCTTTGATGTTTAAGTGTTTAACAAGCCATCGTTAGCATGTCACTGTGACCTTGTTCAATGGAATATGGCTCAGAGTTTCCGGAGAACGATTAATGAATGAAGAGTGCTTAATAGCACAGATGACTTCTACTACAGACATTCACAACAGACAAATTATGATTGAAAAAAAAAAGCTCAGTGACACTTTAGCCTTTGGGAGGCTTATCCATATTTAGCATAATCTCAACCAATTATTTTAGGCTCAAACTGATCAGTTTTCATACCTCTAATTCTGACTTAGGTTTGCGACTGCTCCTTCTCACAGGAAAATAATCTGTTAACAGTTTGTTATCTTGCCGCGTCTCTACTAATTTTCTGAAAATGAATTTCAATAAATATCAGAATTGTATAATTGACAGTAGAAAATTACAACATCTCTGAAAACCAGATCCCTTCCAACCACCCTATATAAAATGCTCTGCTAGCACTAGCACAATGGGTAACCCCTGAAAACTGAACACCAGCCATTTTGTTTAAGCACATCTTTTACAGATGAAGAAAAAAAGGTGGTCAAAACATATTTCTATACTCTATTTTTGACGAATTAAGAAAGCATGTTTTACATGCTAAAGAACGTAACTGCTCTCCAAATTTTTGAATCTATTTTTGAAAATTCTTTTTATTCTATAGTACAATGAATTACAATTAGTGACTACATATGAAATAAAACATTATTAACATCATTACCGTACTTAAATTGCCCTTACTTTTTCTTGTTCATCTTTGCCCTGGGAGAATTGACAGCTAAGGTTGCTCTGTTAATTTCTCTTCTTTCATTTTGAGATGCTTTTTCAACATTAGTCTGTAAAAACAAATAAATATGGCTATAACTATACTACAACTATAATACATTGAACATCATAAAGTAATAGAAAGTAATATAAATCAGCTGCTAATGACCTCTATTAATCATTTAAAATCACTTAGCACAAAAATGGGAAAACTTTCCCAGCCTAGTTCATTCTTGTTTAAACTCGGTAGCTATTGAATAATGAATGCCGAAATATGTGTTACCTTAGAGTTTGATTCAGATGTTGGAAATTGGGACTTTGGGATACCATTGTCAACTCCATTCTTCTTTCCTAAAGAGATTTTTTACATCATTAGCAGAATTTCAATTTTATTTAGATTAGATTATAAGTTATTATAAGTTAAAGTTACACAAAATCCAGTATGGGGTGTATGGGGTCACCTCAGAATGACCTTTTTTAAGTATAAAAAAACCAAAAACATTATTAGTGGTACATCTTTATTTCTTGTAAGCCTGATGCATGGTTGCCTAAAGTTTCTCCTGCTAAAATTAGGAATGTAATTTTGAATGCATGAATGCCAAAAAAACAACCCAAAACCACAACGTAGAATCAACACGCATCTTTATAGCATTTGGTTACACAAGACACCTCATGTATAAATTTTCATTTTTTATTCATCTGTGAAAGAGAAAATAAGCCAGAACTACAAGCCAAAATTAGGGCAACGAACTGCATGTTCATTGATATTAAATTAAAAGGTCTTTCTGAAGTAATTAAGCCTCTGCCATTTTAAATACTGCACTCAGGGTTATTTTTGCCCTTCTTGTGTTTTAAGAGAGATAACTTGAAACATTGCAGTTTGCCCAGTCTTTAATTTGCCTGTTGACAACGAGGGCAAAAGGGGTGAAAATAAAACCGAGGCGAATATTTCCCTGTATGCAGTCTGCTATACATGAAAATTGCCATTTTAGTGAACTTGAAGGCAGCTTTTTCGACAAGAAAACAGTTGCCATATGTGTTTCCCTAAGAGTTTCAAGTATTTGCATCCCAAATATATCACAAGAATTATCAATTTATCTAAAGATGCTAAAGTTGAGTTCAGATTGTAAATTATTTTAAACTAAGAAGATGAAACAATCTTGGGCAATTCATAAGAAGGCAGATGCATTTATTGGCAAGATTAAACAAACCAAATTGTGTTTTATTTTAAGATATCATTGATCAGTTTTGTAGAATTTAACTTTTTAAAATCTAATTTGTTCAAAAGTCTGTTTTAATAACAGTATGCAGTAATACAGTAATAAAAAGGGACAACTTACATTTTTTTTAAAAATTTACAATCCTATCTTTACAGTGTTTGATTTGCAGTCAAAAGCATATGTCAACTTAATTTCTCTTTGAATTCATCCAAATTTCAATACTTTAGTAATAAATTGCATGAAAAACAATTTAACCAACCTGGACTTAGAAAATAATCATTGATCTTAACAGGTGTGGACTCTTTGTCAACATTGTCCATTCTGAAAAAAAAATGGAAAGTGTCATTAGTAAACAATTTTAAAGAGACCCTGACCAGAAGAAAAAAATTTTTAACAGAGGCCCATGGGCCACATCAATGATCAAAACAATAATGTATAACTTTGCCCCAAGGACTGTTGACTGTTGATTTCCATCATGAACAGATGAAAGCATATTTCTGGGCATGCATTTACATTTTTGTCCAGTCCAACGGTTGTGTTATAATTTTAATCTTGCCTTCTGTGAAGAAAAAAATTAATCTCAGACCTACATTAATTTGTTCTCAGACTCTTGAAACAGAACAGATCATCAACAGTTTACATTCCCAAATATTAAAACAGTAATGGTGTTTAGACCTTTGAATAATTTTCTTGGATAAAAATGTACCCCATATTGTAAATGAACTTTGTAGTGATGAAATGAATTTGGCAATATATATTTTTCGAATTCCAATATTAACATTTCTAAGTAAGAGTTTGCTTTATAATAGAGGTGTTAAAGGCCATTAAGGTTTTTTAAAAATACTTCAGGTATTCGACCATTCCTTTTGATTTTCAAATATCAAAATAATGAAATTTCACACACATTTTCTCACAATATTGAAAATCGTTACATGATACAACATTTCCATTGTCTTATGCTTTCGGACAATATTGAATATCACTCACCTTTTCATATATATACTGGCTGATATATTTTGTTGTGGTCAGTTTTGTCGCAAATGCAGTCTGCAGTAGTTTCTCGCTGAGTCTATCTACCCCCGAGAACCCCCAATTACCACCAAACAAGATAAGGTGATTAACAGTGTTAAATGTGCACTCAACCGTTTAATCAAAGGAATGCCCAAATAAAGTAAAGATTCCAATTCAAGATCCATGTTAGATAAACTGTAATTATTACGTTTATTAATAAAAAAAAAATAACAAAAATCGCGGATCAAATCCTGCTGAAAAAATAAAATTCCTCATGTTTATTAAATCTAGATACAGTATGTCTTAATCCAATAGAGGATGAGTAAAATAATAAATAAATTGATTTCATTTTCTGTCTACATAAAAAAGTGTTTAAGCATTAATTTTGTTTATTGCGGGTAGGGTCTTTGATATTTCGGAAGGTTTTGGTTTTTCTGGTTCACGATAGAAGGAACCAGACAACTTCCATGCTTTTCTTTCGGAACGTCTCTGGAATTAGCCTAAATGCGCAAAAGTAAGGCATTCTGGGAAATCCCAGTATGATGGTAGATCGTGGAAGAGCGTAAATAAATGTGTGCCTACGATTCTTCCTAGTGATGGCTAATGAACTGAGTGTAAGACAAAAGTTTCACTTATTGTAAAATTTAAGTTATACCAGCTGATATTTACTCACAAATGATAGGTTATTATATAGCCTAATCATTATGAAATGTCGATACTTTTGAACCGGTATCAACCCTTCCTCGTTACGAGTGAGATCAAGTCACAGAAAGTTGATGTAAAGTCTATTATTAAAATATTTTTTTTTTTTGTATATAAAAGTTATGTAATATATTTCACGACATGACAGATGGGGCAGGCGTAACACATATTATAGATAATCATACCTTTTTACTACTTATTAATAATATCAACCTATTGAGGTCTAATTTTACTTTCTTTTTTATTCCGTTGTTAGATTTCGTAATTTCTTATGATATGATTAATTAAAACTCGAGAGTATTCATTTAATTTTTGTGAAACTTCAGTAATAAGGCCATTCAAAAATTGTGTGTTTAGGGTAACACTGATGAAAAAATCAGGTTAGGTACTAGGTGGGATTTTTTAAAATTTTATCATATTTTTTTCTGCATGGATCCTAAGAATGTTTTTTTGTGTCATATTTAAAAACGGATTTTTAATAGAAATAATATAAAAATCACAACAGGATGAAAACAGACATTTAAAAATGGTAGGATCTGGGCATTTTTGTAGGTTAGGTCGGGTTACCCTAAACACACAAACTTTTTTTTAGGCCTAAGCTAATAGTGACATCTTCAATATAGTTGTTCCATTTTATTATTTTTTAACTATAAAGGTCACAGAGCATGGAATTCCTTTCATTTTAAAGAGGGTAAATATATCCCATTGAATTAATGCCACGTAAAAAACTGAATCAAATGAAAACATGTTTTAAATATATTTCTGATGCATTAAAATGTTAAAAAAAAAAAAAAAATGGGTACCATAAAAAGCCAGCATCCAGGGGATGAAAACTAGTTTTCTATATTCTAGTTCACTGATTTCTGGAATAGTTTAATTCATAAAGAGGATGCTGTGTGTCTTAAACTGCTTGCTGTAAAGAGAACATTTTTCATTGACTTTGAGTTGTTTAAATTAGAATTACAAGTTAAAAAGTCCAATTACACACTCTCACACATGTATAAATTATTAAATTTTGTCTTACCTACCACAGGACCCACTTGTTTTCCTTATGTCTATTTAACCAGGAAAACTTTTTTCTATGCATTGAAACGAGTTTAAGAAAAATTTCCTTTGGCCATGTCACTTCAAAATAAGATGAAATATCTTTTAAGTTTCCTGCAACAAACTGCAGACAAACAGACTGACAGACAGAATGTCTCTTTTTCTTTGGGCAGGAAGTCACACAGATTTAATCTGTGTGTTATAAATCTCTGAAGGAGTCAAGTTATTGAAAATTGACTTCCTCCTTTCAACATGTACTTAATATATAGTTACATCTTCTGAGAATTTTCTCCTCAGTTTCCTGAGAAAACTCATTGCTACTGACAAAAAAGATTCTAAATTTAAACAGTAGTTATTGAGAAGTATTAATAAAGCTATGTAAAGACAATTGTTTTTAAATGTGGTACATCTCTTTACAGAACGATTTCACCGACATATTATCAGCAGCATTAGATGAATCAGGCATTGCTGGGGACTTTGAAGAATATAATGAACCTGCACACCAAACTGTGTATCAAGGACAATCTCAACCAATTATAAGTGTAAGTTTTACAAACCAATCTCAACGTTGATATCAACTTCAGTTACTTGCATATAATAATAATGTTCACCATATATTCGGAGGAAACATTAACTCAGCAAATTTGAAATACAAATAGTAGACTTTTAATATCCAAATTCACAAATGTGCATAAAATTATTTTATGTTATCAAAAACTTTGAATAAAATGCAGATAGGAGGAGTTTCACACAACATTTCTGTTTCACAGCATGTCATCAACCCTGGTGCTCTAAATCCAGGAATCCCACAACAAACTCTGCCTGGAGCAACGTTTCCAAATGTCCAGGTAACATTTTTAATGATATAATTCACAAAGCTGAAAAGTTTTGAACTCTAACAAAAACAGAACACGATTGTGTGTAAGAAGGTGATAACAACAGAGTTAAGTTAATTTAAACTGATTCTGTGGAATCATTAGAAATCGTTGAGGCTCAATTTTTGTGGATTTTGTTGGCTCCCCTCACTCACAAATAAACAGCCTCAACAAATTATGAAACACAGTATTAATTCATTAACCATTCAAGTAAATCCACAAAATTACACCCCCTCAATCTGTGTAAACTTTTTCACACAAAATTGTACAATATTGTCACATACATGTATTTGCTGTTATCCATCTTTCCATGTGTTAAATTTTCAGTTGAAGACTCAAGTCTCCAAGGTGCAGAGTAATCTGTCTTCCCAACTACATCGATCATCATCAAGTCCTGCAATTATCCGCATTCCAGCCTCCTCCCTACAGAAACATGGAGAATCTCTTCAGGGCCAGATTAAACTCCAGACCTCTCAAATTCAATCCAGTTCTAGTGGAGGTCCGAGGATTATCAAAATCACCAGACTTGGTGGGCAGGCACCAAGCACTATCAAAGTACCTGTGTCAGGAACCACTGTTCCTCTCAGTGGAATCATCAACAAAACAACAGGAGGGGTAGCGTCAGTGAAGCTAGGGAGCTATGTCACAAAAAACTCAGCAGTGCCAACAATAAATCTAAATGATCTTTCAGGAAGAACTAGTGTTGCCGAGGTTCCGGTTAGTGATACTTCGAAACTGGCATCCGATTCTTTAAATTGGTCCAATTTAGTCCGGAAAGATCCATATACTGGTGCGTGCATGATTAATTTAGGAAATCTTGCAACCGCGAGTGGTAAGAAAATAATTATCACAACAACTAGTAATCAAGTGACGGGTGGTGTGAATCCCTCGCCTAGCATCGGTGCTCAAGTTATGTCATCAGGTGGCAGGATTAATCCCGCAGTTTGTTCCACGTTTGGAGGAATAACTATGACTCCTTCATCTCCAGCATTGCCAAGAAGTGATATTTTATCCAATCAGGGCGGAATGGGGAACATCAGAGTGAATTCATTAACGCCTGGTGCAGTAAATACTGCTCAATCCCCCAGTGTGTCCCTCCTACATGGAAATCCAACCCTACAGCACAGCATGTCTACTCCAGCTCTGCCAGACCTTGAGCATCCTCACTCAGTGAACGGACTCAATGGAAGTATTCCAGCTAGTTTCAAAGCTAATGTGACTCACAAAGACTTGTCCAGGTTGTGGAGTAATGAGGATGTGAAGCTAAAGAAAGTCGGTCCTTCTGTTCAACAGGTAAAGGCCAAAGTCCCATTGTCAGTAATTTTACTGTGTTAATTTAAAGTTTGAATTTACCAGGGAGGTTCCAACCCCCCAACCCCCTTTTAGTGTTAACACATAACACACGTAACAGCTCCATGTTGCAATAGTTTTGAGCTTCCCATTTAATATTAGACATTAACTGTGGTAGAGGTTTGTTATTTTTTTTATTGTGCTAATTAATTTTAGCTAACTGCACGGCAAATGTTAGGGGGAGGTGTAGCATCTCTGGAGGAGGATGAAGTAGAAGAAGAAGTCCAGGAACTGGGACATGCAGAAACATACAATGAATATATGCCAGTCAAATGTAAGAACCTCCAAATGAAATCAAAATAACCAAATACTTAGAGTTAGATGTTTTTCCTCTAGAATATACATCTGTAGTTTTCTAGCTATGAGAAAATTTGTCGAATTGGATGGGAGAAGTAAAACACTTAAATAAGCCCTTTTAAGTTCCTACTTCATATTCATTTCTTATTTTAAAAAAGTAAAAAAAAATATGACTATCAATTAAGTACACTTTTTTTTTTTTTATTTATTTTATATCAATTTCCTGCTATATAGTTTTTGGTATCCGTCTTAGGGGTCTAAGTTTATATGATTAACTTTGAGTTGACTTTTTAAGTTGACTTTTCTTGCAGTATCAATAGGAATAAAACACCCTGACCCTGTGGTAGAAACCAGTTCTCTTGCTAGCGTTGAGCCGACCAATATTTGGTACAACTTGTCCTTACCAGAAAGCATCATTGATAATGGAGAGCTCTCAGCCTTACAGTTAGAGGCTGTGACCTATGCATGCCAAAGGCATGAAATAATTTTACCCAGTAAGGATCGAGCAGGATTCCTTATTGGTAAGTAGAGTAGGATTTTCAATTTCATCATATAATCAAAATGGGTATTATTTCACTTGTATATTTAGCTAGATCTTTTATGTTGTAAATCAAGAAAAATAAACATCATTTATAATTCAGGGATGGTTGGAATACTGGGTATTGAACAAAGAATTACTTTATTCAGCTCATATTGAAAAGAATACTGGTCTATGCCAGTAAATAAGTACATATATCTACACATACATAATAATACATAATTTTAAGTAGTTTGGCTCTCTGCATCCGTCCATCTGAGTTTCTAGATCCAGAGTAGAGGCCATTTTTGGACTTCTCTCCCCCTAACCCATTCTTGCTCCGATTTCGCCAAAAAGAGTATGCAATGTCCATGAATTAAATTTCAAGGTCAAGTTAATATCGGACCTACATTTATACATGTACATGTATGCCATAGATATTTTTACCAAACTTCATTTATAGATACAAATTTTGAAAGAATTATTTGTTTTGTTGCTATATTTTAATGTGAAAAGAATTGTGTTGTCTACAGATGTACCTTTCGGCAAGGCTGTCCTGTGGACATATTTCTAAATTTGATGATAGAAATTTTGTTATCAAGTTTTCAATTCATTTTTGTCAATAGTTATTTCAATGTATGATTTATTTCACTGACATCTATTTACCAGGGGATGGTGCTGGAGTTGGGAAGGGAAGAACCTTGGCTGGTATCATTTATGAAAACTATCTACTAGGACGAAAACGTGCTTTATGGTTAGTATGCTTGGTACTTCACTACCACTTCAAATTTTCATACAGAAATTCAATTATGGATAAGAGGTACTCATGAGAAGAGGAACCCACAATAATACAATAAGAGGAACCCACAGAATCCACAATAATATTATTGAGCCACCATGAATAGTAATGAATCCATAGTTAATATAGCAATTTTTTATAAATAAAAATTTTAAAGACATTGTATTGGTAGACTTTTGAAATGGGTTTATATTTTGCAACATTTATTGCCAAATTCAAGTTATAGGAAAGAAAATGATTATTATATTTCACGTAATGTTTCAGGTTGAGTGTATCAAACGATTTAAAGGTGGATGCAGAAAGAGATCTCAGTGACATCGGTGCCGGAAGAATTGAAGTCCATGCACTTAACAAGGTATTCCATTTACAACCAAAAAACTGAAAAGTTATTGTTAATTTTGTCACGTGAATATCATTCCTCCTGAAATATACAGATAAGAATGACAGATTTTGGTCAGCTTCATTTCTTTTATATTTGTTTGACTGAATCAATTTTTTTCTCCTCTGTAGTTCAAGTATGCAAAAATATCATCAAAAGAAAATGGTAGTGTGAAGAAGGGAGTAATATTTGCCACATACTCTTCTCTGATTGGAGAAAGCCAATCTAGTGGGAAATATAAGACCAGGTTCAAACAGCTACTGAAATGGTGTGGAAAGGATTTTGATGGTGTTGTATCCTTTTTTCTACTGCCGACCTGTCACCATGAAATGGCTTTGGCATGTGATGTAAATTCCTGCCTTTCCTTCATTCTGTTAATTTATTTTTTTCTGTCCATTTGTCCTTCAGTCACTCATGTTGAATTTATTGCCTCTTTTTTATTCCATATCTTAACTTACCTTTTATTTAATAATCTACCACTTTTCTGCAAAATATTAATTTAAAATGCTTTATAGAGTTCCTTAATGGGTAATAGATAGTATTTGATGAATGCCATAAAGCTAAGAATCTTTGTCCGGTGGGCTCCAGCAAACCAACAAAGACGGGACAGACTGTCCTAGAACTACAGAACCGCCTGCCCAATGCCAGGATAGTGTACGCTAGTGCCACTGGGGCCTCCGAACCTAAGAACATGGCGTACATGACTCGGCTAGGCTTATGGGGAGCGGGCACTCCTTTTCCTGAGTTTAATGATTTCATTCAGGCTGTTGAGAAAAGGTACATGTATATTAAAACAGTTAATTTTAAAATGGACCACAGAAATGTTAAAACAATAAACTCTCAAAATATTTTAAAGAAAAAGAAACGGTATGAGAAATTTCAGATTAATGGGTCAAAACAATTTACAAATTCTGTTTCTAAATGAAATTGTCCTCCTACTGGATATCTGGTGTCGGAATATCTGAAGCTCCACTGTTATAATTTGAAGTAGACAGTTTAAATCCCATTTTAATTGATTCCAAATCTATAGCCCCTTAATGTTAAATGCATCAAATTCTGAACAAGAGTCATGAATGAAGGTTGACAGAACTTGATATTGAAAAGTATTTGTACATTTGTTTTACAGAGGAGTTGGTGCTATGGAGCTGGTTGCCATGGATATGAAGCTCCGAGGAATGTACATTGCCAGACAGCTCAGTTTTAAAGGCGTCACGTTTAAAATTGAGGAAATTCCTTTGGATAAAAATTTTGTCAAGGTCTACAATGACAGTGTTAGAATGGTAGGTTTCAATGTCAACTATGCAAATTGAAAAAAGAATCCTTGCCAAAATTACTGGTAATCAATAAGTCAATAAATCTGTTGTGAGTAAATAAGTATTGTTCATCATGATACCTAAAATGGAATGATTTAAAAATATTGTATTTTCTCTCCCCAGTGGGTTACAGCAAGGGAACGATTTAGTAAAGCTGCTGAGCTCATGGATGCTGAACAGAGGATGAAAAAGAGCATGTGGGGTCAATTCTGGTCAGCACATCAGAGATTTTTCAAGTATCTCTGTATATCGGCAAAAGTTCAACATTGTGTTGAACTAGCACGTGAGGCAGTCAAAAATGGCAAGGTTAGTTTGACTTAAGAGAGTAAAAAATCAAAAATATTAATTGGTGTCATGTGCAGTTACTGAATAATATTTGCTTAACTGAAAAAAAAAATAACGAATGCATTATGGAGCATTTGTGATGTATTCGTATTTTCCAAGTATTATGAAAATGTTTCAACACAAAATCATGAGATCAACTTCACAAAATGGTACATGTAGTAATTTACAAGTAACTTAAAATGTTTAATGTATCTCAGGAAATTTTAAAAAATTTCAAGTAAATTAATTTTTATCTACCATTTAGTGGAGGATCATATCAAAAGCTGAAAAATGATTTGTCATATACATGTATATCAAAACTGAATAAGTCCACTACAATCCAGCCTGTCATAAGTGACTTGTCATATAAGGCAAAGTTATTCAACTCATTGTAATACTGCATAAAACTACAAACATGTTTTTTTCCAAAAGTAGGGAAATAAAAGCTCCTTTATTCCCAAGTGATGTTACTTGTGCTTTTAACTCAGATATTTTTGATAAATTGCAGTAATTTTTGTGATCAAAATGAATGTGATTTTTAATACCAAGTCAAGAATGTTGAAATCTCTGAGGTAATCTTTCAGTGTGTTGTCATTGGTCTTCAATCCACGGGGGAAGCCAGGACTCTGGAACAGTTAGAGGAACAGGGAGGGGAACTCAACGACTTTGTCTCAACAGCCAAGTAGGTTTTACTTCAGTAAAAAAAAAAAAAAGCAATTAAAATACAAATGTTTTCAACACTGTCTCCATAGAGTACTGCTGGATAAAGAGTGAAAAGTGGCCTTTAACGATTTTTCCAAGTCAGATGTGTAGGTAAAAATCATTTCTGTGAAATTCAGAGAACTTAAATTTGTTCCTATTAGATTTATACAATATACTTCCCTAAAGAATTCTTTTTGGAATATACATATACTTCTAGATATGCAATTTCATGTCTTTCTCTGGAGTTTATACATCCTCTTTAAGCTCTCTGGTCAAAGTGGAAAAACAGCTCTATGTAAAATTTGGAATTGCAACTGATTTTTGACGTCGCATAGGTCTCTTGATTCCACAGTAGTGAAACACATGACCAGCATGTCCAAGTCAGACCAGAAATACTGGTTGATAGGCCATAAAAAAAACCAACCACACTACATTAAAGTGGCAAAGTGTCAATGTTATCTTCTCTATAAAAACAAACTGTACACTGTAATCTAATTTAAATTTGATTCAATTTGTAGAGGGGTGTTTCAAACTTTGGTTGAGAAGCATTTTCCTGCACCTGACAGAAGGAAAACTTTTGACATATTTGGACTAGGGAATTATGGGAAGAAGAAAGAACCTGTTCAACAGACAGAGAACAACAAAAGGAAAAAAGGTATTGGTATATGTAACAAATATACATTGTAAGTCAAAGTTCGTCCAGGCATCCTTATTTTGCTTTAGTTTCAACAAAGAGCATGAAAATGCTTCATAATTTAGCATGCAGTATAGCAGTATTTAAATAAGCATGTAAAGGGAATATATTTGCCTATGGCAATTTATTTTAAAGAACAAAAGAATAACCAAATTTCCAAAAAACAAAAGAGAAAGGAGGCAAATTCCGATGACAGCGATTCAGACAGCAGTTCGGATTCCAACTCGGATATGAGTGATTTGGAGCTGGACTTCCACAAAGGCTCGGATAACAGTGGAACAGATGTGGATGACTCCAATCCATTTGGAAATGATTCAGACAGTGATGAAGGTAGGAACACTTGAGGTTGAAGGCTATTCCAAAAAATGGTGGAACAAGTATCTTACTCACTTAAATGTTGACAAGAAAGATGGGTCAGGAGTCCATTATAATTTTCCTAACAAATGTAAATGTTGAGTAACACTAATGATGAATTTAACGTTGAAATTTGAAATTGATACAACACATATAAAAAGAATGAAGTATTTTAAAAACCAACAACATAAGTATTTGACTTGCCATAATAGATATATTCTTTAACACCAACATTTTCAAATGACACACTCCCAAAAGTTGAAATATATTTTACACAGATCCATGGCTGAAGAAAAGTAGCAAAAAAATGAAAAACAAAGATTTTAGTAAAAAGAAGAAAAAGAAGGGGAAAGAATTGGATGTTGATGAGGAGTTTGATAAGGCATTAGCAGCTGCAGGTTTACTGAGGAAAAATTGTCTGGCCAAAGAAAATGTCAATACAGTCAACAACTCTAATAATATGGACAAAAATGAAAAAGAGGATGCACCTTTGTACAGTAAGTGTTTTATTTTTGATTAATGATGACAAGATAAATCTTTAGTGGTCTATATTTGACAAGATATGGGGAAAAGTTTTAGAACCAAAAGCATAGGGATTCAAAATTGAGTAAAAAATGGTAGATAAAAATAAATAGAATAAAAATGGATAAATGGCAAATGATCAGGTCTTGCAATCTTTTTGTTAAAGTAGGGCCTCTTGAGATTATACCATCTCAACATTGTCTTGTTGAAAGCAGTTTTGTTGGGTATTGAGGCCTTATTATTTAGATTATAAGGGCTTTTGAAGGTTTCATGAATTATTTGAAAGTTCTTTGTCATAGTAATGAGAGTACTTTGTTTGTACACTGTAGGTATGGATGCTGTCGAGCAGGCCGTGGCCATGAAAAACGAGTTGTTAGACATGCTCAATGAAGTGGGAGAGAAGCTGCCACCAAATACATTAGATCATTTGATTGACGAGCTGGGAGGGACGGAGAGTGTGGCCGAGATGACGGGCAGGAAAGGTCGGGTTGTGAACACAGACGAGGGCATCACCTACGAGTCTCGCAGTGAAATTGATGTGCCTCTTGAAATCCTCAACCTGACGGAAAAACAGAGATTTATGGACGGAGAAAAGGTTTGAATTTGTTTTAACGTTTTTTTTCAAACTTTGGGATGTAGACAGTCAACTCTGTTTATTAAATCCTAAGTGTGAATGTCCCAATCATTATTTTTTTGATAAGTAAAATTGAGGCATTTATGATATATCCACAGAATGTAGCCATTATATCAGAGGCAGCTAGTTCAGGTATATCCCTCCAAGCAGACAGACGGGCGATCAACCAGAAACGACGAGTCCATGTGACCCTGGAGTTACCCTGGAGCGCAGACAGAGCCATTCAGCAGTTTGGTACGTACATGTTTTCAGATTTCTTGTATTTTTAGCCAACTTCATGGATATTTTTTAAGAGCTTGAATATTATGTTTAATTAAATGATGTCAACTTCTTTGCAATTTTGGACTTTACTTATGTATTTTTATTATTTTATTTTGAAGGACGCACACACAGATCCAATCAAGTGAATGCTCCCGAGTATATCTTTCTCATTTCTGAACTTGCTGGAGAACAAAGATTTGCTTCTACTGTCTCAAAGAGATTAGAAAGCTTGGTAGGTATTTAGATATATAGAAGATAAATTTTGAATCAGTATTAGTGTTTTACACTTGATTTTAAAATGCTTCTTTAGTACACAAGGTATGTAAGCAAAACTGTAAGTTGCTATAGAAATCTTAATATTAAAACGGGCTTATATACATGTACCGTTACATGTATCAACACAGTTTGTTTAGATTGTGATGGAAACATGTCTCATTTTCTGTATTTTTAACAGGGAGCTCTAACTCATGGTGATAGAAGAGCTACAGAGTCCCGGGATTTAAGCAGGTTTAACTTTGACAATAAGGTAAGGCTTCAGTATTTTATGGTACATGTATTTTTAACATCAACCCAGACCTCCCACCTCTAAGTTTTTTTTTGTTTTATTTTTACAGTATGGCAGAGCAGCCCTGGAGGCAGTGATGAAATCAGTGCTTGGCTTTGATGCTCCACTTGTACCCATTCCTAAAACTTACGACGGAGACTTCTTCGAAGGTTCATATTTAAAAATTGAAAATCTCTTTTTCTACTCCTTGGCATCTTGCAGGATACTGTGTATCATTAGTTATAGAGTTATTGCTTGTGTTGCATTAAACACTTTTCAGAGACTACAAGTCAGAGAGACTTGGAGGGACACTCATTGCTTATAAGAATTTGAAGTAAAGTTTAATGGTCAGATTCATAGTAACACTTTGAAACTAAATTTAAAAAAAATTCTTGCAGTTACATAAGAAATGAAATTTTGTGTCATTAATTGGATTAAAATTGAGAAGCTGCACCTGACAGAAGGAAAACTGTTGACATATGGTGGAAAGTCAACTCATATTGTTCCAGAATGATTGGTCTACTAGTTCACTAAAAGTCTCTTTCTCTATTATATTGGGCCTATAGCAAATGTATATAATTTTTGTATTACAGACGTGAAGAAAGGTCTGGCAGGTGTTGGTTTGATAAGCTTTGATGAGAGAATAGGAGTGCCATTACTTGAAAAGGGTAAGAGGACTGGTATATGCTCTGGTGCCTGTCAATACATGTACTGCTGAGGTTATAACATTTGAATTTTCATTTTCTTCATAATTTCGGAGCAAATTTCAACCAAACTCCACAAAAAGCATCTCTGGGTTGAGATTAACAATGGGGGATTGTCATAATTTAGATGTACATGTACCTGTATACAGTAAAACATGTTATAACGAAGTCCCAGGGACGGGCAATTAAACTTCGTTATATCCGTCAAGTTTACAACATGAAATAGAGTCTTGGGGAATGAAATACACTTCACTGTAAGCGTCAATTCATTATAAGCGTGTTCGCTATAACCGTGTTTTACTGTACTACAGTGAATGTTTTCATTTTCAGATTATAATAACATCAGTAAATTCCTGAACAGAATCCTTGGAATGGAGGTTGCCCTCCAGAATGCAATGTTTAAGTATTTTTCGGAAACTTTGACTGCCATTATATTGGATGCAAAGAGAAGTGGAAGGTGGGACATGGGAATTCTGGGTAAATCCTTTTTTTTATTTTTCAGTTTATACATGTAAATATAAAACACTTTTTTCACAGTTAATTGATTTACAACTTTACCTGTTGGAAATCTGTTTACTGAAATAGCTTGCCAGTTGTCTTCATTTCAAGCTTGAATAAGTACCGGTACACTGCTTATTTAAAACTTACTGGTTATAAGGGAAAGTTGGCACTTGCCTTATTGAAAGATCTGATCATTTATTGAGTTAGTTGACCTGATAATCCATGGTGGTTTATGTTCCTCTGTTTTCAATTTAAAACAGATCTGGGCTCGGGTGGTGAGAGTGTAAAGAAAATTGAGACGAAAACTTTTGTAGGAAGTGCAGCATTAAATACTGCAAAGACAGAACTCACAACGGTAAGACTGCTTTTGGATGAAATATGTCATTATTTCTTCAGTTTACTGTATAAAGAATTTTGGTCCATTGATTTCTTATTTTGGATTTGGCCTTGCCAGTAAAACAGTAAAACAGAAAATTTAAAAAGGTTGGCCTTATAAGAAAATTTTAGAAAGTTGTTAAATTCACAATAAGGAATTGTTGCCTTGTTGAAAATTGTGGTCCATGGGCCTCCTCTGTAGTTCATTTATATATTTATATGATTATAATGTGTTTATTGAAATTTATAAAGGTCTCTGTGGAAAGAGGAATGTCATTTTCTCAGGCTAATGACATCTGGAGAAAGTACACAGGAGTGGACGATGGGTTCTACATTTCATCTATAGTAAGTCATTTGTAGTTGTATCTCGTTTTGTGAGTCATTTGTTGTTGTATCTTATATAGCAGGTCAGGGTAGTTATATTCCATATACATGTACATACCCGGTATGTAGGAAATCATTTTGAATACATGCACATTTATATTGGAGAAAGTATGTCATTTAAAGATAAGATTGTATCAAGTTGAACCTGATGTATTATACCAAACCCGATTTTAGTTAACAAATCAAACTGAAAATCAAGAATTTCCAATGAGTCTAATATTGAACCAGATGCTTTTATTGAACAGCACAGAAAACTTAGTGAAACTACAATTGTGATTTTTAAATGTTAAGCGTGTCTGTGAAATGTCATTTCATCTTATAACTTTACCTGCTTTTAAGAAATCCAAATGAAATGTTTAAGTGTATTGAAATTTTAAAGAATTGCATATTTTTATGATTTATTCTAGAGCTTTTAAAATGTGATTAGTAACATACCATAAATTACCATGTCTATAATGCCTTTCTTATTATGTTTTTGTAGGAGAGAAATGTTAAGAAGACGGTCGTTTTGGCTGTGTTCTTTGGTACAAATAAGAAAAAAGAGAAGCTGTACAATGTATACAGACCAAACACAGGCCGACAGCTTCATACAGAGCCTCTGTCAAACATCAAACGGAAGTACAAAAAGGTGAATTACATACTCAGAAGTAGTGAGAAATACAGTATATATAAAAAGACCTTAAATGAATTTTATGTAAACAGTTATCTGGGGGGTTTTTTTTAGGAAAAATGTAAATGAATTTATGAAACAAATAACTCAATATAACCTTTCATTTCAAGGTTTTGCCAGATATTGCTAAACCTTGGTGGGAAGACCAGTATAACTTGTCAGCCAAAATTTGCAGTCATGCCTACTGGTAGGTGCAAGAATGTTGTTTCTGAGTTCTACAGGTATTTCAAATGGAAATACAATTTACAACAAGGGTCAACTCTAAAGAATTACATGTATATCTTATTGATCATGTGCACGAACATGTATACACCTACATGTAAACACAGTCTATTTCCCCTCCAAGCCAGATGAACATATCAGTTAAGTTCACAATTATTTTACCATCAAGGTGCAAAATAAAAAAAAAGCCTTTTGTTTCTTGTAGGAGAGGAAGCTGCAAAAAAGCCAACCTGGGCCTTCAGTGTGAGATAGGTTTGAGGACCCGTACATTCCACATTCTGAGTGGGTCCGTACTGAGTGTGTGGAGTAAAGTGGAGAGTGTCCTAGCGGGGATGCCAGGGGGCTCCACCTCCAAAATGCAAATCATTCGTCTCAAAACAGATTGTGGACAAAGAATAGTTGGTAAGTTCTACATGTACATATCAGTATCATAAGATTGCAATCTCTTCTCTTTTTGGCTCACCTTAGCTGAAGGTTTCATATGAGCTTTTCTGATTATCTATTGTTCATCAGTTTCAAACAAATTTGGCAAATGGCTTAAGAGTTATTGATTCTAATTTCGAAAAAGGAATTTGGTTTAAACTTTATAAGTTAGCTCTTTGACAAGTTGATGAATTAGTGCCTGTTAAAAAGGCGCAAAGATCAGTTGATAAATTAAAGATCTTCTTAAAAGATGCCTTTTTCACACACAGTTTATCGTTGTTATTTACAGGTAGTTTGATACCAGGCAACTGTGTGCAAGCCTTGACCTCCATTCTTTCAGAAGGTTGTGACAAAAGTTTCACCGAGAAACACCCGCAGTCAGTCGAATATGACGATAATCTGAGCATGCCACTGCTGTTCTAAAATATTGGTGCTTACATTATTTTATTGTTGACACTATTCATCCACTATGTTTCTTCTGTTTGATTTCATTGTTTTGATGGATCTGACTTTGATTGCACACGAAGACTATTTTATACCCCTGCAAACAAAGTTTGGGAGGTATACTGTGGGGGTGGGGGGAGGAGTTATCCTGAATCATCCTGTTCCTCTATCCATTTGTCTGTCTGAAGACGAAAAATTTCCAGACTTGAACTTCGAAACTCCAGTATGATTTCATCTCAAAATTAACCCAAACATTGTTTTATTATGCGCACCTTCTTAAGATTTAATGTCTCCACTAATAGCGCACTTGTGATTAAAAATAGTCAGGGAGGTTATTAATTGTTGAAATTTTGCAAACTAAATTTTTAGTAAATACTCCAAAGTTCAAACTATTCCAGATATTTGTGATTATTTTATACAGTGTTAAGTAATGGGGACTTGACAATTTGTGATGCATATTCCATCGTATGTTTAATGTTCGTGGCGCCATTTAGACATATCATAACTTTTCCATTAGTTAAGAAAGATGTAAAATCAAGAGGGTCACAGTGAACCAAGAATTAGCTGCAAAGCAGGGAGAAGCTCACTTGACTAAAACATGGTAAAACTGTGATTAGTTCATTCACTGATACTTCCAGGAAATTGACCACATTTTATTATCTTATTCATAGAAGAGCTATGATTGATTCATTAACATGTAATAGAGTGCATGTACAATGCACTACATTTTGATTACACAAAATGAAGATGATGTTTATAAGTTTGTTTTCTGAGTGCTTTTTGGGGAAAATGCCAGAATAGTTGATTGATCATAATCCAAATTTTGTTTGTTACATATTGTATATCAAGTTGCCAGATTCATGTATTATTTTGATGATTATGTGGCTGTGTTTATTATTAATCGATAGTTTGTATGTTTCTTTGATGTATTTTTTTAACGACATTGAAGAATACATTGTTTTCTGTTCAAGAAGTGCTTGCTATAACTTCAGTTGTAGTGGGCACTATCAAAAGGAATTTGAAAGACTTTGCTTTTAATGGTACCTTTTATTACAAGTTTTCTGCATTGCTGTTAGTGAGTCTCTACCACAGTTTATATCAAATGAGTAGGTAGAAAATGGACAACAATATGTGATATAAGTAGACTATAGGTAAAACTAGAGATTTCATTTGTACCAAGCCCTGTGTCTTTCACTTTTTAATCAACATGTTACACACAGAGAAGTCTCTTCATTTACAGCAGGTCAATTCACGAGTGCCTGAAGTTAGTACATTTGTAATCATTTAAAGAAGGTTCTAGAAGACAGCAGTAAAGAGGGAGAACACATAGTCCACATGATGACTTTATGTTTCCTGTGTTAGGTTTATGATAAGTGAGCATGTTTCTGTGAAGAAAAATTAATTTGCTGAGCAATATTTTAGAGTTACATGTAGATTTTCCAAATATTGCTGTAGCTTTCATCAAAGAGACATTTTATATTGAAAACTAGTTCCATTGTACAACATTCCATGTGTGTGAGTTTCCTTTACAGTTAACAATTGTTATCTAGCCATGTACTCAGAAATTTCATGAACTAGTAAATGGACACGATGACCTGTGAGAGAACTTATAAACAGAATCGTTAGTGCAATCTTTGCTGTAAGAATCCGAAGAAAATGAAAAGTACATTATGATTTTGCCGTTATAAAATCTCGTTTTCTAAACTTTCATTTTATCTAGTCATTTGACTCTATGCAAATCTTATGTATGACAGAAGTTTAGTATTGATAGCAAAATAGTCTGAAGCGGGATGCAATTTGAGGTTGTTGTGACACATTGAAAGATTGCATAGTGATATATATATAGGGGGAAATGCAGTCTAATTGTACAAGTGAGAATGGTGTAATTGGAGATGATTGTTTAAATGTGTGAATGGCGCATTTTTTGAGATAGAAATCATAATGTATGAATAATTTATTGGAGTCTAAATGTAATATTTATGTATTCCTAGACTGAAGATTTTAAATGTTTCATTGATATGTATACATGTATTGGAGGGTTACCACCCTTCATGTATCTTGATTGGCTCATGTTTGATATGAAGTGCTGTTCAAACTATTGTATGCATCAGTTGGGTTTTGTTGAACTATATTTCTATGACCAGTTTATAAAGCGTCTCCTATTGTTGTGCAATTTTGTTTGTATAATAAAATTTTTCTTATAATTGAATAGAGAATGCTTTTATCTGTATTGAGGGGAGCATACTTTTGTCAGGGTGTTGAAATGAAGTTTACTTTCAGTATTTCAGTTTTTGTTTAATAAGTTACCGGTAATAAAACTGAATTAAATTTACATTCAAGAAGTAAGGCAGATTTGACAGGTCTGGTGTTTGCTCTGGGTGAGTATACAGGACAAAAGCTCTTTTTGAGTTGCAGCTGCATTGGAGTCGTACAACCCAGCTCTAGATGACCCCATGGATAAAAGCAGTAAAAGTAGTACATGTATAGCCCCAAAGATGTAGATATAGCTCCTAAAATGCCCATTATCTTAATTGTCACTGTGTAAACAGGGAGTAGTTACAGCCTCAAGGATAAATATGCAGCGATGCATCATCTCATCCCTCCTAATATATTTACTGGATGGTAAATGCTAGTATATGTACATGTATTAGATGAGGGTGGAGAGCTAAACTTCAACAGGTGTGAATGACTTCAGGGCTTGCAATCTACGAAGACCTATGAATGCTGCTAATCAGAAATCAGTTTGCATAAAAGCAGAGATGAGAAAATGCATTATTTCTACTCTATTAGTTATACATCAAAGGGGCAAAAATATTTGTAACAAAGTGAACCAAAACCCAAGTATACTGTTAACAACATTTCATAAAAATGTGTTTTGTGTTTATAAATGATTGCAATAAACACGGGTTCATAATATGACCACTAGAGCCATTGACTCAGGATTCATGAATTTTACAACATTAATGTAAAGGTCCTTGTCTTCCAATTGCCTAGTACATGTACATGTAGATGCTCAGAGGACCAAATTAAAGCTGTGCCATCTGGAGGACAAATATTCAATCCTATTACTTTGTTTAATCCCGTCCATTTCTTAAATCTCTCAATTATTGTAATGTTCTAATGTACTGTTTGACCAAGTCTCCCTCTTGTTTGATATTTCCATAGAACATGATGTAATTCTGTATATTAGATAAAAAAAAATTCCAGTTGGATATCTTTTTTTTTTATTATTAAACATTCCGTATATGAAATCAATAAATACCAGTATAATCAAATACAACCATGAAGTTGAACTTTTTAGCACCATAGATATTAATTTATAAATATTTGATGAAAAAACAAAACCCACTGAAGAGCTAAATAACAATATTAGAATATGAAGAGGAGAACCTGCATAAATACCATATATCTCTCAAATTAAGCCTGGAGGTCATTGACATTTTAAATATAAGTGAACATTACAACCTTATACTGGTACACCAGACTAAAAATAAAACCAATTCTTTAAAAGCTGGAAGTTGTGAAAACAATTTCAAATTGGATAAAAATTTGTGCAATCAGCTCCACAAACAACATTCTATCTACGACTTTAACTTTGAAACTGCACTAAGTCTTGCAACTAATTAAAAAAAATGATTCTAAAAAACGTAATTAATTACCGTAACTACTCTTTACACATGCATGCATTCTGTTCCCAATAATGGGATCGTATCCAATGTTTGATCAATATGAATTGTTATAATCTGAAATTAACATCTAATTTAAATTAAAAACAAAATGGACACAAGTTTATCTGTTTTTCCATACCTCTTAAAATAAAGCAAAAAAACCCTTGCATATCAAAGAATATATAATATCATAGATAGCTGTTTTCCTCTAAAAAAAAAAATACATGTATACATCAAGAGGCCTATGGACCACCTTGCTCACCTGACCTATATTAGAAACTTAACGGGTAGCTTTAAAATAACAAAAAAAATACAAAACAAAATACTAGGCCACCTGAGTATATAAATATGACATTTAAAAAATACGCAGAATGGAAAATTATGTAATAAAGCAGTATATATGATTTATATTAAAATCTTGTTCTTGTTATCTTGAAAGAGCTTTGGCCTTAGACAATTAAACATTTTTAAAAGGAAATTGGGTAAAAGAAATCGACCTTTGAGGTTTCATTTCAAATGGTCACACAACAGTAGACTTAGTAAATTAGCAACAACAAAAAAATGCTGACAGTGATGAATATTAACATTATAATATGGGACTAAAAATACTAATGGTTATATAACAGAAACCCCTTTATAAGAACACAAAATAACAAGTCGTTGCAGCTTACTTTTTTGGTTTTACGAGAATGGGGTTAAAATTTCAATGGCAATATTCTAATTAGAAAAATTCCCATTGTTTGTTGCTCCTAACAACCTTTCAACAGAATTTCTTTGGATATCCATACGCTCCAATGAGTTTCTTGGTGACATTCGCTCCAATGCATTGAAATTAACAGCAGCCGGCAAAGGTGGAAGATTCTTTTGAATAGGAGATTTTTCTCCTGTCAGAAACTTCTCTACTTTGTCAACACAAGCATCCTGATAGTCATGTACCCATCTGAAAATATAGAATAAAAAAATATATAAATAAACATTCTATTTACGTTTAAATTTCAATGTTTCAATTATCAATAGAAATTGGTCGTTTTGTGTATGGATATCTTGTTCTTATCTAATAAAATAAAACAAGAATTCAATGAAGAAAATATTCAATATGGTTTTTTCTTCATAAATTTAGTATAAAGTACACTTAATGAGCGTCTTTTTAACCTCAATTTTTTTTTTTAACTTCTTTCAAAAATAAGGAGATCAATTAAAACTAACAAATCATATACTTTTTTCTTGAGGTGGAAAAGTGTTAACCAGACTGCACTTAAAACATCTCAAAATAGTTTGTCCCGCTCATTCAAATTCCACTGACATTAGTAAGTGATGCAGGAAGAACATTTAAAATCCTATTACTCTAAGATAAGACATGCTGAAATCTACGTTGAATAAGCTATATAACTCTCTCTCAATGATCGCAAGCCATGGTACCTGTTAATGCCTTCCTGCATTGTGACAGAAAAATTAAAATAACTCAGAGTTACAACTTTATTAGCTGTCATGTCAACATATGTAAAGTTAAAAAATGTCATGTACAAAACTGACGTCCCAAAAAACCTTAACAGGGCCATCAAATGGACAACAAAACAACATCGCTTCTATTGTAGCATAATTATAAAAACATGCTCTTAGAAGGCATTTCATTAACATAATTGTGATACCAGTTAATGATGTACATAGTAAATTTTATAATAATTTAACAGCAAGACATGTTATGTCTAAGCATCTGTGTAATAAATTACTACGAATTTTGTCTACTGTGAAAGAATGCTCTAAAATCAAAAACAAGGAATTTTACAGATGATGATAAATATATGAATTATGTAACAGCTGTATGATTGATGCAAAGTACTAGTACTAGTACATCGACTAGTATATCTCTGCCAAATAGTTACAATTTAGATTACCAAGTCTACCCAAAATTTCAAATGGCACAATACAAAAATAATTAAACCTCATGACATAAAAATCAATACATGTATCACATTGATAAGAATTGACTAGAAAAAAAAAATTGATAAAGAGCTAGCAAAAATCATATTTTAAATAAATTTGCATACAACTCATTCTTTAATGCAAAAATGATTTTGCGATTTTTGGTTTTTTTTTATATTTTTAATATCTGTAATTGCCTGTTTCACCACAAATAAAGATTATTTAAGGACTTCCTAGTTTCTTAACCACAATGCCAAAAATAGAGAAATATCTCTTGGGTGTGTCTATCTAATTCCATGCACGAGGCATTTCACAGATAACATATTATACAGCATTATTCAATTCCCTCAATAGGCCATCTACCGGTAATTAACATATTGAGACTTGATTGAAAAAGGCACACTTATATCTTCAAAAATATATTAATAACTTTTTAAGATTTTCACACCAGATCAGTCGTTTAACAAACAGTCATGTAGTTATAACCTTGAATGAAATTAACATTTCCTTTTAGGGGTCCTTTTTACTAGATAGTATACACCTGATTTTACCAATCATTTAACAACATTTAGTTGACATCTTAATTTACACTACATTAAAAAACTACTAGAATACATGTACAAAGAAATCAAACCTTTGACTATAATTTAAACATGCTAAAGAGACATAAAAGTACATGAAAATGTCATAAATAGGTGTATATATATATACGAATTTATAAAAATATCCAAACACTGTACCATATAATTATAGTCTGCCTGCAGGCTGTTGGTAAAATTCCTGAATGATATATTGAATGATAATCATTTAGATTGAGGAATTTTGCATAAGGAGTGCAATGCATTAAGTATAATTATATATATATATATATATGGGAATCAGAGACTAAGGCATTTACTTCAATATATTAAAATTGGAAATTAAATACATGTATAGACAAGAGGTATATGCCAAATAATCAGGTTAATGTAAAAAAAAAATAAAAATTAGAAGTTGGTGGATGGGATGACCATTATGTCCCTGGCATGGAAAGTTGAAACATGCAAAAGGTACAAATTGTCAATAACTGGGTGGGTTGGGGGGGGGGGGGGTGAAAACAAATGGGCAAAGTATGAAAGAGTCAAAATCTCATATATAAGGCACTGTTTTAGATTTTTCCTACATTATTTCATAATTTCCCTCAAGAATGTATGTTCGTATCTACAAGGAGTGATAGGAGGATTTAAAGCTGAAGGAAAGCTAAGGAAATTTAACAACAGGATTTCAAGAGTCCACTTTCTCTCTCTAGCTAGTCAAAATGTCCATGGACCACTACACTCACCTGAGGTAAATATTTCAAGTGATTTTGTGTATCCCTTTTCTATGTTCATATTTCAAAATTTTGAGCTCCCCCCCCCCCTCCCCCCAAAAAAGGGGTTAAAGGTTGCAAAGTTTGGGGGAGAATTTAAATCTTGAATATATGTGTATATCATCATGCTAGCATAATAATATCATGAGTGAAATGCAGCACTGAAGATATTATTACAAACCATTTTAAAAAGATTTTTTCAAAATAATATTTTAAAGTTGAAGTATGTACCTTTCCTTGGGTCTAACTGTTGGTCTTGGGGTGATGATTTAAACCAATTTAAATCAACACTTTATGAAGATTTTTCAAATGTGATATCACAAATTGTGGCATTGAAGCCTTTGAAGAATTTCAAGATAATTATCTTTATATACTCCGTTCATCAAAATGCTGTCAAATGGTGGCTTCAAGAGGAATGCATTGGTCATTGATGAGGATAAACATTTATAAAAATACATGTTTTGATAAATGCATTAACTGGCTGTTGGATTTTCATTATGATACACCCTCAAAATTAACACAAGGTTATACCAGTGACCCTAAAGTCATTAAATCCCCAATGATTCTTATATAAAGGAAATAATGCTTTTCCTTGGAAAAAATGTATGAAATACTGCAAAATCTGTTAAAGGAATGGAAGAATAGACATACACCAAACTAAGTGATCAGAAAAGAAAGTCACATCAAGCTCTCAGCTCTCAGCTCAGGAGAGCTGAAAAAGGAATCTATTATAAGGAAAATTGTGTTGTTTCTTTTGATTGATTACAAATATATGAGATATACTGACATCTTTGCACACAAAGCCGACATCCACAACCAAACACAAAGTTCAATTAATTAAGTTATGAACAAGTAAATTCATTTCACTTCAACTAAAAAATTTTAATTGCAATCACACATCAAACTGGTTTTTAAGTGTGGACATTTAAACTAAAATAGGTGGCACTGAAATATCACAATCAACTGTACCTTTGAAAATAGCAATAAACAGATGAATGAGAAATGAATATGTTGGGACTAGAACTGAGGCTCTATCTGATAAAGGAAATTATATTCATAGAAGAGATCTATAACTCATTGAAGTCACAGCGAATAATCATAGAAATGTTTGATATTCCTTTGAGGTATTACAGGCTTTTTCCTGAATAAGAAGAGTTAGAACTGTTAGAAGGAAGCTTAGTTATATAGATACAGTAGACCTGGAACACATTAAGGTTTTATAGATTTCATTATGTTCCTGATTCTACAAATTTTCTGTATGTATCAAGCAATTGCTTGATTTCATAACTGATTAAAAATAAGTGGGGTTTTTTTTTTAAATGATAGAAGCAATTACTGTATTTTCGCGAGGTTAGCAAGAGCCTTTTCATCGCGAATATTTCTTGTCGCGAACCAATCCTTTGTCTATAGTTTTTATAACAATACAGGCTGGATAAGGCTTGGTCGCGAACCAGTATATCTGCAGTTACCGGTAATCGCGAAATAAAGTTGCCGCGAATTAAAATTGGTTTACAGTAATTGGGCATGGAATAAAAAGTCTCTGCTACAAGAAACTTTATTACCGGTAATACCTGTAAATTAATTGAAACTTGATTCATGTTAAAAAAAAAAATAGGTATATTAAAAAGAAAAACAATGTAAATTCGCAATACCCATAATAAATATATTTTATAAATGGTAAAAAAAAATTATAATAGAAAAATCTCCATGGAATAAAGTGAAAGTGAAAAGGTAACAATATAACATATCAAATCGTGAACACCTAGGCAAGTAGAATTGTAGATTTTCAAGGAAGATCTGCCGGTACATCTATTTTGATAATTGTTTGATAATGCATTTCCATTGAAAATGTTGAAAAATCTGACATAAAAAGGTCAACTATTTTCAAAAATGTTCAACAATAGAATTTATCGTTTCTATAAAGTTTGAAGCTGTCGATTTTTTACGACTTTCTTTTCTGTCATCACTTTTTTTCCTTATCGTCACATCTTCATGCGTGAGCACTTCATCCAAGGTCAGAGCAGATGAAATGCTATTACTTTCTGATGCTGGTCTTTCCAGAATTGTAGGCAGTTCCTCAGACCTTAAGCGTGCTATGACAGGTACTTTTTTGAGGAAAGCTTCAAGCTTAGCCATGCAAGCTTCTTGGTAGTCGTGCACCCATCTACAGCAAATAAGGACAAAGCGTCATGTGACCATCTGTTAGGTTTGAATTGAAACCAGTTTGGAAGACTAAGTGTAATTAATATCATTAAACCATGCCATGCCATTTGCTTAGTAATAAAAACAATTCTACTTTGTTGGTGTATTCATTCCTAGGACTCTTTAAGTTAAATAACAATACTACTTAATCTTCAAATACCTATATCTAAAATATCTAGAGAGAAAGAAAAATTGAAAAAAGATCTAATGTTATCTCTAGCATTCAATGCCATTTAGTGAAAAGAATTTGCTTTTCTTGAAGACAACAAAAGTTTTTTTTTTTTTTTCTCACAGATGATCTTACGAATTAAGCAACATGCATTTTCCACTTCACTTGGATACACAGAAAAAAAATAGAATGCAAAGTCTTCATCAAGAGGTCCAAGGGCCACATCGCTCACCTGAGCAATAATGTTTAACAAAGTGCAACAATAGGGGACATGATATGCCTATCTGTAACTAGATGAACATTATACATATCACTGTTTGGATACTGAAATGACTACCTTGAAAAATGTGATCCAGAAACAACCAGTCTGGATTTGGAGACACAAAATTTTTAAAATGACCAACCATATACACTTGCCAATATATCTAGGGAGTTAAAAATCAAGTGAAATTTTGGTGTCTTCTTTAAAGATCCTTTCAGGATTTTTTTTTAAAACAGAGAAGTTTGCAAAAATTTTTATTGGAATCCATACTCAGCGTCAACTTTTGACTTACAGTCCTGACAACAAAATATTGAATAACTAAATTAACTACTTGTATTTGAACCCTAAAATTATTGGATAAATTGTAAAGTGAGTAATTTGTATGGAAATGAAATTGTCAATTTAAATCATAGAATAATTTGGTATATAAAATGAATATCTCATTAAAGTCTATGGGACTCAAAACCAATCAAAATCTCCATAAATTTGAGTCACCTGACTCAGGTAACCTTAAACTTTTAACTCAAGTTAGATTTAACTTTTAACTCAAAATTTTTTAAAACTCTTATGATTTCAAGGCAAACAAATATATATATATTTTTAGAATTAGGTTGTGAAAACCGCCTGGCAACAGTTTGTTTACTTAGTGTTCATGCCATTTGATGGTTACCAAAAATTGTGGTTCTATAAATATGACAATTGAACAGTTCTATTCCTTTCGACATGCAGTATTTCCTCCTCTTGAGTAGAGTAAAGGTTTCCACACAGTTAATTTAAACCATCATGGATTTTAAACAAATATAATTTTATTGCATTATAATCACCATAAGCCCTTTTTTCCCTTTTTTTTTCTTTTTTTTTTTAAATTTCAAAGAACAGTCATCTACCACAATGAACTACGCTACAAAACTAACTTGAAAATTACTTTAGTGACCTACAGTCCTCAACACAGTTTGACTCCTCTTATAAAACATCTAGATATTACTTGTTTGCATGTACATTGGTATTTTACTGGTACAATGTATATTGAAATCTTGAATTAATCTTTTGCAAATCAATATTCAACAAAAACTTTGGCTTAGTAGTATTTCTGGGACCAAATGTGTCATTAGCCTTAACTTTGCCTAAATATCCTAATAAAGAACTATATATGATATGAGTTGAATTTTGCCCCATAATTCGCCATTTTTAAAGTGTTTCGGGAATATTAAAATGTTATGTTATTTTTTTAGAGGAGTTGATATAAAATATATTTTTCACCTATTTATTTGATTTATTTGCACTCACTTGCAGTATATGACGTCAGAAGTGACGCTATTTCTATAATTCAATCAAAATCAGTCAAAAATTGACATTTTTCTTACCTTTAAACGAATGGGAAATATAGAGCGCATGCTTGAACAAGGAATTTTTTTTTGTCAGTTATTAGTCTTGGCTAGTTACATCTCTGATTAAAATATGTTGCTTGTTCAAGCGTGCGCTCTATGTTTTTTGAAAGAAAAACTGCTTGAAAACAAGCTGTTTTATGCTAAAAATGCAAAAATGGCGGGAAAAGACTGTCTTCATGAAACCATATTTCTAAATTGTGGGCACTTGAATCAAAATGAACATAATGTATAATCATCACATATATATCTGTACAAAGAAAACACAGATTTTCAGTAAAATGATAATGTTCATTGTAGGGGGCCATTTTAGGCCCTTATCATATATAGTCCTTTTCATAGTTGTATTTAACACATAAAGCACAAATGACTTGTTTAGAATGAGAACAATATTTTGATGCTGAGGACTAAAGAAATTACCATAAAGAACTGAGTATTCACTTAAGTTTACCGGTATATCATATACATTTGACAGGTACTGAAATCCTTGGTACGGCTTTCATTAAGTATTAAATAACACAAAATATTTGATAAATACTTTGGGATGCTTTTAGAATATTAATTCAGCTATTCTAGCCACCTTCGCCCAAATGCGTAAATAAAGTGCGCAAAAGCAAGGGGAGCAAAATCAACAAAGAGAGCACCAACCTGACTCCATTGAAGTACACCACTTGCTGCATATCTGAGGGCAACACTTCTGGCAGAGGCCAGTCAAAGTTGTCCAGCACGGGAATGATGTTACAGTCACTCTCAAGGGCTGTCACAATTTCCTGAAGTTACATTAACAAGAAATGTTTTAATTAAAGATGATGTCCCGATCATTTTATCTGGACCATGACAAAGACAATTATACAATAAACCAATGGGTTTTTTTTCCTATCAGTGTCTTTCGTTTCCGACATCAATATTTTCATTTCATTTTCCTATTTCTCCCTTTTAATTCTTTTTAATTTTGTCCAGGCATAATTTTTGAAATGGTTTGGCCAAATTTCAAGCCCTGCCATAAATCCAGAACCCAGACGACCTAAATGTGAATTCAACAATTTTGGTTGAGGTCCTATTGCTAATAATAACCATGCATTTTTGTATGCAAAATACTCAGAAGTAGAGAAAAGGATTTTAAGATTACTTCAATTTTTCACAAAAAAGCTTGTATTTCTCCCCTGGGGCTGGGGTCATGAATTTATTCTGCTTCACACAAAAAGATGCAAATCACAAAATGTTGTAATCAGTTCTTTTCAAAATAGAAACTAACTTTAAAAATTTCATAAAAAATCAGCTGAAGTAAGTCAGGTGTGAGCTCTATAAATAATACTCAATGAGATTTATCAAACTCCATATCATAGCCTCACACCTACCTTATGAATCCAGTCCTGCTGTTCGTCATCCCCTATGCACCTGTCTAATGCACATGGTGTCAACACTAACAGGAAGTGCTTTGCTAAACGTATATTCATCAACAGGTTTTCGTCAAATTTGCCAGCTCGAAGTCGATCAATATCCAGAAACACAGAGAAGCCTCGGAGTTGAAGATGAACCTTCAGCAAACTGCATTTTAAAGAAAAAAAAAATTTAAACATCCCCAATAAATGGATTGACATACAGAAGGACAGGATGATTCCTATATATTTTGCAAGAGTAAAAAATTCTTCCGGTAAATCTTAGAAGTGATATTCCTGTTTAGAAGACACCTCTTTGACCCTGATAAAAGTTCCATTCCTGCCAGGCAGCCATTTAGAATATGATATACCTGTATATCTTACCTGGCTAACTGCGATCCATTAGATCTTCTGTAGCTGATGAAAACATCAACTGCTTTTGGATATGATGCAAACCCTGTAGGATCTATGCTCTTTTGTCTAGTAAGACTGCCAATGCTGCCATATTTAGGCAATGGTATCGCTGTGTATAAATCTAGAAATAAAGAAGACGAAATGTAAACAGAGAATCCTAAACAATTTGCCTATTGAAACATCTCCCAAGTGAAATATCCACAGAATTAGACTTTACAAATTCAAAACGAAAAAAAAAAAGATAGAGCATAATGCTGAATGTTGCTCAGAAATATGCATTAGATAGAACTGAAATGATGATCACCAATTTGATGAATTGTGTAAAGATAATGTCACAGCAAAAAGGTAGTGAATTAAAAGGATGGAACATATTTTGAAAGATCAAGTAATTTCATGTATCATTAAAAGCTTGAAAAAATTACCATACAAGCTTTTACATATCAATACAGGGTTTTGTAAGTTTAGAATCACTAGATGAAAGAGGAGTTGAATCAATGATGATGATAGAAGTGAAAAAGTTTTTTACCTCTTGTGTTTCTGTTTAGAAGGCCTAAACATTATTTGAATTGACTAATCATTTGTTAAAAGACAACTCATGAACAAAACAATTTCGGTATCAATTAATCAGGCTAATCATCAATAAGGATATTAATTTTGTTGTTGCTTTAGATGAATTGTGCATTTGTAAATACACAAACCCAAAAAATAAAGCATACCAGGCACTATGAATTCAAATAAAAAGTTTCTATCTTTATCAGAAAAGCACTTTATCAGCATATTTCATCCATGATTAAGGGATGTTCATTATGCATAAGTGCCTAATGTACACAAGACTTTGCAGTAGATATTCATTTGTTATTTTACCTTCTACATGCTCTAAGATGAGGCGACGATGGATGCCATTTTTGATTCCACAGACATGGTCCAGCTCCTCATTATTGGTGGAGGCCAGTACCTCCTTATTCATGCCTGCCTTCAGCATTTCATAGGTGTACTGTGAGAGATCAGGGAGAATCTTCATCAACCATGCATCCATTTGTGATGGATCGCAAGAAGAATAGTCAGCTGTTATTTTCAGTGATTTCAGTTCACGTAAAAACCTGAAAGAATGAAGAAGTCTCCTACATTTTCACTTCAAAACATCAGGAACAACCTGAAAACTGGCCACACAGTTCACACGAACAACAAAGCCGAACTTATTTCTAGTCCATTTACTGTTACAATGTTGCCGTTGAGGAGCCTCTAGCTAAAATGCACTTTTTATTTATTGTACTGCAAAACTCAAGCATAACATTAGCAGGAAGGATATTGCAAATTTACTATTACTTTGATATTTTTGAATAACATCTTGCCAAAATCCTTATGTAAACTTGCAGAAAATCACTCTATACCAAAAATATGGATTCAAGAAATTTATAGCAATGATGTGTAATTTTACACAAGGGCAAAATGATTAGAATTATAATAATGGCACATGGTTTTTTACACTTCTTTGATCATGGGACATAATAAATCTACCTCTTCCTGGCTATCTTGCAGTCTATTTTGATACTACTCTCCAACTCCTGTTCTGTGAGAAGCAACAAAATATCACCATCCACTTGGCAGCTCATGAAATTGTGGACATAATCTTTGAACCCCACCTACAAATCAATAGAAATGGTGTTGACTGTAACATCTCCTTAGAACTAAATTTACAATAAAACTTGGGCACTTAAACATTATGAATACAGTAATACAATTCTGAGTATAAGTCTGTCGCCCTTGTAAAACAGTGGTACTTAGTGAGGATTAATTGATGATGCTTACAGCTCGTGAGTTATCTAAACAAAAACACCAACCACCATGGACAAAAAGTTCATGCTAAGTGTGGAAGAGCACCTGAAGTCTTTGATTCAATAATATCTGTTTATTATTGCAGTTGCCACTTCATAAAAACACATTGACAAAACTCTCCATTGGTTACCGACCTGAGCGACCCAGTGGGCTACATCCACCACACTCCAGACAGGCACCTGTGTGGTCAGTTTGTGAGGGATGCTCTCCCCTATCACCTTCAGCGCCTGGGCAGCCAGTTTGGAGGCTGTAGCATTGGGACTGCTGGCAACTTTCTTCAGAGGTTCTATTGCACCAATTTCATAAAAGAGCTGTAACAGATTAAAATAAAACAATTCCTTATATTGCTACATACAAGTATCACATAATTATTCAAAGATTTTATCTAGAAAAAATATCACTGAAATTTCATTTCAAATGATGTAGAGAATTTAATTGAAACTTGCATCAAGTTTTCCCTGCTCTTCTTTGATTCCTGCTTCCATAGCAAAATGAAAAGCAGCCAAACTTTGAGCTTCCTCCCTCCTGCTCTGTAGAAGGGGCACCATTCTTTCTAACCACATATGATCCTTTCCTTGTTGTTGAGACAAGTCACATTTTGCAAACGAAGATGGCTTTGTTGAGTTTATGAATGGCATAACCAGTTCTAAAGTTCCTGACTTGATCACAGCAGCCTCCAGTTCTTTATTTGCCAGTAGAACAACAATGGCCAGACATGCATAGTATCTTATTGTATCATCTTCCATAAAGGCAAGGGGAAAGAGCCACTCTGGAACATTTCTTTTTGCCATTTCCTCCTGGTTTTCTGCACCTCCAAACAACGAAAGATTGGCAAGGGCCTTGGCACAGTGTCGAAGATTTCGAATATCACTTGACCTTGACCAGTGTAAAATGACATCGAGTCCTCCATAGTTGATAATTTTTGTTGATGCCTCCTCAGAGATTTTGAACAAACCCTCTAAAATACCAGTAATAATGTAGGACATCTCATGATTTGAAATTTCTCTTTTTGTCATGGAAACAACAGTTTCAAGTCCAGTTTTGGCAACATGGTTTCTATTTTCCCAAGAAAGACACTGTTCTAAAACAGCTGCTGATGCCTTCAGAATGTCTTTTTTACTTGAACTGCAATTGTTAATGACCATATCCAGCATACCCTCACTTCTCAAAACATCACACAAACGATAGGCAATGTCTCTTCCATACATTGGCACCTGCCATGCCTCTATCAAGACATTTTTTATCTTGTCCAGATGCCTAACTTCATGTCTAGGATTCGCAGCTTTCAAAGGTTTAATGTGACTTTCTAGTTCTTGAGACAATTTCTGGTAACTGATTTTCACATTCGTTTGGTTTTGTCGATTCGTATCAGAATCTGTCACAGTTGGCAGGCTCAAGGGGTATTTGTCACAGTACTGTACTTGTGTAACCTCTTGTTCAATGGCATCTTCACTGAATCCATTACTTTCTAGCTCATCCGACGAATACCAGTTCTCAGATGCAGATAGTACAGATTCTCTAGACGAAGATTCACAGATTGTCGAGTCTGCATCTTGAGAGAGTGTCTCTAAAAGGTCTATTGAATTTCTTTTCCTTGTTCTTGAAAATCCACTGGATTTAGAATCTTCTTGATCCAAGCTAGAGAGATCAAAATAAACCTTTGAACTCTCTGAAATTTGAGGTGGCTGTCCTTTTCTTTCAACTTTTTCGCTCGAAAACTTTCTACTTCCTGTAACGGCACTAGAACTAAATTTTACAAAACTTGATTCAGAATGGGACTTTTCCATTGATCTAAGTTGTTCATGTTTCTTGGTGGAGGCCAATTCTTTCAAACCTTTTGTTGATTTTGGTTTGCTGAGTGATCCATCATCCGAGTCATCCGACATTTCTGGTAACTGTGCTCTGTGAACAAACGAATACATGTATAATCATTCAAAAATAAGGCTAATTAACATATTAATACTCAGCAAAGAGGCTCATGGGTAACATGGCTCATTTCAGGTACAATCACCATCTATGACCGACTATAATAAAACTGTATATATGTATACTCAATTAAAATTACCGTTTAATCTTGGTCAGTTATTTTCATATAGCTTAATTTCAAAGGTTTTGCCCTAGTTCCTTTTCAAATCGGCTAATAGACTTACAATATATCTTTTGATTTTTGTAAGCGAGATAATAAAATTTCAAATATTACACTATTTCTTTAGATGTCCCACTTGCTGACCCAATTTTTTTTTTCAGCAAGTGAAAGTATATCTTAGTACATATGGTACATATTAGTATGTACTACATGTATTCATTTTTTGTCTTACTGAATGTATTCTGCATTGTCCTATTGTTAAAAAAATAACATTACATGTATTTGTCAAATGAATTCAACAGGTAGATTCCATTCCTCAAACCCTTTGTCTTGATTGCATATATTCACCTAAATAAGATGACCCTCACAGTAGTACAAAGAATTAATTACCAGGTATGAGGGTTTACAAAAGTTTTTAAAATTCAATGACTGAAATTTATCATAGTTTTATGTTTAAAACAAGAGAAAAGCTGTCAATGTGACAGCAAACCGGGTTTTCTTTTATGTGAACTGTATCCATAATCCTATCAACACGTATCCAGTGAAATGGAGTACCCTATATGCAACATTTTGCCAAAAAATGACTAAGTTCAAAAGCTGGTATTTTTTTCATAAATTATCAGAAATCAAAATCCTAGCAATATGCACACCTCTGATATATGAACAATTGATCTGCAAAAGAACAACTTCCTATCTTAAAAACTGTAGGAGGAGTTATCCGTACAATGAGGGTACCCTATATGCAATATTTTGCCAAAAAATGACTAAGTTCAAAAGCTGGTATTTTTTTCATAAATTATCAGAAATCAAAATCCTAGCAATATGCACACCTCTGATATATGTACAATTGATCTGCAAAAGAACAACTTCCAATCTTGAGAACTGTAGGAGGAGTTATCCGTACAATGAGGGTACCCTATATGCAATATTTTGCCAAAAAATGACTAAGTTCAAAAGCTGGTATTTTTTTCATAAATTATCAGAAATCAAAATCCTAGCAATATGCACACCTCTGATATATGAACAATTGATCTGCAAAAGAACAACTTCCAATCTTGAGAACTGTAGGAGGAGTTATCCGTACAATGAGGGTACCCTATATGCAATATTTTGCCAAAAAATGACTAAGTTCAAAAGCTGGTATTTTTTTCATAAATTATCAGAAATCAAAATCCTAGCAATATGCACACCTCTGATATATGTACAATTGATCTGCAAAAGAACAACTTCCTATCTTAAAAACTGTAGGAGGAGTTATCCGTACAATGAGGGTACCCTATATGCAAAATTCTGCCAAAAAATGACTAAGTTCAAAACCTGGTATTTTTTCGATAAATTATCGGAAATCAAAATCCTTGCAATATGCACACCTCTGATATATGTACAATTGATCTGCAAAAGAACAACTTCCTATCTTGAAAACTGTAGGAGGAGTTATCCGTACAATGAGGGTACCCTTTTGGCAGCCGCCCGCCCGCCCGCCCGCCCACCCGCCCGCCATTTTCACCATTTTAATAACCGGATTTTTCCGTTGGAAAACCCGGTTAATAAAAAATTTCAGGTTGATTGTAGAAAAACCCTAATAAATTTAAACAACCTAGAAATCAATTTAGAATATAAGGAGAAAGAAATTGATGATAAATTAATATTGCATTTTATATATTAAAAAATAGCAACAAAAAACAGAACTATTCATTTATATTTTCTTCTGTCTTAGGTTACTATTTCCAACACTTTTAAAGGAAAATACACACACCTGAACATTAAAATGGATTAAAATGAAGATATTCAATGCAAGTTTTTGAAGTTTTTTTCTATCAGAAGTTCTCGGAAAACCTCTCATAAACTTTGAACAATATACAACGGTTTCTTCCATGTCCTTAACACTGTCAAATCTCTGTTACAGACTGGATATTTATTTTTAGCAATGATCTTTAATCTAACAAGATGGAGGGGGCGTTTCAAAGGAAAAAAATCTTTAAGATTTTAGCATACTAGTGATTGAATATCATATAGACCCCAAGGAAATTATGAACAGGCTATCAAATAATTAAGGAAACTGTGATGCATAAACATCTTTGAAGATAAAAACATTTTTAGGTTAATAAATCAAAAATATTTCCATACTTGCAAAACAAAATTTTTTTTCTCTAAAAGCCCCTAAAAATACAGTTCAATATTTGGTACAATTATCCTGACCAATTTGGTGAGAAAACCGGGTCTTAAGATTACAAAATATCAATATTTTGTAAATTAATATACTTTACCTTCTAACCATTTCGAATTCTAATCGTTTAGTAAACTTTAGGTTATAGCAATGGACTCTGCACCAAATCTCGTTATGAAAGGAAGAGGTAACTGATGCCTCAAGTTTTGATTAATAACTTCCTATTACATGACAAATACACTAGGCCATGGAACCTAAGATCTTACAAACGAAGTAAGAAATCGTAATCGGATGAGTCATTCTAGAGACATGTGTGATAACGAGCGACTGTCGAGTTCATTCAATTATAACACATCAATCATATTAATGTATAATTGTGATTGGATTAAATCGCTTGTAGCTGACAATATAACCATGAAATAATTCACCTGAACAATTATAACCTTGCGATAAACAAAATCTTTCATCAGAAAGTTTTGTAACGTTACAAGTTAACGTTAGACAGTGTTAGTAAATGGATCTACAAACAGACACGTAATTAAATATAAAGGTATTTTATCAAATTTCAATATGCATAAATGATATTACCTTCAATCTTTACTTTCCAAACACAAATTCATAACATTATGATATGATAACGATAAAATTGTCACTGTCAGACATAAAAATAAAAAAATTCTCCTCACTGCACTCTTCACTCTTCCCTTAGTTTTCGTGTATCTCGAACCCGATCACCTGTATGGGAGTGGAAGTTGCTAAAATGCGGAACAGGAACGCTGAAGGACGGTACACAGAGATATTACGTGTTTTCGCTTGACACATTGAGTTGTACATCAATCCATGATGCACGTTATTACTGTACAGTATACATTGTATTGGAACCTCAAGTATTTATATGATTAATAATCTATTGTAGTGTTTCCCCGGCTAAATCCCATTTTTTTTGGAGATATCGATGTATTTCCTTTTCTTTGATATGGGAGTTTGACGCAAGATATCAAATTATTAAAATGTTTTCGTTGATTCAAAGTTCATAAAATCAATCCATATGATGTCAGAGAATAAATCATAAATAAACAAATAAACACAAATATTTATTTCAAGTTAAAGATAGACAAGTAACCCTCATCTTAATCGGCTCAAGAATTTAGTTTCATCAATATTTTTTAAATATGCGTGTAGATTTTATAACTTGAACCGACACTGTATACTCCCCCCCCCCCCCCCCCCCCATCCTGCACTTTACAATGGCCAGGCTATAAATATAAACCTTAAATATCATTAATTTAAATGCAGATCCTGTATGAGTGCCCGTGGGTTGTTTTTTTTTTGGGGGGGGGGGTATTTTTGGGGGTATTACTTGTATACATTTGATTTATTAATACTTAATCAACATTCATAAATTTCGAGATAACACCTAGCAAACATTTCCATTCATTTTTTCTGAATGAAATGAAAATACTTTTTGATTTCTGATGTATCACCCGTTTATATGGTCTGTTCTAACCACACAGCGACTTGAACAGTTGAATTGCTTTTCTTATAAAACTGATTATCTTCGAATAAATAACAGCTTACAATTGATAAATGAATCAGATGGGATGAATAATTATAACTTGAAAATTATCCATCATTAGAAGTATATATTACTCAATTTTTGCGTGAATATATACATTATAATGATATATGGATGTAATAATAAAAAATTAGAATCGTTTACGCGCGTTTCATTCAAATAAAATACCTGTAAAAAGTTACAAAAAAACAAACAAACAAATTATAACGTTATGAAGTAGTCTCTCTGACTTTTTTTTTTCTTAACAAACGCAAACTTTTGTTTACAAACAGCATTTCAAACACGTACACTATAAATTTACAAAGTCACACGAAGTGAAATGTCACGTCAGCATTGCGTATGTCCTCTATCATATAGTGTTTATAAAGGAAGTAGCTTGCTGATAGCCTGGGGGATGTTATTTTACTTTTTGGTGCAGGCGGCGATAACCTGATTTAGATGGCCATCCTACACCATTGTCTTCCGCGTTCATCACAGCGCCACTCCATAGAATAAAGATTGATCGACTGAATTTATTTATCTTTAGATTTAAAATATCTTTTATTAATAAAATAAAAATATGACCAGTCTATCTTTGACTTGTATTTAAAAAAAAATATTATTGAGCATATCAATGGTGACCAAAATTTAAGCTCTAAATTATCACTGTAACAACCAAAGCAATGTTTCAAGTTTCTCTGAAAAATGAAACAACAGCAAAAATTATATAAAATAATAAAAAGTAGTCTCTTATTTCTGAAAAGATGCTCTAACGATCCATCAATTAATATTTAGGCGCGTCGAGCAACCTTAAGTGCTAGAATGAACCCGTCATATTGTAGAATTGTTGTCTTTGGACGTCATGATCCAAGGCTGTCAGTGACAGAATAGGTCTCGCTGTACCTCGCAATAACGTTCACACGGTGCTACGGGTTTCTGTAAACGTTCCTAGCTACATCATTAGTTGATGAGTCTGCCTGCAGCATCCCCACAGCTCTGGCACGTGGCATCGTTTTTGAAACTGGGGGGGGGGGGGGGGGCTCAACCAAGAAATATTGACAAGCGCAAAAAAGGGGGGGGGGCAGGTATACCCATATCTTCAATTTCACTGCTTTATCCCTTGTTTCCAATTCAATTCTCAACACGGTCCCATAAAAAGTCGGGGGGGGGGGGGGGGGTGTGCAACTCCATGTTAATTCATTTTTTTTAATTTGTTAATTATAGAAAAATCATTGCTGTGCCAAAAAGTGGGGGGGGGGGGGCAGGCCCCCCTGTCCTCCCCCATCCCGATGCTTCGTGCCTGAGCTCGAGTCTTTTCCATATGCGACTACTCATGCATATATTTAAGTTAAGGGGCAATATTGTATACACGCGCGTGTTCGATTTCGATTATTTTACTATGCACAGTCTTGATAAAAGTTTGATATATTACAGATGATTCATAATCCTGGAGATTCGATTGCAAACCAAAATTGAGGTTCCCACTGCGGAAACTATATAATATCCCCCTAAAATTATGGAATCTTTTTTATCGCTTAAAGAGTGACGTTTGTAATAAAATGACATGTTTTCAAGATATCCTTGATAATGATAAATATGTTAAAGCAATATGAGCTTTATTTTCTAGAATTTTATTTTGCTGCAAAAACCTGCTAGTATTCTAAGTATGTATGTAACTTAAACTTTTATGATAAATAAGATTTGAAAAATTCATTCATTTTTGTCAGAAGAAAGATTTATCTTATAAGGAATATATAGCGATTCAACTTTTGTACAGGACGACAATAATTCAATTTTGCTTCGATTAAGGCTTCTTAAGGTGTAATATCCCTCTGCTATTAATTTTACCATATCTTTTTAAAAAAAATTTATATTGATTTTCACGAAAGTCAATATCAATAGATTCAAATGAAACAAAGTTGAAGTGATGAAGCGCTACTAGATTTTTCCAAAATTGATAATGTGTCGAATCACGATATGAAGAAAACTAGACATAGTGAATAGAAAAAGCAAAATTTTACCATCGCAGCATAAAATTAAAAACATTAAATGTATATGAAAATAATATACAGTTATATACATTGCCAATTCATAGTAGAAAACATAATGAAGCGGTGTTTTTTAGTTCAGAATAACACTTTGTTGCAAGGGTTTGTAACAAAAATTGCTTCAATTAGCAAGAGTTATCTTTCTTTATCATAAACTATTGAAGGTTTTACATACATGTTTTACATACAGTACATGATAAATTGCCACAGTTTCTTATTAATCAGGAAGGTTTTCTGTTTTTAAATTTGGATAAGATAATAGTTCATGTGAATGGATCCACATGTTTTAGAAATGCTAAAAATGTAAACCAGTCGTGAGAGCATTTTGTTATAACACAATAAGGGGATCAAATGAATGATCTTGCAGTAATTGGTATGATCTCAATATAGGGATATATTGTCTTGAATAAAATGTAATATTATTATTTTTATTTTATTTTTATTTTAACACAATAAGGGGATCAAATGAATGATCTTGCAGTAATTGGTATGATCTCAATATAGGGATAAATTGTCTTGAATAAAATGTAATATTATTATTTTTTAATTTTATTGTCCCATATCTGCTCTCTCAGATAAGAAAACCCATATTCAATTTTAAACATTTGAAATGTTATAAGTTTCAAACGATGATAATTAAGTCTAGAGTTTGCAATTGTCTTGGTCACGTTTTTCCCAATTATAATTCATTCACCTTTGTGAACGAGCCAGAGAGAGAGAGAGAGAGAGAGAGAGAGAGAGCGAGAGAAATTCATCCAAAATTCTCTGGCCTAAAACATCAAACACGTATTGTTTATGTACTGAAAAGTTCTTAAAATTATCAATATTTAAAAAAAAAATAATCCATTAGGAGAGGGGTAGGGGTATACATGTAGACATTGCCTCATTAAAATTTTGATAAAAATGATTCGCTTCTTAAATTTTTTTGTTAAAGTTTTCTTTTACTTTTTATCACTTCCCAAAAGTTTGGGTTTAGTTCGTTTCGTTCAAATTTCCTTTTTTATAATTGAATGTCAAATAAATGTCGTCCTCCAACATAAATTGGGACCAAGCACTGCTTCCTTTATTGCTACATGCCTTAATAATTGTAAGTTAACGGAAACAAATTGAGATTATTTTCTACAGAAGTTATCTCTCTTATCAGAGGGATATTCTACCTTAACGGCTTTTCCCACAAAAAAAGGCTAACAGAAGTTAAAAAAAACCATGACAGTTTTGTAATTTTAGTAGAAAATAACATTTTCGTAAAAAAAAATTCAGCATGAAAATTGAAGCTCATATTGCTTTATCTTGGATTGCCATCCATAAAAAGGCATTGCAGCAATAACTATTACACAGTTGATTCCAAACATTTTTTAAGAGGTATATATTGTAAGATAATTTAATTTGAATCAGAATTTTTACTCGAAGCTTGAAATGTAGGTTGCCAGTTTATAAAAATATCAATGTTGTAGAAAAATCATAGATCTATTACTTTATCAAGTTGCATGGGTAAATTATTTAGATCTACATCTATATGCTGAACTAAAACCAGGGTGGTTTTTAGATCGACTCATTCTACCGATTTACTCTCCGGATTTAAAATTCATGATATAGTTCTCCGTAAATGTACTGTACATTTATAGATTTTACAGCTGCTTTTAACAATATATGGAGATTGTGCCTTTGGCAAAAGCTTAATATACAAACAGGAAACTTAAGATTTTAGGTAGTTCTGATAGTTAATTTGTGGACCATCAAGCCTCCTCGAAATTAAACTTGTTTATCAATTCAATTCAATTTATTATCCTTGTGCTGTACAACTCATCGGAATACAAATTATAATACATATAAAATTATATACAAATGTGCAGCAAGTGAGTGGACATATTAAGACAATATAATCATGTACGTATCTTAGAATTTGAATGGACATAAATGTATGATAAGTAGCTTAAACTGTAGTATTATTACAATGCTGCGCTCTCATTTTGAAAGCGCTAGACAAATATTTTTCTAGATTATTGAAACATTTTGAATTCTTAGTTTCTTTTCAGAAGTAAACCCATGTTCGTCTTCCACAAAAATAGTTATATGTGTGGCCCCTTCAGGAATATTTCCTGTCCTTAGATAAAAGCTTCTCGGGTAATTGTTGTGTTCAAATTCCCAAAATTGAAACACTTCACCCTTTGGGTCAGATCGCAACTCAATCAAACAGAGTCCATTGCTGGATGTCACACTGTTCCTGCAAAATCACATCAAAAACCAAGGAACATCAGCTTCAGCTAACAGGAAATATTACAGGTACATGTAATGTACTTACTGTGAATATGTGCACACCTATACTTGTAAACTTTGCATTCTTATAAACTATAGAGTTTCATTATATTTTAAGCTATAGAGTGTTTGGAAGAAATTGCAATGAACATGCAACATTTTCTTTACGATAACGTATACGGTAGCTACAATGAACACATTATAATGATTTTTTAGCTTACCCTCTTATTTCTGGCCCTTTTCTCTGGTTTACTGGTTTCTGTTTGTTGAACCACCTAGATATAGGCACAGTATGTTAAAAATAAACAATATCATTGATAACATTGTGAAAGGATTTCCATGGTATGCAAGGAAAACATCAGTCAAATGAACTCAGTTGAATTAGAGAATAAAAGGTTCAGAGAAAACACAAATGCTTTATAAACTTAAATTAAAGAATATACTGTTTTAAGAATTATAAATTGTTACTTTTTTAACCAATACAGATGACAATAATCATTATTCTCAAATTAAAAATCATCTGATTTACAAGTCCGTCAATTCAGAGAGTAGATTTTACCTGTGATGAAATAGGAGAATGGCAGAGGACCTATACCAGTGGGCGCCGCCATCTGAGAGTAATTTCTGCTGGAATAGTAATTCTTGTTGAAAACTTGTTTTATTGGAGTGTGTATTAGATACATGTAAAGATGTCAAAGAACAGGAACTGCACTTATCTGAAAATAAAAAAAATAATTACGATTTTAAAAAAGAATGTCAGTTTGGTTAACTTCTGAAAGTAACAAGTACTGAAATTACAAATGCAGTTTACATTGTTGGTCAATATAAAAAAAAAAGGTGGCCCAAATTAAAACCATAATCAATGACGACTTCTATTGTTCTTTTTAACTGTTATACATAACTTCAATTTTTCTTTTTAACTGTTATACATGTGCTAAGTCCTCTGAACTTCAAATGGAAAAAGTTTAGAACATAAGAGGAAACTCTGATGATATGTGTAACTTTGAATATATTTAGCATAAAGAAAATAATGTTTACCTTTTCGACACTGTGTTTCAAGTATTCCACCATTATTTACAGGATGCATATCATTAACTACCTCAGATTTTATTTGGTCAGTAATTATTTGGTGTTGCCAGGTGCCATTGTAATTCTGCACACTGTATTTCAAACTGAAGGGCACTATTGGTTTAAATTTTGATTCCAAGTTTATAATTAATGGTTGTGCAGTATCATCCAGCTATAAAACAAAATCTGGTGGTACATAACTATCATCAAAAAATCTTTGTAATATCAGCTTGAATACCATTATTAATTATTTTTGAAAACCCACACAATTTTGTTAGTCTAATACTGTGGTTTCATCAATATTCGTTGAATGCTATTTTTCATGGATTTCGTTATAAAGTTGATCCACGAAATTAAGTCTTCATTGAAGTGCAATTTCTATTAAAACCTTGTATTGATAGGGTCATTGGCCACGAATTTACGAATCCTTGAAACTGTGATTTTCACTTTATTCACGAAAACTGATACCCTTGAATATTAATGAAACCACAATACACAACAATGATGTATGTCTACAGACCTAGTTACTTACTTTTTCACCTGGGTTGAAATAGGTTTTAAGATTTCCTATAAAGATTTGTGCTTCATTTTGGCTCAATCCACTGAGGTTGTTTTCCTCACACACACCTGAAAACTGTTTATTTTCATGTTCAGACAAGTGTCTCTGAACAGTAAAAAATCTATTGATGTCATCAAAACCTCGCGCCATGATTCCACTGGGGGTGTGAGCCAGGTCAAATGTATGTCCCAGCTCATGTAATGCTGCCCCTAATCCTGTTGCATAGTTAGCCCAATAATATTCCCTAAAGAAAAAGATGATTTCATTACAAGTAGTTGGTGAATTTATAATTTAATTTTAACAATATAGGGACATTTGCAATCAGTAGATGACCAAGCAAGAACATCAGGAAAAAATTAAAGAAACCAAATGTTAACATCACATGAACAATAAAACCACCATATCTCAGAAAAACGTGTCCCAATTTTATTTCCGGTGTCAGAATGGTACATGTATTAAATTTCACGATTTTGACAGAAAATCCCTCCTCATCACATATAACTGCATCAGGTACATATAACTTTTAAAGAACCAGTTTATACAGTAAAACATGCTTAACTAGTGTGAAATCTCATGCAGGGTTGAAAAAAAAATTAAGATCAAATTATGATTTTGATATCTGTTTATTTATAAAATGTTTTAAGATAAGGGGAATGAATTGCTAGCACTATAAGGGGACAATCTTTGTCACTGTGTTTTACTGTATATCAATCACCAGAATTAAGCCCACATTTAGGGACCATTTGATCTCAAAATTTTGTTTAAAGTCTTTTCAGTTTCAAAATTCATGAGTTACTGTTATGTGACCTAAAATAACCCATCTCAGAACCTAAATTCCTATGATGATGTTATGAATTTGAGAAATTTGGGTTAGGCTGCCATGGTCATAATTATGCATTGAGTTAACCTGCTAAATGCACAGTAGTTTAAAGAATGTATGCTTTTTTGCTATCTCCTCAATGCTCTCCCTATGAAATCACCATCATCCCACACCTAAGGCCATGAATTTCAATTTTTGTAGGAGGAATCCTTGATGATCATTATCAGTGCATGCCCCTGGTACTTATTTTCTCTGTTAGAATGTCAAGGAGTAAACAAGAATTTATGTTCGATCAATATTTACCTTAAATTTTAAGTCTGTTGATGTCATGATTTAATAGTACATGTGTATTAAAAAACTTAAAAATCATACGTAAACCAAATGATCCTTCAGCCCTGTTAACCCAAAAGGCAATTTAGCAATACTTACCTGTAAGCGCTGTCATCCATGAATTTTGCTCTGTCAATTTTACGATTATCTGTAAATCTTGAATAAATCTCTTCAACATCTTTAGCCCATGTATGTAAATTTCCTGTTCCAAACAAAGCCAAACCGCCACCACCTAAAATCAAGGTGCAGATACTGTCATAGATATCAAAGTTAACATTTACAATACAATGTACCATGTATTTAATAACTCTCTCTCTCTCTCTCTCTCCCCAAATCCATCCCCTTCTCTTTATACTGATGAGTGAAATGAGAATCATATTAGTTATTTCAGTAAAACTTTAAAGTTCAGACTGTTCTGTGTCTATTCCATGACTTTGGGCCAGAGGAGGAAGGGGGTGACTTCCCCTCATAAAATGGTCTTTATCAAATCTTAAACTATATACATGTATGTGATAATTTCAAATGGCATTACCTAAAGCAGCCTGGGAGAGGGGGAGGGATGACCTCACATCATTTTATTATCTTCAAATATATCATTCTCATTACAAAAAGGCATTACCTAAAGCAGTGTGTCCTTTTGTGTACTTAAGAACATCAGAGTGAGATCTTGGAGATTCTGTATTCTCTGGGAGATGATATCTAGTGAAAGACATGAAACTGAACCATTTACAATTATTCTTATTTGGGAAACTTGAAGTCATCAATTCATTTGCAAAATGTGTCCAGAGTTCCGGTCCTGACATTGAATGAGCTCTTTCCAAAGTTAACTGACTTCTGAAGATATGGCACAAAGGTTCATTATCTTGATCTGTTTCCAGCAGGAAAGTTTTATGACCAAACCCATGGTCTTTCATTTTTTCTGCAGTGAATGTTTGGAGAAGCATAGAAGCCAGTTTGATGCGGTCCAAGGCACTCTGCACTGAACAGTCTTCATAGTCTGGGCCTTGAAATGTTCCATCATGATCACAGCAAATAATATACACAGGACGGACAAAATAATCTAACTCAGGGAGGTACCTTATGACTGTCACTACTAAAACCTGAGCCTCGTGAATGAATTGTATCACATTTTCTCCAACTTTCAATTTCACCAAAACTTTGAATGCCCCATTGATGACTGGCCAAACTATTGGCCTGCTGTTGGAGAGTGAAGTATTAGACACTGTTATTGATCCATCAGATGAGGTACATCCTATGTCTCCAATAAAGAGAGGGAGATGAAGTGCCACTGACTGGCCATCTTGAGGATTAGATAATTTGATGACCATCTTGTCATAATTTACTGTCTGGCTCTAAAATAAAAACTATCACTATGTTATTTTTGAGATCATAAATATTAATGAATCATAAGTATTCACTGATTGTAACGAATAACAGTGAATTATAACACAACACAATCATGAACGATATGGTGAGGCAAATTTAACACTATTACACAAGTACATCAGCACACAGGAGTTGGCAATTTTATGAATTTGTTGCAAATAAATAAGAAACAGGCTAAAATCCTACCAGTGATCTTAGCAAGCGTAGCAGTGAAGATTGATTTGCAACCCAACTGACTGGAACAAATTTTCCTGTAATTTTACAGACAGTTTTTAATGCTTTCCAAACCCGATCAAATTGTTCTGGAAATCATAGAACGGGGTATCGTTTTAATATTTTTTGAGGTATTTCCTGATATCAGAAATGATTTTTTGATAAAAAAAAAAAAAACAAAAACAAAAACAATAATTCAATTCTTATAACAAAAAATATAACAGCAATTTTCTAATATTAACATTTGAATTTCTGATAGGCTACTACAGTGCTTGTCTTGCTTCCTAAAATTATTGTTTTTCCCCCTATATCCCCGAGTACCCAAACTCCGTCACCATAAGCAGAAAACATTCCGCGTTTCTTTGTAAATTATTTTTTGCGGTTTTTATCATTTGCAATCACTATATATAACCTGAAACGTTATAATTTATAAAATTATTAACAAAAAATATTTTTATTGTTATTCAAATAAGCCGTCTGAATATTACGTTTATCAAACGTGCTGTCATAACTGATGAACTTAACTCCGTCACCCACATGACCTTTGATACGCCAGGGAATGGAGACACATTAACAATTTAGTTTAAACTCAACTTGTATCTAGGCCAAGTTATAATAAGTAAAATTGATGTAGGCTATACAATTTAACGAGGCCGGTGTAACGAAGAATATTGACCCGGGTTGAAAATTGACCCGGGGGTCATTTTTCAACGTTGAATATTGATCCGGCGGGTCATTTTTCAACGTTGAAAATTGAGACCAAAATCGTGAAATTTATACCCGGGGTCATTTTTCAACGGTATGAGAAAGATTTTTCTAAACTCTGATGAGATCGACACGTTGAAAATTGATCCTGTTGAGAATTGACCCCAACCTCAGAGTTTTGATCTGAACTGGAACTTACTCTACACAGTTTAAATGTACAATCATGCACATATTTGAAAGTTTTAGTTTTAAAATGTTCATATTGTCCGATACATATGCGGACGGGCTAATTTCTTTTAGGTTGATAGGTCCAATTTATCATTTAATTTTGAGACTGAAAATATGATTCCATTTATTATTACTATACTATGTCAATAAAGCTAAGAAGATGACCGTTTGCTTCGGAATGGAACAGGCGAGTAGGGCTAGAATACTTTTTGACATAGTGACATGGTTTTCATTCCCTTATGTGACAGAATTTTAAGTTTCAACTTGTCATAATCTCTGATAAATATATCTAACAAATGTATTGCCCGTTATTGTCACTTTTAAGGCAATTCAACAGAGCCCTATTCGACAGGCACCTGGCGTTGTATTTTCTAATAATTGAAAATATAACCTCTATACTGTTTTATTGGGTAAAGGGTATATACATTTATATCAAGACAAAAGGATATAATGTCAGATACATATGCTTAATTTGAAGAAGTCAGCACCCCTGACAAAAAAATTAATAAATGGTTGTCATATTTTTATCTTTTTTATATATACTGAATTATACATATATATATACTTGACAATAATTTTTCATAAACTTAATTGTCGGATTAACTTTATTGAAGCACCATCCAATTTTCTGCATATGCAGAGTCATAGTTCTTTTTTAAAAATGCAATTTATTTCTATCATTTTGAGTTTTCAATTCCATCAAATTAGATACACAGGCAACTGACGTAATATATTTCCTCAAAATTAAAAACATATAGCATACAGCAAAAATGTTATCAATTTAAAAAAAAAAGTAGGTTTGCATCTAAATATACAGTCGGAGGATGGTTGATCTAGTTATATTAATGGTATACATGAAAAGGCATGCAAAAAGTTGAATATATTAAGATTACTCAAGCATACAATTGATAGATAAACACTTGTTAAAATTCGGCTTTTATCAGACCTAGACTGGAATATGGTGATGTTGTTTGGAGCAGCTGTATCAAGGAAAATCCGAATTGCTTAAACATGTACAAATTGAAGCAACCAGGACAGTGACAGGGATCAGAATTAATTCTTCTAAAATCATTTTATATAGTGAGCTTGATTTAGAAACCTAACAATCTCGAAGGGATTAACATAAACTAATTATATTCTCCAAGATTATAAATGGTTAAACACCACAAAATATGTTAGATTGAATTCAATCATATTTTCTAACTGAACATACATGTACTCTTAGGTCAAATGAGCTTTTTTTTTTATCTACCATAGCTTTGCTCCGTCTACATGTAAATTATGGAATAATCTTCATGCAGGAAAGAAAATTCCATCAACTTTATCTTTCTTTAAGTCAAAACTTAATTAAAAAACAAAATATACCTAAAGCTTACAAAAATTTCGTCAATTACGGAAGAAAGCTAGTAAAGCTTACTTTAAGGATTTTTTTAAACTGATGGGAGTCGATGTTTATAGTGTAGGTCTGAATCTGAAGGAAATGTGATTTTCCCCCCTGGACATCCAAGGAGACGAACTTTTTAAACAACTTATTGACATTAGTGCACCTTTTTATATGAACTATATACTTTATGGTAGTTCTGATTTTTCATATAGATAAAACTGTAAAATTGTTTCCCATGTTTATATTTATATTAGAGCTCCAAAGCGTTTTTGATTCTCTTAGGTTACACGATTTAAACCTATTTAAGAAATATAAATGTATATTTACTTAATATATAGCCCCCTTTTATTTACTGTTCTTTTCAAATGGGTTGGATCATGAAAATTTCATTCTTATGTTTATATCCCTGCAAGTATAAATGAAGGTGATAGGTTTGTTAATGTAGGTGCGAGTCAACATGTATACCAACAATAAGTCATACAATCATATATGATAAATATTCAGATAATTATTTAATATTCAAGTATCCCCTGTCTTATATGCACATACATGTTATATCAATAATATTCTGTAAACTTGTAATACTATATTCTTATGACTATAGATAATTTCTTCTTGACTTTGTATGTTTGAAAGGGTTTACATAGGCTAAGACTCTTATCCAATCCATTCAATAATTTGATCATTCCGTTCAATAAAACAAGTTTTAATTGATTTAATAATGTAGGTGGCTGTGATAGGAAGGTCAATCATCTACTCCAATGCTGCTGTATGATCTTCTTCTTCATATTTCTATTCAAAAAATGCAATTTACCTATTTATTGACGAAAACAATTACTGTTAGTATTTATGATAAATTTTTGTAATCAAAGCAATTTAGAAACTATTAAAGCAAAATTATTTTATTGTCATCCTGTACAAAAATTAGGTTGCTAACTTGCTACAGATTCCATGAAGGAGAATTGTTTATGCCTAACAAAAATCAGCGATTTGATGATATTTAGTTACCCTAGTAACCACGTAACAAATAACATTTTTAAAAAAATGGCTTTCAAGATAAAGTTACTACAGCATTGTTCATGAAAGAGAACATTTGAGCATATCATCATTTTGTACACTGTTATTGGCTGGATAGGTGTGAATACAAAATTCAGATAATAACAGTTTTAACAAACTGAGTGGGTGCGAGCACAAAAATCTCAATATGACATACCCTAAATTTTGTATTTGCACACACCCAGAAAATCTACAATGAACAATATCAAAGTTTCAATTTACTGGATGAACGTAAAACCAAAATTAAACAATATGATGTATTGTAATTTTTAAAATATTTACATTTGTACACTTCTCCAGCGAATTTAAAAATTGGAGTTTAACTGCATTGAATATTTTAACGTGTAATTATGTATATGTCAAGGGGTAGCTGATATATAATATTCTGGGCTACATTTGGGAACAATTAAGAACTCCAAGACCTTTTGCGGAAATGACGCTAAATATTTATTGTTGTATTTGTACTGTATATTGAATAAATGGTTTCCTCAAGTACAGCTAGGTGATCTATAATCATATAAAATTATAACATTACTAAAACACTCTCATTCTCTACATTCACTCATTAAATTTATTTTTAGTTAAATAATATTTGAATTACACATAGTTGATTAAAATAACCCATCAAGTATAACAGCAATATGAACTGAGATAATAGTCGGGTTGACAAGCTATGAAGCTTAATAATTCAACCGTCTGTCTTGGGTGGCGTCGTGACATTAAATCAAAGTTCGGGCTAAAAATTCGATAATGCAAACGGACATGCGCTCTCACTCACTTAAACCCGTAAAACCAGTCTTTCACTGATCCACCCGCCAAACGTAACCACGTGACCTATCGTACTACTATCATACTATGAATGATTGTATGAATGAATGAAGCGGTGTGAATGTAAACAAATGAACAATGGGAAATGAAAACATGAAATGTTGAAATAAGTGAACACAAATATGAATACTAATTAACTAAAACAATTAATCCTTTGACATATACAAATATTCTTAAAAAAACATATATTTTTTAAAGAAATATATAGATATCACACAAAACAGCAATTATACGCGAAAAGTTATTACATATTTAAAGTGATAATATGTAAATTGAAAAATATTCATTTATAAAGTCTCATTTGTAACCCCCCCCCCCCCCGTTGAAACATATAAATATAAAGAATAAATATGTATAAACTGATAATTTTTAATTAAATAAACTCAAGTTATAATATTGATTCGTTATTTTGTGCTTCTTTGCTGTTGAATTTTGAACCGGTTTCATGATCAAAATTCCACGATGGGGGTCAATTTTCAACGGATTAGGGTCTTTATTCAACACCTTTCGTCTCATTATTCAACGTTGAAAAATGACCCCCGGGTCAATTTTCAACCCGGGTCAAAATTCTTCGTTACACCGGGTCTAATTTTTTCTGCCCTAGATTTTTAAATGAAATTTTTGACAAGAATTTCTACTGATATAATTATTATTTTAAGATAAAAAAATAAGACATTTACCACACCGTTTGTTTAAGGGGCCATCTCAAAGTTTGTTAATTTTTAACATAGGACCCTATGGGATTTTGCTTGAAATGTACCAATTTTGCACATTTTTTAAACTTCTGCCCTAGGGATTTCTTTTTCTGTTCTACATATCAAAGTTATTGCTAAAAGGCATCAAATGGTCAAATAAAAAAAAACCTTTTACCTCCTGGTTTGTTCCAGGGGTCTTATCAAAGTTATTTTTTGTATACCCAATTTCCCAGTTTGTCAGATAATGACTATTTTTTATTCGACAAAGACGGAAATGGTGATCTTTATTGTATTATTAAAACATTCAGACATATTTAGGTAGTAAATAAATATTTAACATCACATATTTAGGGTCATTAAATATAAAATACATGGTTAATGTCTTGAAATAAATGAATTAAGCGATATTTAGGCGGGTTAAGAAAACGTGACAGAGGGCTAGGCTTGCTGAACCCTCTTCACGTTTTCGACCCGAGCCTAAATATAGCTTATACTTCGAGACATTTATGTTTATTCCACAATATAATATCAATTTTACGCATCAAACGAGCTATTTTCAACAAATTTCGCTGAATATCTGCAGTTGAAACTATCACGCTATGGCGTCAACAAAGCAAAAAAGATGACGTCACAATAGAAATGAAACGCTGCGCGAAAGCGTGCGTACTCGTTCTGTACTCGGCCTCGTTATTGAACTCTAGTCTCGTTCAACCAGACTCTCGGCTCTCCGACTACCACGAGAGACTCTCTGCTGGTCGGAGACTTACGGAGACAGCCGAGCGTCTGGTTGAACGAGACGATATCGAACTCTGGCGTAGGAATACATACGACTACCAAAAATATCTAAATTGTTCGTACTATTTAATATCTGACTATTTTCAAGGTATTTATAAATAAATTCGTTTCCTTGAAAAACAATGTTTCAGCATACATAACACCGAGTTTATCTATTAGTCTGTCCCAAGTTATTGCTTCCATCAATTTCTGACGATTTTTAATAAAAATACACATACCTGTGAAAGAAATACAATTGAAATCGATGAAAGGGAATATATCCAAGGTATCTTCATTGAACAATTATCCCTTTTCACTCATAAAATTTCACAGGAACGAAAACAATTTTCTTACGGAGATTTATAATGCGAAATATTTACATCTTTTCTCCATTCGGAATACACTCGGAATACACCGCGCAATTTTTTAACATTATCATCCGGGCTTATTAATGGCTGATGCAATGCAAAATCTCCGTAGACTTTCAATTTTTGGATGTGTATTGAAACCTGAAGCGGTAGAGGGGGCTTTTCAAAACAGATAATCTGGACATTTTTCATATTAGTGGATGAACGTAGTTTGAGCACAAAGGTATTTACTATTATTGAAATATCAAGCAAAAAGTGGTGGAAGCAAATGCTCGGGACAGAGTATAGTTTCAAGGTCTAAGTTTTGTCAGCGGTGATGCTTTGTGCTGAGGTCCAAACACTATTTCACTTTCGCGGGTAGGTTAAGGCAACTCATAGTTTAAAGACCGTCAAAATTATGATCAATTTAAATAATGTTTATTTTTATGAAAACAGCGCTGGATATTAATACCAAGTGAAAGAGTTCACCAAGATATCATTTTTCTACTTCGGAATCGACTCAATCTTTGAAGCTGCCGTGCCATGGTATCACGTGACAGTTAAAAATAGATCACTTTTTTACCTTAACAGAAAATCAAAAAGTGTAACACTACCCCGAAGTTCATTTGTATGTTTTCTACAATAATTCGATTGGAAATTAGTTCATGTTTATTAGTATTACTGCTAGAATCCTATTGTACATCGCATAAAATAAATATTGTAAATATTTATCGGAAACCCTCTCAACTTCTAAAATTTCATTGAAAATACTACGTATTTTTCGTTTAAAACAACAAAGCACAGGATTCTAGCAGCACTTTTCATGTAGTTTAGGTCATATACCGTTGATATTTACCAAAATCATCTTTCCTAATATCCAGGGTAGTGTTACACTTTTGCCATTTTTTGTACACACTGACAGAGGAAAGGCTGGTCAAGCCATATAAATGTCGATCTGCTTACCTTATAACACTCGCTGATTAAACAAAATATCCATGCCTGTATTATCCTGATTATATTCGAACTGACACTCATCTAAATCTTAGGTATCTGTATTAAATAAGTCTTATTTCGGCATTGTTTACACTGCATTCCGATAATTTGTCTCCCGACATGATCTTCTCTTTTAAACATGCTTGTGACGTCATCAATGATAATTATACGTAATAGAGAGAAATCGAAGATATATTCAGTAAGAAGAGTTTCTAGTGATATTTTATGTCTGTAATTTTTATAATATAAACCAGAGATAAAGTTAAAATCGACATGTTTCTGAGTAAAATATGACATCATGCTGCTTATTGTGACGTCATATCGATCAGAGGAATTTGATCGCTGTTAGTTGCCTTATCATACCCGCGTTCAGTTTGCCAGAGTAACTGCATAGGAGAGTTGATTAAAATCAACTCCCAAAAATGGGTCCTTGTAACAACAATCACAATGACCTTTTCAGAATGTATGGATGTCGTTTGATTTCTGTCCTAACATATTTCAAATATATCATTTCAATAATGAATATGTTAATGATTACATGTATATTATTTATTTATTACATTTTTAATAAATGTAACATATTCTAAATAGCGACATACCGTATATAGCTGTAACCCTGTATATTTACATTGCCCAGTGTCTTTGCCTGCGATAACACTACGTATCGATTTTGCACTATATAACCCATAAAGCCAAATTGAGGCTCCAGCGGGGTTTACTTATTTATATTTAAATATTTAATCGTACGATGGTTTAAAATTATATAAATATAAGTAATAAGGAATCATTTTTTAAATATTATGAGGTGATATTTCGGTCGGGGCTTGATCAAATCTATCATAAAGCCCTTCGGGCTTTATTGGATTTGATCACGCCCCGACCAAAATTATCACCTCATAATACTCAAAGAATGATTCCTTATTCCTTATATGGCAAAAATTACGGCATGAGCGATTTGACGTTATCATCAAGTGTAGTGCATAAACGCTATTGCCAGTGGCGTAGCGCCCTTTACGCAAAAACGCAAATGAATACACAAAATTTTGCAAAGCATAGGTCTTATGATTTGAGTTTCCTATTGTTTGCACGTAAACAGATCGTATTGAGACTCCACTGAGTTATAATCTGCATATTTAGCATTCAGTTCTCGTCGTAAACCATGCAATGAGTACGATTCCGGAAAATACCGTCATTCCATAATTTACATTAATTCATACTTTTTATGCATCCGGTTTTGAGTTTACTACGTAAGTATCTATATATAAAAAGTATGTCTGTACAAAGCAATTTAAAATCGTTTTTAAAAGCACAACAGTTACACAATGAAGGCAAAGACGATCACGAGTCTTTCATGTTATTGGCTTAAAGAATGATCTACAATAAACTTATTAAAATGAGATAAACAACTTTTAACTCATTTCAAGTTTAAATATTCATACTAAAATCTGAAAACACATCAAGTTTTGAGTGTATGTCCGTAATTGTATTCTGTCAGTCTATACTTACATGTAATTTAAAGTCGGCGGTCGGGTGATTAAAATTTTGACAAAGTCACAATTACATTATGATAAACTTGATCAAAAATTTGTCATTTAGGTAAGTATGTTACGGTTTGAATAATAGATCTGTTTCAAAACGCCTATTATCTTTAGTCATATGCAGTTGGTTTCCGCTGGGGTATCAGTGTTTCATATATAATTACACATTCTTTTAAAATTCAACATTTCACTTACACATACAGTAGGCTATGTAAAATTGTAACATTTTGAGACAATACCTCATCATCAAAAGCCTGTAAATCTAAAAGCTAAAACCAAAAATCCAAGAGCATCGGGGGTCTTGAAATTTTAAAGAAAATATTCGAAGAGTACCAGGTAAATAATGTTTGTCTCGGAATTTAGCAACTTTTGTTCATATTTATTGGAATCATAATACTTAAAAAATGTCATATTTTTAAGGCTGTTTTGTCATTCAAATAACATAAAATCCCTGGACCCGCTGGGACCCGCCCAGACCCCCTACCTTTTTTTTGAATACAGTTAATTAAAAGGTAGCTACGCCACTGATTGCGGACTGAAAAAATGTATTAATAACCTTAATGAAAAATAAATTGCATGTGAAATGTTTCATCTTGACCTATCTTAAAATGACTGTCCACCGTAAATCATCGAATGGGCCCGCATGTCAGAAATATCGTTATTTTAGTGCACCCGGGAAAAAGTGTTAGCTGATTTCACGCAATTATTGTTGCATAAAATGAACAAGGTGTAATTTTGTTTTATATGTTTAAACACATTCTTAAATTTACCGTTGTAAATTGTTGACATTTGATTGAAGATATCTGACATGCAAAAAATGACGTCATAATTGCACTTGATTTGAAACGGCGAGGAGTTTCCCGAAAGTGACGGAGTTAGGGGGCTATGTAGAATATATGAAAATTGATTATTTTTAAAGTGCTCTTGATAATTCTGGTCATATTCATTGAAATCACTAACTGTACGCCTGACAGGTATCGTGCCTCGCCATAATTTTCCTTGGGTCTTGCTTGCCAAAATGAAATAAGATTTACCATATTTTAGTTTTATCTTTAAAATTTCATTCATATGCGGATTCGAAACAAAGTGACGGGACGATACAGGTGACGAGCCTGAGGAATCTGTTTGAAGTGGACATGATGTTACAGAAAGGTTTCTACATGAATGATACCATGAAATGATTTTCTGATATTAAAAAAAAGTCATTTTTATATTAAAAAGTTATTTTTTTTAATATCAATAGCTTTTTTATATATATATATATATCTATAATTCGAATTATTGACATAAGAAATTCATTTTTTTATATCAGAATATAACTAAAGAAATATTTAAAACAGCGCCTCATTTAGATTGGCAAAGAATAGCTCCTTCAATACAGAAGAGGGTCATACAGCGGTCACCGTGGTTTTCGACTGACAGCATTGACAAAGCTGTATAGACGACAGAATTTAAATGTCCTTTATAACCTTTCCTCTATATACATGTATATGTTTAGATAAATCATTACTGATCATGAACTCTTTAAAGGTCAAATCAGAGTGCGATGGTATTAGAATTCTCGTCAATGGGAATTTCTCCTTTCCCCCATGATTCATATGTTGTTTATTAGAAGATGATTCGCATTTGAAATTACTTAAGTAGGTCATCTTGATCTATACATTCGTTAATTTTTTGAAAAAAAATACATGGATTAACATAGAATTTTCGTAATTTCGACAGCGCAAACACCCGAACCTATTAAAACAAAAATCAATATATTCCTTTCATAGTTCTTTTATTCTGGATTTGACCATTGCAGACCTTGCTAAAACATAATTATATTAATGCTTATTGCCTTTGAAGAAAAAAAATATTTTCGTCATGCCATCTTGTTAATTTATTGTCTATACTGATTTTTTAAAAAGCAGATCCATTTAATAAGACGTACGTACCCTTTGAATTTAAAGTTTGGGATGAATTTAGAATCCATTCCATGGATGTAAATTGCAGTAAGTGTACATTTGATGAAAATAGTTATCAATTACATGAATTCAATCAAATGCAAATTCGTACAAACATATAACATACGGTTTTTTTTAAATTTCAGAAAGGATTTTTACTTGTGGAAATAAAGAATTTGGAATTCTTTTGTCAACAAAGCCAAATTAATACTGAATAAAATGCAGACAATTTCAACGCTTCTGATATTGCGTAAAATATCGTTAAAAATTAAATACTAGCTTCGCATTGTTAATACTATTTAGTAACAGGATAATGCCTCGATCGGTGAACGAAGAAAGAGACAGGAGTTATCTTACAGATATTATTCAGCTGGATGAACCCTTCTATCAAGCAACACATAAACCAGTCAACGGACTTCAATTATATCAATCACTTCTCAACTGCATAAACATAAGCGATGAGCAAACACTAATCTCTTAAACTATTTTTATGGACTCAAGACTGAATTAATGATATTTATTCTATATAATGACGCGTTTAAAAAAAAGATTTGGTAAAATAAATGACATGGCGATTGATTAATTTTCAGGCTATAAGCTATAAAAAAACCCCATTCATATATCCGACACTAAACATCCGTTCAAACGATGTAAATTAATAATGAAATCGATTTTTTAAGTGCGGTATACATTACCTATCATTTGAAAAAAAAAAAACCAAACAAATATGTATATTTATACTGTTGCATTAAAAAACATAAGTTGATTCGTAAAATCATGAGCATTCTTATTCCAGTAGTTCTTGTTCTAAGACTACGTGTATATATGAATCGTTGAAATACACACCATGAGTCAAGTTTAAGCGGCATATTTAAATGTCCTTCAACATTCCTTTATATATATGTTTAGATAGATCGGTATTGATCTAGGTCAAATAAGAGTACGAAGGGATTACATGTACAATAATCGTCAATTGGAATCTCTACTTTTCCCCATGATTCATGTGTTGTTCATAAGTAAACGTTACCTACGGGAAAATTAAAATGACCGAAGATCGTCATTTTGATCTACATGTACTACATGTATTGAAGAAAAACACTTTTGAAAGTTATATTAACGTTTTATTTAACTGTGACAACATCAGCACCTCAAATTGATAAATGTGAATTTAATTCCTTTATTATTGTTTTACACTGGATTTGACAGCTTGCAGAAAATAAGCCTTTGAAATAAACGAAGGCAACATTTTATTGTTCCTACTAAAAATTGTTTCTGTTCTTTTCATATTAAATATGATATTAATTGAGTGAAAATACGTACGCTTATCATTAAATCGATGTTAAGTGCTGATTGCATAACTATTTTACTCCAGTGCATTGATAAATCATTATTTTTAACATTGCGCTCGTGATTTTTGATTTCGTACATGGGGTGGATGTAATTGGCCTTTTTTCATATTACTGATTTTTTAGAACTAATTTTTACATGCATATTTATCTTTATTTACATCAATACATATATATGCATATTCAGATTGACACTTTTTTGTCTTTGCATATATGCACAATATCTTAAATGATTATAATAAAAGAAATATTTTGTTATAAATCTACTTTATTCCTGCAACCCACCCATCTTGCAGATTATCAAAGTATGCATACGTTAATGACTTGATCGATATCAGGGATTTCAATGACTAATCTACTTACAAACAAACAGAAGTGAAATAATCTGGACATGGACCATGTCAGTGATCAAATGAAGGTCAACTATGCGTTGTGGAACAGGTCTTATACAGTTTGACAATCAAACTCTAATATAGGGGAAAACCTACCTCATACAGAGTATGACTGATATTGGAAACTTCTCTGAGGTCATTAGATCCATAGAGAGATTTCAAAATGGTGTTTACTGTCGCCCAGAGGGACAGAGACCCAATACATTTAAATGTCCGCAGACACATGCGTCAGGCGGGGTTTCCCGCTTTGCCGTCTGGTTAAATTTAGACGCAGGACCACATATATATACCCCGAGTCGGTTAACAGGTAAATCATACCTGACACTTTATGATAGAGACAACTGAACAAAATGAACGATCACATCGTCAACAAGATTGAATGGATGTGTTCAGGGGATCCTCTGTGGGTAAGGTTTGAAATCGACCTCATACCCGTGTGTCGAAAATAATATATGGCATTGTTTTGCTCAAATGAAAAAAACAAACAATAATATAAAAATCTCAGTTTATATCTTCAAAATTTGCAAATGCAAAGATAATGAATAAAAATAATTTCTGACGATTGCACAACAATATAAAATATTTATCCTTACACTCATTTTCTTTTGCAATTGTTATTTAACTGTAAAAAATATAACATTGAGTAAAGACATTGCATGATTTATTAATCTTGTTTTCAGGATTCCAACGTTACATGGAATACTGCTTATCCAGACCTGACTCCGTGCTTCCAGAAGACTATACTCCGCTAGATACCATGTATCCTGCTACTGGTCCTATCCCCTCTAAGACTTTGGATATTGTCCTCTAAGGAAAGTTCAAGACAATCCCAGCCTGTGTGCCATTCAGCGTTAAGCCTTGCCAAATATGTAAGTTTGCTCAGTACTGTAGATTCCTTATTCTACGCGGGTACTTAATTATATTCCGCGATTCAACTCTTTTGCAACAACTCACTAGAATGTAAAATCGCGAACGCCAATTTTTTTTTCATAGTTTCATTTAGTTTACATCTGCCCAAAAAATAAAAGCGAGCTTTGAAAATCAGTCAGATGAAATTCTTCTCGCGATTTTAGGCAAATATTATTCCTCGCGTATAATTAGGAATCTAGTACTCTCGTTTACTGATTTTATTTTATCAGATTAAATTAAGTACCCGATAATTTCAATTTGATCAAATAAAATTCATTAAGGACAATACATTAATTTTCTGTTTGATTTGTTTTGTTCTAGGTGTTGTGCCTTGGTCTTGCTCTTCTCGCGTTTCTAGAATGTACAGAAACCGTGTTTGTGAACTCCCTGACGGAGTCGATGTTGAAACCGGAATTTATCTCCCCAGCATTGACAGGAATTACTATGGTTAGTTCACACTGTACAAGTAGGCTTTCAAGAAATAAACTTTATAATTTGTCGTACAATATTATAGAATGTACAGAATGGCGTCATTCAACCATGTGTAATGGTTTTTTTATTGTGTGTGTTTCAGATGGTGGCTAACCACGTCATGTTAACAGAGCGACGTCATCGAATGCAATCTTCTGGACTATTATTTGTTTACTGGTTTCTTACGACAGTTTGTCTTATTCTAAACCTCCAGTCTCAGATCAGAGGATTATATGTCCAGGTATTGCCCATGTTAAGTTATCAAAAAGATAATTCTGGTTGAAAAAAAAACAAACTGAAAAGATCTTAATTTTTTTCTAATTTTTAAGAAATTTGATCATGATTTTTAAAATCGCTAAAATTATAGAACAAAAATTATTGAAGTTACTGAAATTTTGAAATCCTATAAACCAAGATAAAATGAAATATATACGAACATGTAAAATTCGTGTATTGTTACAGGAGGAAATGAGCCTACATTTCAACGCTTGCCTGCTGCCTCTCCAACTCCTGTTGTCCATTGCCGAACTTTTCCTCACTGGCTTTTTCATCGACAATTTTCCAGAGGATGACGGTTCCAAATCTAAGGTATGGATGTTCCTAGATTCATACGTTCATGAAAAGTTGTAATATTGATTCTTTTTCAATCAATGAAATAATAACAGTCATTATACATACACAATTTATCGTTATAGAAATCGTGTCTTGAAAATAGTCCCATCATGTCGGCGCTTGCATTTTCCTGGTTTACAAGGTAAGCAAAAAACAACAAGGAAAAAATAAATATTTATAATTTGAAAAATGTCAAACTTCTCTAAGATATCTATTAAGAACTGTTGTATTTTTTTAGAATTGTGAAAGACGCCTACAAGAGACCATTAGAGGCAAAGGATTTAATAGAACTTTCGGCTGACTTAAAATCAGAATCTACCGTCCCAGTTTTTGAGAAAGCTTGGCGTGATGATTCGAACCGACAGAAAAGGTGAATATTTCCTGTGAAGATTAAATCTAAAAAAAAATATGAAGTTTATATAATGAAGGAGCTTGTCACAACAATTTTTTAAAATATATTTCAGAAGAACTGATGTCAACCAAAATATTTGCAGCGGGAACATAAAAGCATGCCTGTCCAGAGTTATTTTGAAGATCCACTTCTACGAGATATTCATCCACTTCCTAATAACCGTCCCAATATATCTATATAGATTCATCGGCCCACTGATATTTAGGTAGGCACATGTCAGATTTTAATGTTTTATAGGTAAAGAAAATTGACATAGGTTTATGTAAATATATACCTTTAAAAGCCAATTGTGCTCTGAAAAAAATATGTTATTATCAAACGTATAGAAGCAATATGAAATCACAATTCACTGCTATTTCTAGGAGTTTGATAAATTTCGCTGAAGATGCAGACGACTATCTTTGGCATGGAATTTTCCTAGCCTCTGCTTACTTCCTGTTCGGTGTTGTACAAACATTTCAAGACACTCACTCAGACCACGTGGGTCATATGCTTGGAATCAAAATCAGGACTTCAGTTTGTGGAGCCATATATAGAAAGGTACAGCAGCAAAAAAAACCCCAATATCATCGCAAGCTATTTCCAAATTTTATTGTGTTATCATATCTCAAGTCCTTTCTTGGTTTTCTCTTTGTAGATGGCTAAACTTTCCAATAAAGCCAAGCAGGAATGTACTGTTGGCGAAATGGTCAACCTGATGTCAGATGACGCCACGAAAATTAATCACAGATCCATCTTTGAGTTGCACCTTCTGTGGCTTGGGCCTGTCCAGGCATGCATAGCGATGTACTTCTTGTACCAGGAACTGGGATCGGCTGCTCTAGTTGCATTCTTCCTCCTTGTAGTATTTGTTCCATTAATTGGGGTTATTGCAAAAGCTCAACACAAAATCAATGTAAGTTGAATGTATACCATAAGGTTTGCCGCTGAGTCTATAATATTGTATTTTAAAATATGTACAGGCTCACAATACATGTATAACTTTATTGTGCCTTACAGAAAGATGGAAAAGATATAACAGATAAAAGAATGAAAGTTCTTAATGAAGTCTTCAATGGAATGAAGGTAAATCTCTCTCTCTCTCTCTCATTCTCTCTCTCTCTCAAATTGCACACTGACATCCGTTAAACATACTGGGCTTCAATATACATGTATGAATTGTAGGTATTGAAACTGTATGCATGGGAATCCTCATTTGGAGACAAAATTGGATCCATAAGATCGCAGGAAATTAACGAGAAGACAAAGAATAGATATCTAGATATAGTTAATATGTTCTGCTGGCAAATGTCCGAATTTCTGGTAAGAAACAATTACATAACAATGTTTTTAATTTTTGATAAATTGGGTTTTTATTTCAATGTACTGTTATTAACATTTGATGGTAGAATCCTTGATCAAATTTTTTGATATTTTTCTTTGCAGTTCACTTTTTCGATCTTTGCGGTGTACCTGTGGCTAGACGAGGGAAATGTATTAACAACAAAGAAAATCTATTTCATAATGTCCATGATTTCAGCTTTCCGGGGTCCACTTATGTATATGCCAATAGCCATTACCTCTCTTATTGAGGTGAGTGGGAAGCTTGCACGATTACATATTGCTTTAACTCCAAAACCAATCACTAGTCTTCATTTTTTGTTAAGCAGAATTTGGGTATATACTAGTATGCTGTTATTACCATTTAGAATATCAAAGCTATACTTTTTAATGTTATACTTCTTTCTATATATGGTGATATTCTACATAGTAATTTTCATTGTTTCACAGTTATCAGTATCCCTAAAAAGAATTGAAACATTTCTGAATCGTGAAGAAATTGACGAATCAGCCATTCAACACAGCGAAGACGCAGAGAAAGCCATAACAATGAAAGCTGCATCATTCACATGGAACAAAGCCAAAAGTCCTTCCTTAAAAAAGTAAACACAAAAGTTACATGATAATGTTATGTTAATTAAACTTAGAATGCTAGCTTCTTAATTAAATCTTTATTATAACGCATCTGTCGAATTTGACAATGTTAATGAAGATTATAACTCTGTAAACTTGATATGACAGTATCGATGTGGATGTCGCTAATGGCGAACTGGTGGCAGTGATTTGTTCGGTTGGAGCCGGAAAATCTTCACTTATGTCAGCCGCTATTGGAGAAATGGAGAAAATCTCTGGAACTGTCGATGTCAAAGGTTCTGTAGCATTTGTGACCCAAGAAGCATGGATTCAAAATAATACCCTGAGAGAAAACATTCTGTTTGGAAGAAAAATGAATGTAAAGAACTATAGAAAAGCAGTAGAAGCATGTGCTTTACAAGCTGATCTTGACATTCTTCCTAAAGGAGATGAAACAGAAATAGGAGAAAAGGTATTGCAAATACTTGTACACACCTAATTCAGATCATTAATGAGAGCAAAACTTTGGAGTGTAGTTAAAATAAGCATTTTTAGCGTTCCTGTGCAGTTCAAGGAAATGTATCTAAGAATGTAAGTATTAAATTTTAATTTTGAAATTTTTTTAACAGGGAATTAATCTGAGCGGTGGACAGAAACAAAGAGTCAGTTTGGCGCGTGCAGTGTACGATGATGCTGACATTTACTTATTGGACGATCCACTCAGTGCTGTAGACGCTCGCGTAGGCAGACATCTATTTGATCAAGTGATAGGAAATAGAGGGCTTCTCAGAAATAAGGTTGGTTTGTTTCAATGCAAAGGCATACTTTTCACTATTTTTATGATTTTTGTTAACACTGCAGTTTGACTAATGCTTACTTCTGACATTTATAGACCCGCGTTCTTGTTACCCATGCCATAAGCTTCTTACCATACGTGGATAGAGTCATCAGTTTGGTAAACGGAGAAGTATCAGAAGTCGGGACCTATACGGAACTAATGGAGAGAAATGGTGCTTTTGCTGAATTTGTACGAACCCACCTCCAGGAGGAATCAAGTTCTGACGATGAATCGACCGATGGAAGTACTAGACCCGCATCGTTCGACAGACAGGTGTCAACAATCGATCATTTAAACACCAAAGAAGACACAGAGAACGAGGAAAGATGTAAAGATTCTAAATTCATCGAAGAAGAGTCTGTTAATCTTGATGAGGTGAGTCAAGTCTCGAAAGAATATTGTTGCTTACTTTCCTACAAACTGACTATTCATTTTTCCTTTTTCTGATGTGAATTGAATTTTAAAACGATGTGAATTTTGTAGGCAAAATGGTCGGCCTATAGTACTTATCTGAAAATCGTAGGGCCAGTCCTTTTAGTCATGTTTGCGGCGTGTCTTGCACAAAACGCTGCCGACTTTTACAAAAATTACTGGCTCAGTGAATGGGACTCAGACATCTCGGGCAACAAAACAGAACTTAATTCAAGCGCTCAAGCCATTTCACAAGGATACAAAATAAAGGGCTTTGGACTCATTGGTCTGATCAACAGTAAGTACACACTCGTTATTCAGGGCTTACACTCTATATGTACCAGGAAAATTGTTTCTGACCTTATTCCTGTGTTTTGCAGCTCTTTTAAACGTACTTGGGGAACTCTCTGTGATATTCATCGTGGTAACATCAGCCAAAAAGGTTCACCAGAAGACTTTGGCCGGCGTGATGAGAGCGCCTTTCAGTTTCTTTGAAAATACACCAGTAGGCAGAATGGTCAATAGATTCTCAAAAGACATGGAATGTTTGGAACACTCTCTTCCGTGGGTTACCAAGAGTTTTATGCACACCTTCCCTCGGATCGTGTTCACCTTGATTGTCATCACGTCTGGGATGCCTACAATGGTCTACTTCTTGGTGCCGCTGTTCATCATGTATTTTTTCATACAGGTATATACACAATAATTTGACAGGATAAATTGGACGGCTTATTTTTGGCATTATTTTTAAAGACATTGAAAAGAAGCAAAGTTTCTTTACTCAAAGGGATGATACTCAAAGTCTTGCATTTTACTTTACATAAACTTCTAAGTTTCACATTATAGGCTGTGTAATTACACATACAAATAAAATTTACGTTTTTGTTTTCTTCCATTTGTAGAGATTATTTAGTGTTGCAGCGTGTCAGTGCAGAAGAATGAACAAAGCGCTCAGATCCCCCCAGTTCTCTTTCTTCAGTGAATCTATCCAGGGAGCGACGACCATTCGAGCTTTCAACAAAACATCTTTATTTGCGCAGGAGTGTGACCGTCGACGAGATGCGTTTCACAAAGCTGAACTGACAACTCCTTCCTGTTACAGGTTTGTAAAGGATGCTTAGCTATATAATTTATTAGTTTGAAGTAAAATAATAAGCTTTGTTGGAATAGTAATATATTTTTCAAACCATTGTCCTGATAACCAGAAAGGAACACAAAGGGAATCTACAGTTTATTTAACTGCAAAAAAAACAAGTTTTAAATTAATATTTAATTTTGTTTCGCTAAATTTGAAAGAGGCAACACTTTACTTAAATATTTTTTGAGATGAAAATTATAATGTTTGCATGAAATTTAGGCAAACTATTGTTTACAATGTAGTAGAACTAGTCCGTAAAATGCTTTAGTAAAATTGCATTGTTTTTCTCGTCAGTGATTCGACAAAAAAGCAGTTATTACTCCTTGTTCATAATTATTTTGTATTTTGCTGGTGGCTGAACTTTCGTTTAGGATTTTTGGGAAATCTGTTGGTGTTCATTGCTTGCGTGTTGGCTTGTTACCGTCGAGATGTTTTATCAAGCGGAATGATAGCTTTGATCATGACATATGCTGGCAATGTAAGTATCTTTTTCTTTTGCAATTGATGAAGCTATTGTATTATGACTTAAACTCGATTTATTTCAAATGAAAGTAAATTGTCACTCCATTTTCGTTTATAAGCGTCAATAAAATACTACAAAATACATGTACTTTACCTTCATCCTGTCATTGTCTATGAATCTTTATGTTTTAGGTAACAGATACACTAAGGTGGATTGTTTTTGCTTTCACGGAGATGGACACAAACATTATAACGGTCGAAAGAATCCAGGAATACATAAACCTTAAACCCGAAGCTGATTGGAGAATCAAAGAAACTGAACCTGCTTCTAATTGGCCTCAACGAGGTCACGTGAAGTTTTCCAATTTCAGTCTGAGGTACAGAGAGGATTTGGACTTGGTTCTGAAAGGAATTGATTGCGATATTACACCCGGGGAGAAGGTAAAAGATACAGTTAATCTTTCTGTCATTTTTTAAAAATATATTTACATTTATTTATTTCTATTATAAAATGGAATCCAAATTTGGCATACATATTTTGTTTTGGAAAAAATAAAATATTTGATAAAAAATAAAATATTTAATAACAATGTTTTACGAACAGACATTCTATATATATTATACCTACATTAGGATAAATAGTAGTGTTTACGTCCATAAAGTTAGATTGATCGTTGTTTTTCAGATAGGAATCGTTGGAAGAACGGGAGCAGGAAAATCATCATTAACCCTGGCATTATTTCGAATTCTCGAAAAGGCTGGCGGAAGTATAATCATCGATGATGTAGACATATCAACCATTGGCTTGCACGACCTTCGTTCTAAGCTGACAATTATTCCCCAGGTATAAATTTACCGTCTGAGAAAATAATGAATAAATTTACTAAAAAGAATCCATACAAGTAATCACAACTTGTCTTTTATGTAATGCAGTACATGGACTCTGAATTACACAGAATTGATTTTTTCATTGTTTAGGATCCCGTGTTGTTTTCTGGTACATTACGAATGAACCTGGACCCGTTCAACTCTTTCTCTGACGATGATTTATGGGAAGCTTTGGAACATGCCCATCTAAAAAAATATGTGGAATCTCTCGAAGGTGGTCTTCTTTACGAATGCTCAGAGAGAGGAGAAAATCTCAGGTTTGTTAAACATTAATCTAACCAAATTCAAACGCAAGGTCTTTCCATCTTTGCTTGAATTAAATATACTTTTGAAAAAAATTACTTATTCATAATCTTGTGTATGTTGTTACAGTGTTGGACAGAGACAGTTGATATGCCTCGCACGCGCACTTCTGAAGAAGTCCAAGATATTGGTCCTAGATGAGGCTACAGCCGCTGTGGATCTGAAAACAGACAACCTGATACAGAACACTATACGGCGGGAGTTCTCTGATTGTACTATCCTCACTATAGCCCACAGACTTAACACTGTTTTGGACTACTCCAGGTAATTGAAATACTTACCAATCATCTGTCCAGTAAACCATTATATAATTTTGTACTTTTAAATTCTAATTCAAATCCTGCAGTAAATCATTCATTTTCATGTTGCAATAGCTTTTTATTGGAGTCCTTTAATTGTTTCCTGCTTAATACATGTATATTAATTAAACGTTTTTTTTCTTTTTTAGAATCATGGTACTAGATAAAGGCCAGATTAAAGAATTTGACAGTCCAGATGTTTTGTTAAAAGATGAAAACAGTATATTTCATTCAATGGCCAAAGCAGCTAATCTTGTGTAGATTAAGATGCTTCCTTGACATTTCATTACAATGTCTTAGATTGCAAAGATGCTTCATTGACATTTCATTACATTGTCTTAGATTGCAAAGACGCTTTCTTGACATTTCATTACATTGTCTTAGATTGCAAAGACGCTTTCTTGACATTTCATTACATTGTCTTATATTGCAAAGATGTTTCCATGACATTTCATTACCTTGTCTTATATTTTAAAGATGATTCCTTGACATTTCATTACATTGTCTTCAATTGCAAAGGTGCTTCCTTGAAATTTCATTACTTTGTCTTAGGTTGTACTTACAATCTACGAAAATAAGAAGTACAATCAACTATGAGCTACACACTATAATTATTTAGTGTTTATTGTTGTCATAAATTAGTGTGTGCATACATGTACATCAGTCTGTACTTGGTGTCTATCCCTACCATTTTTGTGTTCATTGTGTTTTACAAAATGTGATATATACATATTCTATTCTAAATAGATTTTGTTAATAAAAGGATTTTTATATCTATGAACACGTGCGTTATCTTTGTAAATGAATGCTATATGGTTCCTCAAGCAGTTGTTCCATACATGTTTAAGTGCAAGAAAAAAGTCTACTCACTTTCTGCCGACCGTTTGTGGTAATGAAAGGGTCAATCTTTTCTACAAGTTCCAGCCTAAAACTCAATTACTTCGACAATTTAAATAACGAGATTTTTTTCGCAGACAAGTTTCTTACACACACATGTATTTGCTCTTTAATTACAGTCCATACAGTGTTATTTAATACACCCTAATACAAATACTAAATCTTGTCATGTTAGAACCGGTAAAAAACTCAATAAACCATGTGACAAAAATGTTTATTTCAGACAAAAATCTTTAAAATAAATTATAATCAAATAACAAACATTTGATTTTTAAATTGTTTAAATAATATCAACTAGGTAAAACATGTTTAAAATTAATGTTTGTATCACAATAGTGTATATGCAATAACACAAATCAAGATGTATTGTACAGACTATTATCCTTTGATACAAAATGATGCTACTCTTACTAGTACTTCACTGCTTTTCTGACTCACACAGCTATCATAATTAATCAGTTTATTACAAAAATATACATACCTTATAACAAACATAACCATATTTATTGTTTTACTACATGAACACAACTCATTTTAAAGAGTTCTAATCGTTTTACGTTTAATTCTACAAGTACATTGTATATTTAACAAAAATGTCAATCTCGCTACTATCTCTGCTTCGAACTTAATTTCCATATTTGTTGACAGTTTTAATATGATAGCATTTCTAGATAACACACTGATAACATTACTTATCTGAAAAAAACCTTTTCATTTACTTTCTTGTTTATACCACATTACTTTCAAAAAATAGTAACTTATGGGAGAGATAATGCAATGATTGAGAATGAATTATAAAAATTATGGTATATTTTTTTGTTAAGACCTTAATGAGTCCAAAAAGAAAACCATCCAGCAACCCTTTAATGATTTGGTTTTTGGATTTATTTCCCGAAAAATATTTGTACGATTGAAAAGGACCTGGTCCTCTGTTTACAGAAATTGAATACATTCTGAAGACAAAACAGTGTCAAAAAGCTAATGAGCTTTCAGTTCAAATGTGAGCTTAATCCCTTTCCTTAATCTATCTTTTTTAACATTCATGTTAAACTTTAAACTCCGTTAAGGTCCTTTTTCTATTCTCTTGAGATGAAAGTTTGACCCAACATTAAATCAAGATTTACTAAAAGTAATGTCTATTACCTCCTCGATAGAAACTTCTTGATGTATTTAAATAAAAAAAGTATTTCTGTTATTTAAGATAGGTTCACTGGATATAGAGATGAATGAAAGTGTTAAACATCTAAAAGCACCGAACACTGACCTTCGTAAATTTGGACAAAGGCCGCTAACACTATCATTCAATGACATCAGAAGCATAAACAAATTTTGCTCCAGAAATAATACAAGTACATATCATAATTTTTCATCACTCATACAAAATTATTGTACGATATTGAGATAAAATGTCATTTATTCATAGATCTCCATCTGTTTCGCAAAACCTCTGCTGTTCTTACATTAGCAAACTTATAGGAATTCAAGATAGTTTTTCAACTGTAACCAAACTACAAGACACCTCTCATTAATCGTCTCTCTTTACACATTGAGAATGGAACACTTTTTAAACTTCCATTTACTTTTGGAGCATTTGTTGTCTTCTGAAAGCAAACCATAACAATTTTTCTTTATCTCTTTATGTCTAATCAGGTTGACGGCATATATTTTCGATTCTGTAATTCAACACTCATTTACCAGTACATGTATATAATAGTGTCTTTGGCAACGATATATATATAAAAAAAACCCAGAAAGATGTTTACTTTATATTGTCAATTCTTCATCAGTTTGTGATGACTTATTGTGATATGTTAATTAAACGGCATGGTAACTTAATAACCTCTGCTTTAGATTCACTGCTGAATTCATATACCATTTGACTACATGTACTTGGAGTGGAATTGTGCTGCTTTCTGCAGAGTGGTCTGTATATAAGTCCTCTCAACCTCTCGGACCTGTCTGTGTGACAAGGTGTATGGATTAATCTCCAAGACAATGTTTATTGTTCTGCTGTTCAGTTGTGTATCATCAATTGTATCGATGCCACTACATCCTTAGAAAATGAATAGGTCTTCCTTCTTTATTAGAAAGTTACAAAAATAGCTGTTGTAGTATGCATTGCATTTATTAACCATCACATGTTGGATTCATTCTTTTATAAATTAGTATTTCTGAAACATACAAATATATGCATGATTGTATAATTGTGTTGCATGTTTTTAAACTCTTTGTTATCTCCCCTTATCATAAACATTTCATTCCCCGCTGTTCACCAAAAGAAATAAATAATCTTAAGGCATGAGATGAGTTTTTCATCTTACATATCATAATCAAGAATAAACTAATACAATAAAAATCAACATTTTCTAGTGATGACCAATATTTTTCAAATTGAGAAAGCTGAAATTTTTTAACTGATGCATATTTTCTTTCTTTTGTATTTAAAACTTATATGATGGAGTAGCTCAACAAAATTTTAAATCTTATACAAGTACATCTACCAAGTATGATTCCCTCAATTTCTTACGGAAATTGATTGTACATTCAAAGCTCTGTAGAAACTAACAAGACTGAAATCTACACTGAAATCTACACAACGTCCATTATATCAATTGGTCGAAACCTACAGCGACATAAGAAAAATCACAATAGAAGATTATGAAGTTTTTCAATGTTTTATAAAAACTGTAAATATTTATATCTCAAAACTCTTTTACAAAGATTGGACAATTTTTACGCTGGGCCGCGCGTACTTTCCGCAACCCTTTGATAATTAAAAGTTTACTTTATTTCTATGGAAAACATTCAACACCACTTTAGTTTGATTTAAATTTAATGACATATTTAGATATACAATATGTATAAATAAACCCATTTAAAATGACAAAAACGCGATTGTCCACGAGCTCTTTGGACAACCCTCATACTAGTATATAATAGTGATTACAACAGGCAACCAAAATGTGAGTGTCATTTGTTGGGTTATAAGCGAGTTACAGAGTTTACAATTCTTCGTTATGTAAACAAAGCTTTTGTTTACATTTTGAATGTTGAAGTGAAAATTCCAGTTTTAGACCTAAATTGAATAAGAAGATAGACAAATTAGGTTGAAAAAGATTTTAATGGTATTTTGAACCTATGTAAACAAAAAACATGGCACGAGCCTTGTTTACACGACGAAGAACTGTGAGCCCTGTATCTTGCTTAAAACTCATCGACTGGCACCCAAATGTCACATGATCATTAGAAATACATTCCTAAAGTATTGTAAATAATAAAAAAACAGAAAAATAAAATTTGACCAAAATCATGACCATGCCCCTTTAATGATGGCAGAGCGATTTCAATTTTTATAATTTTCAAGTGGTTGTCATGTCATTCAGTTTATTTTACTCTGTTAAAGTTGTTATAATCCGATCAATATCTACTCAATATGATGTAATTTGCATGTAGAGTTTGAAATGAAGAAAATTAAATTTTTTAAAAGTCTATTTTTAGAAAAATACTCAATGAAAATATACATGTAATTATATATTTCATGAGAGTAGCGATCAGCTATTCCATTAAAACTTAATGCATATAAACATACTTGTAAATTCATATTTTCTGTAGGATTCTAGAACGAAGAAATGAATCATATAAAATAATAATTCATATATATATAAAAAGAATTTGTTGAAATACTTCACTTTGACAATGTTTTAAAACTTATTTATTAATAAGGATGGTCGTTACATTGCATGATTTAAAAAGACATACACCATGCAACATTAGAATGCTATGCAAAATGAAAATGTAACAAAAAGAAATTAGGAAATCTACTATTGAATTTGGTTATATTTAAATAAGGAATAAGGAATCATTTTTTGAGTATTATGAGGTGATAATTTCGGTCTGGGCGTGAACAAATCCAATAAAGCCCGAAGGGCTTTATGATAGATTTGATCACGCCCCGACCGGAATTATATTCAACGAATGATTCTTATTACTTATATTTATATAATTTTAAGCCATTGTACGATTAACTAATGTATTTAAATATAAATAAGCAAACCCAATTGGCGCCCCAATTTGTAGTTATAGGTTTTATAGTACAAAAGCGATACGTAGTGTTATCACAGGCAATGACACTGGAAAATGTAAATATATCAGTTTACTTCAGAGTTTTCCTTACAATAAAATCTTAAAGCTATGTCACCATTGTGAATTGCTTCGTTGTAAGTTGATTTTTTAAACAAGTAACTGTAGAAATAATATAAAAAGCAAACTAAAAAACTAAGATCAAAGATTCGTAAATCGATATATGCTTATCATTCAATCGATGATAAGCGCTGATTACATGTTTATTTTACACGAGTGCATTGATAAATCATTAATTTTTAACGTTGCGCTCGTGATTTTTTTATTTCGAACATTGGGGAGGGGGAAATGGTTTTTTTTTAAAATAACTAATTTTTAAAAATAATTTTTACATGCAGATTTATCTTTATTTACATCAATACGTATATATACATACTCAAATTGACATTTTTTTGTCTTTGCAAATATGCACAATATCTTAAATGATTATAATAAAAGAAATATTTTGTTATAAATCTACTTAATTCCTGCACCCCCCACCCCCCTCACTTGAAGATTATCAAAGTATGCATACGTTAATGACTTGATCAATATCAGGGGTTTCAATGACTAATCTACTTACAAACAAACGAACAGAAGTGAAATAATCTGGAATGGGCCATGTCACTGATCAAATGAAGGTCAACTATGCGTTGTGCAACAGCTCTTATACAGTTTGACAATCAAACTCTAATATAGGGGAAAACCTGCCTCATGCAGAGTATAACTGATATTGGAAACTTCGGATCCATAGAGAGCTTTCAAAATGCTGTTTACTGTCGCTCAGAGAAACATTTAAATGTCCGCAGACACATGCGTCAGGCGGGGTTTCCCGCTTTTCCATCTGGTTAAAATTAGACGCAGGACTACATATATAACCCGAGCCGATGAACAGGTAAATCATACCTGACACTTTATGATAAGACTACTGAACAAAATGAACGATCACATCGTCAACAAGATTGAATGGATGTGTTCAGGGGATCCTTTATGGGTAAGGTTTGAAATCGACCTCATACGCGTGTGTCGAAAATTAAATAAGGCATTGTTTTGCTCAAATGAAAAATCTCAGTTCATATCTTCAAATTTTGCAAATGAATAAAAATAACTTCTGACGATTGCACAACAATATGAAATACTTATCTTTACACTCATTTTCCTTACCAATTGTTATTTTACCGTAAAAAAAATATAACATTGAGTATTGACATTGCATGATTTACATTAATTTTGTTTTCAGGACTCCAACGTTACATGGAATACTGCTTATCCGGACCTGACTCCGTGCTTCCACAAGACTATACTGCGCTGGATACCATGTATCCTGCTACTAGTCCTATCCCCTCTAAGACTTTGGATATTGTCCTCTAAGGAAAGTTCAAGACAATCCCAGCCTGTGTGCCATTCAGCGTTAAGTCTTGCCAAATATGTAAGTTTGCTCAGTACTGTAGATTCCTTATTTCACACGAGTACTTAATTATTTAAATTCGCGATTCAAGTTTGCAACAACTCTCCAGAATACAAAATAGCGAACGGCGATTTTTTTCATAGTTTCATTTAGTTTTTATCTGTCCAAAAAATGAAAGCGAACTTTTCAAATCAGCGAGATGTTCTTCTCGCGATTTTAGGCAAATATTATTCATCGCGTATAACTAGGAATCTAGCACTGTCGTTTACTGATTTTATTTTATCAAATTAAATTCAGTACCTAGTAATTTAACTAACAATATAAAGTTCATTTAGGACAATACATTGATTTTTTTAATTTGATTTGCTTTGTTTTAGGTCCTGTGCCTTGGTCTAGCTCTTTTCGCGTTCCGGGAATGTATAGAAACCGTGTTTGTGAATTCCCTGGCGGAGTCAATGTTGAAACCGGAATTTATCTCCCCAGCATTGACAGGAATTACTATGGTTAGTTCACACTGAACAATTAAGAAGACTGTCAAGAAATAAACTTTATAATTTGTCGTACATTATTAGTTTATGTAGGCCTCATTCAACCATTTCTGATTTTTGTGTTTGTGTTTCAGATGGTGGCTAACCACGTCATGTTAACAGAGCGGCGTCATCGAATGCAATCTTCTGGACTATTATTTGTTTACTGGTTTCTTACGACAGTTTGTCTTACTCTAAACCTCCAGTCTCAGATCAGAGGATTATACAATCAGGTGTTGCTCAGGTTTTCTTATCAAACGATAAATGTATTTTTTAATAGATGAAAAAAAAACGTAAAAATATTTAACTCTTTCTTCCCAAATTTTTAAGGAAATCGATAATAATTTAATTAAAAAACAAAAGATATTGAAAATGTTGAAATTTTGCAATTCTTTAAAACCTAGATTGAATAAAATATATAAACACGTGTAATATTGGTGTATTGTTACAGGAGGAAATGAGCCTACATTTCAGCGCTTGCCTTCTGCCTCTGCAACTCCTGTTGTCCATTGCCGAACTTTTCCTCACTGGCTTTTTCATCGACAATTTTCCAGAGGATGACGGTTCCAAATCTAAGGTATGATGTCCCTAGATTCATACGTTCATGAAAAGTTGAAATATCGATTCTTTTGCAATCAATGAAATAATAACAGTCATTATACATACACAATTTATCGTTATAGAAATCGTGTCTTGAAAATAGCCCCATCATGTCGGCGCTTGCATTTTCCTGGTTTACAAGGTAAGCAAAAAACAACAATGAAAAAATAAATATTTAGAATTTGAAAAATGTCAAACTTCTCTAAGATATTTATTAAAGATTGTTGTATATTTTTTTAGAATTGTGAAAGACGCTTACAAGAGACCATTAGAGGCAAAGGATTTGATAGAACTTTCGGCTGACTTAAAATCAGAATCCACCGTCCCAGTTTTTGAGAAAGCTTGGCGTGATGATTCGTTCCGACAGAAAAGGTGAATATTTCCTGTAAAAATTAAATAAAAAAAATATTAAGTTTATGTAATGAAAGGACTTGTCACACCAATTTTTATATGTTTCAGAAGAACTGATGTAAACCAAAATATTTGCAGCGGGAACATAAAAGCATGCCTGTCTAGAGTTATTTTGAAGATCCACTTCTACGAGATATTCATCCACTTCCTAATAACCGTCCCAATATATCTATATAGTTTCATTGGCCCTCTGATATTTAGGTAGGCACAAGTCAGATTTTATTGTTTTATAAGTAAAGGAAATTGACATAGGTTTATGTGAATATATACCTTTATAGGCCAATTGGGCTTTGATATGTTATTATCAAACGTATAGAAACAAATATGAAATCACAATTCATTGTTATTTCTAGGAGTTTGATAAATTTTGCTGAAGATGCAGACGACTATCTTTGGCATGGAATTTTTCTTGCCTCTGCTTACTTCTTGTTCGGTGTTGTACAAACATTTCAAGACACTCACTCAGACCTCTTGGGTCATATGCTTGGAATCAAAATCAGGACTTCAATTTGTGGAGCCATATATAGAAAGGTACAACAGCAAGTAACAATATTATCGCAAAGTATTTCCAATTTTCCCTTTTTTTTTTATTTTCAAACATCCGTTCCTTTCTTGATTTTCTCTTTGTAGATGGCTAAACTTTCCAATAAAGCCAAGCAGGAATGCACTGTTGGCGAAATGGTCAACCTGATGTCAGATGACGCCACGAAAATTAATCACAGATCCATCTTTGAGCTGCACCTTCTGTTGCTTGGGCCTGTCCAGGCATGCATAGCGATGTACTTCTTGTACCAGGAACTGGGATCGGCTGCTCTAGTTGCATTTTTTCTCCTCGTAGTATTTGTTCCATTAATTGCTGTTATTGCAAAAGCTCAACACAAAATCAATGTAAGTTAAATTTATACCTTAACGTCTGCGAATGCATTTATCTAATATAGGCTCACATTTCATGTATATAACTTTATTGTGCCTTACAGAAAGAAGGAAAGGATATAACGGATAAAAGAATGAAAGTTCTGAATGAAGTCTTCAATGGAATGAAGGTAAATCTCTCTCTCTCTCTCTCTCTCTCTCTCTCTCTCTCTCTCTCTCTCTCTCTAAAAAATTGAACACTGACATCCGTTAAACATACTGGGCTTCAATATACATGAATTTGTATGAATTGCAGGTATTGAAACTGTATGCATGGGAACCCTCATTTGGAGACAAAATTGGATCCATAAGATCGCAGGAAATTGACGAGAAGACAAAGAATAGATATCTAGACATAGTTAATATGTTCTGCTGGCAAATGTCCGAATTTCTGGTAAGAAAAAATTACATAACAATGTTTTTAATTTTTAATAAATTGGGTTTTTATTTCATCATACTGTTATTAACATTTGATGGTAGAATCCTTGATCAATTTTTTTGATATTTTTCTTTGCAGTTCACTTTTTCGATCTTTGCGGTGTACCTGTGGCTAGATGAGGGAAATGTTTTAACAACAAAGAAAATCTATTTCATAATGTCCATGATTTCAGCTTTCCGTGGTCCGCTTATGTATATGCCAATAGCCATTACCTCTCTTATCGAGGTGAGTGGGATGCATGCAAGATTTACATATTGCTTAAACTCCAAAACCAATCGCAAGTCTTCCAAGTCGTCTATTATAGTATGCTGTTACAAATTACTGTTTAGAATATTTAAGCTTCTTTTTAACGTTATACTACTTTCTATATTTATTGATTTTCTATCGTAATTTTTATTGTTTCACAGTTATCGGTTTCCCTAAAAAGAATTGAAACATTTCTGAATCGTGAAGAAATAGACGAATCAGCCATCCAACACAGCGCAGACGCAGACAAAGCCATAACAATGAAAGCTGCATCATTCACATGGAACAAAGCCAAAAGTCCTTCCTTAAAAAAGTAACGACAAAAGTTACATGATAAAGTGATAATGTGATGTTAATTAAACTTATAATGCTAGCTTCTTAATTAAATCTTTATTAAAATGTCTCTGTCGAATTTGACAATGTTAATGAAGGCTATAACTTTGTAAACTTGATTTGACAGTATCGATGTGGATGTCTCTAATGGCGAACTGGTGGCAGTGATTGGTTCGGTTGGAGCCGGAAAATCTTCACTCATGTCAGCCGCTATTGGAGAAATGGAGAAAATCTCTGGAACTGTCGATGTCAAAGGTTCTGTAGCATTTGTGACCCAAGAAGCATGGATTCAAAATAATACCCTGAGAGAAAACATTCTGTTTGGTAGAAAAATGAATGTAAAGAACTATAGAAAAGCAGTAGAAGCATGTGCTTTACAAGTTGATCTTGACATTCTCCCTAAAGGAGATGAAACAGAAATAGGAGAAAAGGTATTGCAAATACTTGTACACACCAAATTTCGATCATCAGTGAGAGCAAATCTTTTGAGTGAAGTTAAAATTAACATTTTTAGCGTTACTGTGCACTTGAAGTAAATGTATCTAAGAATGTAAGTATTAAATTTTAATTTGAAATTTTTTGTTCACAGGGAATTAATCTGAGCGGTGGACAGAAACAAAGAGTCAGTTTGGCGCGTGCAGTTTACGATGATGCTGACATTTACTTATTGGACGATCCACTCAGTGCTGTAGACGCTCGCGTAGGCAGACATCTATTTGATCAAGTGATAGGAAATAGAGGGCTTCTCAGAAATAAGGTTGGTTTGTTTCAATTCAAAGGCATACTTTTCACTATTTTTATGATTTTTGTTAACACTGCAGTTTGACTAATGCTTACTTCTGACATTTATAGACCCGCGTTCTTGTTACCCATGCCATAAGCTTCTTACCATACGTGGATAGAGTCATCAGTTTGGTAAACGGAGAAGTATCAGAAGTCGGGACCTATACGGAACTAATGGAGAGAAATGGTGCTTTTGCTGAATTTGTACGAACCCACCTCCAGGAGGAATCGAGTTCTGACGATGAATCGACCGAAGGAAGTACTAGACCCGCATCATTTGACAGACAGGTGTCAACAATCGATCATTTAAACACCAAAGAAGACACAGAGAACGAGGAAAGATGTAAAGATTCTAAATTCATCGAAGACGAGTCTATTAATCTTGATGGGGTGAGTCAAGTCTCGAAAGAATATTGTTTGCTTACTTTCCTACAAACTGACTATTCATTTTTCCTTTTTCTGATGTGAATTGAATTTTAAAACGATGTGAATTTTGTAGGCAAAATGGTCCGCCTATAGTACTTATCTGAAAATCGTAGGGCCAGTCCTTTTAGTCATGTTTGCGGCGTGTCTTGCACAAAACGCTGCCGACTTTTACAAAAATTACTGGCTCAGTGAATGGGACTCAGACATCTCGGACAACAAAACAGAACTTAACTCAAGCGCTCAAGCCATTTCACAAGGATACAAAATAAAGGGCTTTGGACTCATTGGTCTGATCAACAGTAAGTACACACTCGTTATTCAGGGCTTACACTCTATATTTACCAGGAAAATTGTTTCTGACCTTATTCCTGTGTTTTGCAGCTCTTTTAAACGTACTTGGGGAACTCTCTGTGATATTCATCGTGGTAACATCAGCCAAAAAGGTTCACCAGAAGACTTTGGCCGGCGTGATGAGAGCGCCTTTCAGTTTCTTTGAAAATACACCAGTTGGCAGAATGGTCAATAGATTCTCAAAAGACATGCAATGTTTGGAAGACTCTCTTCCGTGGGTTACCAAGAGTTTTATGCACACCTTCCCTCGGATCGTGTTCACCTTAATTGTCATCACGTCTGGGATGCCGACAATGGTCTACTTCTTGGTGCCGCTGTTCATCATGTATTTTTTGATACAGGTATCAATAATTTGACAGGATAAATTGGACGGCTTATTTTTGGCATTATTTTTAAAGACAATGAAAAGAAGCAAATTTTCTTTACTCATAGGGATGATACTCAAAGTCTTGCATTTTACTTTACATAAACTTCGAAGTTTCACATTATAGGCTGTGTATTTACACATACAGATAAAATTTACGTTTTTGTTTTCTTCCATTTGTAGAGATTATTTAGTGTTGCAGCGTGTCAGTGCAGAAGAATGAACAAAGCGCTCAGATCCCCCCAGTTCTCTTTCTTCAGTGAATCTATACAGGGAGCGACGACCATTCGAGCTTTCAACAAAACATCTTTATTTGCGCATGAGAGTGACCGTCGACGAGATGCGTATCACAAAGCTGAACTGACAACTCTTTCCTGTTACAGGTTTGTAAAGGATGCTTAGCTATATAATTTATTACTTTGAAGTAAAATAATAAGCTTGGTTGGAATAGTAAAATATTTTTCAAATCATTGGTCCTGTAAACCAGAAGGGAACACAAAGGGAATCCACAGTTTATGTAACTGCAAAAAAACCAAGTTTTAACATAATATTTAATTTTGTTTCGTTAAATTTAAAAGAGGCAAAACTTTACTTAAATATTTTTGAGATGAAAATTATAATGTATGCATGAAATTTAGGCAAACTATTGTTTACAATGTAGAAGAACTAGTTCGTAAAATGCTGTGGTCAAAGAGCATTGATATTCTCGTCAGTGATTCGTCAAAAAGGCAGTTATTACTCCTTGTTCATAAATATTTTGTATTTTGCAGGTGGTTGAACTTTCGTTTAGGATTTTTGGGAAATCTGTTGGTGTTCATCGCTTGCGTGTTGTCTTGTTATCGTCGAGATGTTTTATCAAGCGGAATGATAGCTTTGATCATGACATATGCTGGCAATGTAAGTATCCTTTTCTTTTGCAATTGATGAAGCTATTGTATTATGACTTAAACTCGATTTATTACAAATGAAAGTAAATTGTCACTCCATTTTCGTTTTTAAGCTTCAATAAAATACTACAAAATACATGTACTCTGCCTTCATCCTGTCATTGTCTATGAATCTTTATGTTTTAGGTAACAGATACATTAAGGTGGATTGTTTTTGCTTTCACGGAGATGGACACAAACATTATAACGGTCGAAAGAATCCAGGAATACATAAACCTTAAACCCGAAGCTGATTGGAGAATCAAAGAAACTGAACCTGCTTCTAATTGGCCTCAACGAGGTCACGTGAAGTTTTCCAATTTCAGTCTGAGGTACAGAGAGGATTTGGACTTGGTTCTGAAAGGAATTGATTGCGATATTACACCCGGGGAGAAGGTAAAAGATACAGTTAATCTTTCTGTCATTTTTTTAAATATATATTTACATTTATTTATTTCTATTTTAAAATGGACTCCAAATTTGGCATACATATTTTGTTTTGGAAAAAATAAAATATTTGATAAAAAATGAAATATTTAATAACAATGTTTTACGAACAGACATTCTATATATATTATATCTACATTAGGATAAATAGTAGTGTTTACGTCCATAAAGTTAGATTGATCGTTGTTTTTCAGATAGGAATCGTTGGAAGAACGGGAGCAGGAAAATCATCATTAACCCTGGCATTATTTCGAATTCTCGAAAAGGCTGGCGGAAGTATAATCATCGATGATGTAGACATATCAACCATTGGCTTGCACGACCTTCGTTCTAAGCTGACAATTATTCCCCAGGTATAAATTTACCGTCTGAGAAAATAATAAATAAATTTACTAAAAAGAATCCATACAAGGAATCACAACTTGTCTTTTATGTAATTCAGTACATGGACTCTGAATTACACAGAATTGATTTTTTCATTGTTTAGGATCCTGTGTTGTTTTCTGGTACATTACGAATGAACCTGGACCCGTTCAACTCTTTCTCTGACGATGATTTATGGGAAGCTTTGGAACATGCCCATCTAAAAAAATATGTGGAATCTCTCGAAGGTGGTCTTCTTTACGAATGCTCGGAAAGAGGAGAAAATCTCAGGTTTGTTAAACATTAATCTAACCAAATTGAAATGCAAGGTCTTTCCATCTTTGCTTGAATTAAATATACTTTTGAAAAAAATAATTTATTCATATTCTTGTGTATGTTGTAACAGTGTTGGACAGAGACAGTTGATATGCCTCGCACGCGCACTTCTGAAGAAGTCCAAGATATTGGTCCTAGATGAGGCTACAGCCGCCGTGGATCTGAAAACAGACAACTTGATACAGAACACTATACGGCGGGAGTTCTCTGATTGTACTATCCTCACTATAGCCCACAGACTTAACACTGTATTGGACTACTCCAGGTAATTGAAATACTTACCGATCATCTGTGCAGTAAACCATTATATAATTTTGTACTTTTAAATTCAAATTCAAATCCCGCAGTAAATCATCCATTTTCCTGTTGCAATAGCTTTTTATTGGAGTCCTTTAATTGTTTCCTGCTTAATACATGTATATTGATTAAACCTTTTTTTTCTTTCTTAGAATCATGGTACTAGATAAAGGCCAGATTAAAGAATTTGACAGTCCAGATGTTTTGTTAAAAGATGAAAACAGTATATTTCATTCAATGGCCAAAGCAGCTAATCTTGTGTAGATTAAGATGCTTCCTTGACATTTCATTACAATGTCTTAGATTGCAAAGATGCTTCATTGACATTTCATTACATTGTCTTAGATTGCAAAGACGCTTCCTTGGCATTTCATTACATTGTCTCAGATTGCAAAGATGTTTGTTTGACATTTCTTTCCATTGTCCTATATTGCAAAGATGTTTCCATGACATTTCATTACCTTGTCTTATATTTTAAAGATGATTCCTTGACATTTCATTACATTGGCTTCAATTGCAAAGGTGCTTCCTTGAAATTTCATTACTTTGTCTTAGGTTGTACTTACAATCTACGAAAATAAGAAGTACAATCAACTATGAGCTACACACTATAATTATTTAGTGTTTATTGTTGTCATAAAATAGTGTGTGCAGACATGTACATCAGTCTATACTTGGTGTCTATCTCCACCATTTTTGTGTTCATTGTGTTTTACAAAATGTGATATATACATATTCTATTCTAAATAGATTTTGTTAATAAAAGCATTTTTATATCTATGAACACGTGCGTTATCTTTGTAAATGAATGCTATATGGTTCCTCAAGCAGTTGTTCCATACATGTTTAAGTGCAAGAAAAAAGTCTATTCACTTTCTGCCGACCGTTTGTGGTAATGAAAGGGGGAATCTTTTTACAAGTTCCAGCCTAAAACTCAATTACTTCGACAATTTAAATAACGAGATTTATTTTTGCAGACTAGTTTCTTACACATACATGTATTTGCTCTTTAATTACAGTCCATACAGTGTTATTTAATACACCCTAATACAAATACTAACTCTGGTCATGTTAGAACCGGTGCAAAACTCAATAAACCATGTGACAAAAAATGTTTATTTCAGGCAAAAATCTTTAAAATAAATTATAATCAAATAACAAACATTTGATTATAAAATTGTATAAATAATATCAACTAGGTAAAACACGTTGAACAATAATGTTTGTATCACAATAGTGTATATGCAATAACACAAATCAAGATGTATTGTACAGACTTCTATCCTTTGATACAAAATGATGCTACTGTTACTAGTACTTCACTGCTTTTCTGACTCACACAGCTATCATAATTAATCAGTTTATTACAAAAATATTCATACCTTACAACAAATATAACCATATTTATTGTTTAACTACATGAACAAAACTCATTTTCAAGAGTTCTAATCGTTTTACGTTTAATTCTACAAGTACATTATATATTTAACAAAAATGTCAATCTCGCTACTATCTCTGCTTCGAACTTAATTTCCATATTTGTTGACAGTTTTAAGATAATAGCATTTCTAGATAACACACTGATAGCATTACTTATCTGGAAAAAAAACTCACATTACTTTCTAAAAATAGTAACTTATGGGGGAGAGATAATGCAATGATTGAGAATGAATTATAGAAATTATGGTATATTTTTTTGCTAAGACCTTAATGAGTCCAAAAAGAAAACCAACCAGCAACCCTTTTATGATTTGTTTTTTTTTATTCATTTTTCGTAAAATATTTGTACGATTGAAAAGGACCTGATCCTCTGTTTACAGAAATTGAATACATTCTGAAGACAAAACAGTGTCAAAAAGCTAATGAGCTTTTAGTTCAAATGTGAGCTTAATACCTTTCCTTCATCTATCTCTTTTAACATTCATGTTCAACTTTAAATTCCGTTAAGGTCCTTTTTCTATTCTCTTGAGATGATAGTTTGAACCAACTTTAAATCAAGATTTACTAAAAGTAATGTCTATTACCTTCTCGATAGAAACTTCTTGATGTATTTAAATAAAAAAAAGTATTTCTGTTATTTAAGATAGTTTGAATGGATATAGAGATGAATGAAAGTGTTAAACATCCAAAAGCACCGAACACTGACCTTCGTAAATTCAGACAAAGTCCGCTAACACTACCATACAATGACATCAGAAGCATAAACAAATTTTGCTCCAGAAGAAATACAAGTACATATCATAATTTTTCATCACTCATACAAAATTATTGTATGATATTGAGATAAAATGTCATTTATTCATAGATCTCCATCTGTTTCACAAAACCTCTGCTGTTCTTACATTAGCAAACTTATAGGAATTCAAGATAGTTTTTCAACTGTAACCAAACTACATGACACCTCTCGTTAATCGTCTCTCTTCACACATTGAGAATGGAACACTTTTTAAACTTCCATTTACTTTTGGAGCATTTGTTGTCTTCTGAAAGCAAACCATAACAATTTTTCTTTCTCTTTATCTCTAATCAGGTTGACGGCATACATTTTCGATTCTGTAGTTTAACACTCATTTACCAGTTAATGTACATGTATATAATATTGTCTTTGGCAACGATATATATATATAAAAAAAACCCAGAAAGATGTTTACTTTCTATTGTCAATTCTTCATCAGTTTGTGATGACTTATTGTGATATGTTAATTAAACGGCATGGTAACTTAATGACCTCTGCTTCAGATTCACTGCTGAATTCATATACCATTTGACTACATGTACCTGGAGTGGAATTGTGCTGCTTTCTGCAGAGTGGTCTGTATATAACTCCTCTCAACCTCCCGGACTTGTCTGTGTAACAAGCAGGTGTATGGATCAGTCTCCAAGACAATGTTTATTGTTCTGCTGTTCAGCTGTGTATCATCAATTGTATTGATGCCACTACATCCTTAGAAAATGAATAGGTCTTCCTTCTTTATTAGAAAGTTACAAAAATAGCTGTTGTAGTATGCATTGCATTTATTAACCATCACATGTTGGATTCATTCTTTTATAAATTAGTATTTCTGAAACATACAAATATATGCATGATTGTATAATTGTGTTGCATGTTTTTAAACTCTTTGTTATCTCCCCTTATCATAAACATTTCATTCCCCGCTGTTCACCAAAAAAAAAAAAAATAATCTTAAGGCATGAGATGAGTTTTTCATCTTACATATCATAATCATGAATAAACTAATACAATAAAAATCAACTAGTGATGACCAATATTTTTCAAATTGAGAAAGCTGAAATGTTTTAACTGATGCATATTTTCTTTCTTTTGTATTTAAAACTTCTATGATACAGTAGCTCAACAAAATTTGAAATCTTATACAAGTACATCTACCAAGTATGATTCCCTCTATTTCTTACGGAAATTGATTGTACATTCAAAGCTCTGTAGAAACTAACAAGACTGAAATCTACACTGAAATCTACACAACGTCCATTACATCAATTGGTCGAAACCTACAGCGACATAAGAAAAATCACAATAGAAGATTATGAAGTTTTTCAATGTTTTATAAAAACTGTAAATATTTATATCTCAAAACTCTATTACAAAGATTGGACAATTTTTACGCTGGGCTGCGCGTACTCTCCGCAACCCTTTGATAATTAAAAGTTTACTTTATTTCTATGGAAAACATTCAACACCACTTTAGTTTGATTTAAATTTTATGACATATTTAGATATACAATATGTATAAATAAACCCATCTAAAATGACAAAAACGCGATTGTCCACGAACTCTTTGGACAACCCTCATACTAGTACATGTATATAATTATAGTGATTACGACCAATGTGCTTTAAAGGGGCATGGTCACGATTTTGGTAAAAAATTATTTTTTTCGATATTAATGTTAACAATCACATTATGCTTCAGTAAGGCATTTTTAACAGGCAACCAAAATTTGAGTGTCATTTGTTGGGTTATAAGCGAGTTACAGAGTTTACAATTATTCGTTATGTAAACAAAGCTTTTGTTTACATTTTGAATGTTGAAGTGAAAATTCCAGTTTTAGACCTAAATTGAATAAGAAGATAGACAAATTAGGTTGAAAAAGATTTTAATGGTATATTGAACCTATGTAAACAAAAACAGGGCACGAGCCTTGTTTACATGACGAAGAACTGTGAGCCTTGTATCGTGCTTAAAACTCAACGACTGGCACCCAAATTTCACATGATCATTAGAAATACATTCCTAAAGTATTGTAAATAATAAAAAAACAGAAAAATAAAATTTGACCAAAATCGTGACCATGCCCCTTTAATGATGGCAGAGCGATTTCAATTTTTATAATTTTTAAGTGGTTGTCATGTCATTCAGTTTATTTTACTCTGTTAAAATTTTTATAATCCGACTAATATCTACTTAATATGATGTAATTTGCATGTAGAGTTTTAATGGAGAAAATTAAATTTTTTAAAAGTCTATTTTTAGAAAAATACTCAATAAAAATATACATGTAATTATATATTTCATGAGAGTAGCGATCAGCTATTCCATTAAAACTTAATGAATATAAACATACTTGTAAATTCATATTTTCTGTAGGATTCTAGAACGAAGAAATGAATCATAAAAAATAATAATTCATATATATATATATATATATATATATATATATATATATATATATATATATATATATATATAATAAGAATTTGTTGAAATACTTGACTTTGACAATGTTTTAAAACTTATTTATTAATAAGGATGGTCGTTACATTGCTTGTATTTAAAAAAAAACACACCATGCAACATTAGAATGCTATAATGCAAAATGAAAATGTAACAACAAGAAATTAGGAAATCTACTGTTGAATTTGGTTATATTTAAATCAGTTTACTTCAGAGGTTTCCTTACAATAAAATCCTAAAGCTATGTCACTATTGTAAATTGCTTCGTTGTAAGTTGATTTTTTAAACAAGTGCTTGTGGAAATAATATAAAAAGCAAACTAAAAAACTGAGATCAAAGATTCGTAAATCGATATATGCTTATCATTCAATCGATGCTGTGCGCTGATTACATGTTTATTTTACACGAGTGCATTGATAAATCATTAATTTTTAACGGTGCGCTCGTGATTTTTTTATTTCGAACATTGGGGTGGGGGAAATGGGTTTTTTTTTTAAAATTGCTAATTTTTAAACATAATTTTCACATGCATATTTATCTTTATTTACATCAATACGTATATATACATACTCAAATTGACATTTTTTTGTCTTTCCAAATATGGACAATATCTTAAATGATTATAATAAAAGAAATATTTTGTTATAAATCTACTTAATTCCTGCACCCCCCCCCCCTCACTTGAAGATTATCAAAGTATGCATACGTTAATGACTTGATCAATATCAGAGATTTCAATGACTAATCTACTTACAAACAAACAGAAGTGAAATAATCTGGATATGGACCATGTCAGTGATCAAATGAAGGTCAACTATGCGTTGTGCAACAGGTCTTATACAGTTTGACAATCAAACTCTAATATAGGGGAAAACCTACCTCATACAGAGTATGACTGATATTGGAAACTTCTCTGAGGTCATTAGATCCATAGAGAGATTTCAAATTGGTGTTTACTGTCGCTCAGAGGAACAGAGATCCAAGACATTTAAATGTCCGGAGACTAATGCGTCAGGCGGGGTTTCCCGCTTTGCCGTCTGGTTAAATTTAGACGCAGGACCACATATATATACCCCGAGTCGGTTAACAGGTAAATCATACCTGACACTTTATGATAAAGACTACAGAACAAAATGAACGATCACATCGTCAACAAGATTGAATGGATGTGTTCAGGGGATCCTTTGTGGGTAAGGTTTGAAATCGACCTACTACCCATGTGTCGAAAATAAAATACGGCATTGTTTTGCTCAAATGAAAAAAATAATATAAAAATCTCAGTTCATATCTTCAAATTTTGCAAATGAATAAAAATAATTTCTGACGATTGCACAACAATATGAAATATTTATCTTTATACTCATTTCCTTACCATTTGTTATTTAATTGTTTAAGGATATAACATTGAGTATAGACATTGCATGATTTACATTAATTTTATTTTCAGGACTCCAACGTTACATGGAATACTGCTTATCCGGATCTGACTCCGTGCTTCCAGAAGACTATACTCCGATGGATACCATGTATCCTGTTACTTGTCATATCCCCTCTTAGACTTTGGATATTGTCCTCTAAGGAAAGTTCAAGACAATCCCAGCCTGTGTGCCAATCAGCGTTAAGCCTTGCAAAATATGTAAGTTTGCTCAGTACTGTAGATTCCTTATTCTACGCGGGTACTTAATTATTTGAATTCACGACTCAACTTTGCAACAACTCAATAGAATATAAAATCGCCAACGCCGATTTTCTTCGTCGTTTCATTTAGTTTAAATCTGTCCAAAAACTACAAGCGTGCTTTTAAAATCAGCGAGATATTGTTCTCGCGATTTTAGGCAAATATCGCAAACATCGCGTATCATTAGGAATCTGGTACTGTCATTTACTGATTTTATTTATCAAATTAAATTAAGTACCCGATAATTTCAATTTGATAAAATAAAATTTATTAAGGACAATACATTAGGTTTCTGTTTGATTTGCCTTGTTTTAGGTCCTGTGCCTTGGTCTAGCTCTTTTCGCGTTTCTAGAATGTATAGAAACCGTGTTTGTGAACTCCCTGACGGAGTCGATGGTGAAACCGGAATTCATCTCCCCAGCATTGACAGGAATTACTATGGTTAGTTCACACTGTACAATTAAGTAGACTCTCAAGAAATAAACTTTATAATTTGTCGTATATTATTAGATAATGTAGGCCTCTTTCAACGATGTGTGATTTTTGTGTCTGTGTTTCAGATGGTGGCCAACCACGTCATGTTAACAGAACGACGTCATCGAATGCAATCTTCTGGACTATTATTTGTTTATTGGTTTCTTACGACAGTTTGTCTTACTCTAAACCTCCAGTCTCAGATCAGAGGATTATACGTTCAGGTATTGCTAAGGTTTTCTTATCAAACGATAAATGTGTTTTTTTAATAGATGAAAAAAAACCGTAAAAATATTGAACTCTTTCTTCCCCAATTTTTAAGGAAATCGATTATAATTCAATTATAAAACAAAAGATATTAAAAATGTTGAAATTTTGCAATTTTTTAAAAACTATATTGAATGAAATATATAAACACGTGTAAAATTTGTGTATTGTTACAGGAGGAAATGAGCCTTCATTTCAGCGCTTGCCTGCTGCCTCTACAACTCCTGTTGTCCATTGCCGAACTTTTCCTCACTGGCTTTTTCATCGACAATTTTCCAGAGGATGACGGTTCCAAATCTAAGGTATGATGTCCCTAGATTCATGCGTTCATGAAAAGTTGAAATAATGATTCAAATGTCTTTATACAGAATTATAATATACAATTTATCGTTATAGAAATCGTGTCTTGAAAATAGCCCCATCATATCGGCGCTTGCATTTTCCTGGTTTACAAGGTAAGTAAAAAACAACAATGAAAAAATAAATATTTATAGAATTTGAAAAATGTCAAACTTCTCTGAGATACTTATTAAATATTGTTGTATTTTTTTTTTTAGAATTGTGAAAGACGCCTACAAGAGACCATTAGAGGCGAAGGATTTGATAGAACTTTCGGCTGACTTAAAAGCAGAATCCACCGTTCCAGTTTTTCAGAAAGCTTGGCGTGATGATTTGAATCGACAGAAAAGGTGAATATTTCCTATAAAAATTAAATTAAACAAAATATGAAGTTTATGTAATGAAAGGACTTGTCACAACATTTTTTAATATGTTTCAGAAGAACTGATGTCAACCAAAATATTTCCAGCGGGAACATAAAAGCATGCCTGTCCAGAGTTATTATGAAGATCCACTTCTACGAGATATTCATCCACTTCCTAATAACCGTCCCAATATATCTATATAGTTTCATTGGCCCTCTGATATTTAGGTAGGCACATGTCAGATTTTAATGTTTTATATGTAAAGGAAATTGACATAGGTTTATGTGAATATATACCTTTATAGGCCAATTGTGCTCTGAAAAAATATGTTATTATCAAACGTATAGAATAAAATATGAAATCACAATTCATTGCTATTTCTAGGAGTTTGATAAATTTTGCTGAAGATGCAGACGACTATCTTTGGCATGGAATTTTTCTTGCCTCTGCTTACTTCTTGTACGGTGTTGTACACACATTTCAAGACACTCACTCAGACCACGTGGGTCATATGCTTGGAATCAAAATCAGGACTTCAGTTTGTGGTGCCATATATAGAAAGGTATAACAGCAAGTAACAATATTATCGCAAAGTTTTTCCAATTTTCCATTTTTTTTTCATTTTCATACATCCATTCCTTTCTTGATTTTCTCTTTGTAGATGGCTAAACTTTCCAATAAAGCCAAGCAGGAATGCACTGTTGGCGAAATGGTCAACCTGATGTCAGATGACGCCACGAAAATTAATCACAGATCCATTTTTGAGCTGCACCTTCTGTTGCTTGGGCCTGTCCAGGCATGCATAGCGATGTACTTCTTGTACCAGGAACTTGGATCGTCTGCTTTAGTTGCATTTTTTCTCCTTGTAGTATTTGTTCCATTAATTGCTGTTATAGCAAAAGCTCAACACAAAATCAATGTAAGTAAAATTTATACCTTAACGTCTGCGAATGCGTTTATCTAATATAGGCTCACATTACATGTATATAACTTTATTGTGCCTTACAGAAAGAAGGAAAGGATATAACGGATAAGAGAATGAAAGTTCTGAATGAAGTCTTCAATGGAATGAAGGTAAATATCTCTCTTTCGCTCTCTCTCTCAAAAATTGTACACTGACATCCGTTAAACATACTGGGCTTCAATATACATGACTTTGTATGAATTGCAGGTATTGAAACTGTATGCATGGGAATCCTCATTTGAAGACAAAATTGGATCCATAAGATCGCAGGAAATTCACGAGAAGACAAAGAATAGATATCTAGACATAGTTAATATGTTCTGCTGGCAAATGTCCGAATTTCTGGTAAGAAACAATTATACATAACAATGTTTTAAATTTTTAATAAATTGGGTTTTTATTTCATCATACTGTTATTAACATTTGATGGTAGAATCCTTGATCAAATTTTTTGATATATTTCTTTGCAGTTCACTTTTTCGATCTTTGCGGTGTACCTGTGGCTAGACGAGGGAAATGTATTAACAACAAAGAAAATCTATTTCATAATGTCCATGATTTCAGCTTTCCGTGGTCCGCTTATGTATATGCCAATAGCCATTACCTCTCTTATCGAGGTGAGTGGGATGCATGCAAGATTAACATATTGCTTAAACTCCAAAACCAATCGCAAGTCTGTCAAGTCGTCTATTATAGTATGCTGTTACAAATTACTGTTTAGAATATCAAAGTTTTTTTTTAACGTTATACTTCTTTCTATATTCATTGATTTTCTATCGTAATTTTTATTGTTTCACAGTTATCGGTTTCCCTAAAAAGAATTGAAACATTTCTGAATCGTGAAGAAATAGACGAATCAGCCATTCAACACAGCGAAGACGCAGAGAAAGCCATAACAATGAAAGCTGCATCATTCACATGGAACAAAGCCAAAAGTCCTTCCTTAAAAAAGTAACGACAAAAGTTACATGATAAAGTGATAATGTGATGTTAATTAAACTTAGAATGCTAGCTTCTTAATTAAATCTTTATTAAAATGTCTCTGTCGAATTTGACAATGTTAATGAAGGCTATAACTTTGTAAACTTGATTTGACAGTATCGATGTGGATGTCTCTAATGGCGAACTGGTGGCAGTGATTGGTTCGGTTGGAGCCGGAAAATCTTCACTTATGTCAGCCGCTATTGGAGAAATGGAGAAAATCTCTGGAACAGTCGATGTCAAAGGTTCTGTAGCATTTGTGACCCAAGAAGCATGGATTCAAAATAATACCCTGAGAGAAAACATTCTGTTTGGAAGAAAAATGAATGTCAAGAACTATAGAAAAGCAGTAGAAGCATGTGCTTTACAAGCTGATCTTGACATTCTTCCTAAAGGAGATGAAACAGAAATAGGAGAAAAGGTATTGAAAATACTTGTTGTACACACTTAATTCAGATAAAAAATTATAGCAAAATTTTGGAGTGTAGTTAAAATTAGCGTTTTTAGCGTTCCTGTGCAGTTGAAGTAAATGCTATTAAGAATGTACGTATTAAATTTTAATTTTGAATTTTTTTTTTTCACAGGGAATTAATCTGAGCGGTGGACAGAAACAAAGAGTCAGTTTGGCGCGTGCAGTGTACGATGATGCTGACATTTACTTATTGGACGATCCACTCAGTGCTGTAGACGCTCGTGTAGGCAGACATCTATTTGATCAAGTGATAGGAAAAAGAGGGCTTCTCAGAAATAAGGTTGGTTTTGTTTTAATGCAAACACGTACTTTTCACAATTTTCATGATTTTTGTTTACGCTATAGCATGACTAATGTTTACTTCTTACATTTATAGACCCGCGTTCTTGTTACCCATGCCATAAGCTTCTTACCATACGTGGATAGAGTCATCAGTTTGGTAAACGGAGAAGTATCAGAAGTCGGGACCTATACGGAACTAATGGAGAGAAATGGTGCCTTTGCTGAATTTGTACGAACCCACCTTCAGGAGGAATCAAGTTCTGACGATGAATCGACCGATGGAAGTACTAGACCCGCATCGTTCGACAGACAGGTGTCCACAATCGATCATTTAAACACCAAAGAAGACACAGAGAACGAGGAAAGATGTAAAGATTCTAAATTCATCGAAGAAGAGTCTGTTAATCTTGATGAGGTGAGTCAAGTCTCGAAAGAATATTGTTTGCTTACTTACTTTCCTACAAACAGACTTTTCCTTTTTCTGATGTGAATTGAATTTTAAAACGTAAAACGTTTAAAATTTTGTAGGCAAAATGGTCCGCCTATGGTACTTATCTAAAAATCGTAGGACCAGTCCTTTTAGTCATGTTTGCGGCGTGTCTTGCACAAAACGCTGCCGACTTTTACAAAAATTACTGGCTCAGTGAATGGGACTCTGACATCTCGGACAACAAAACAGAACTTAATTCAAGCGCTCAAGCCATTTCACAAGGATACAAAATAAAGGGCTTTGGACTCATTGGTCTGATCAACAGTAAGTACACGCTTGTTGTTCAGGGCTTACACCCTATATGTACCAGGAAAATTGTTATTGACCATATTCTTGATTTTTGCAGCTCTTTTAAACGTACTTGGAGAACTTTCTGTGATATTCATCGTGGTAACATCAGCCAAAAAGGTTCACCAGAAGACTTTGGCCGGTGTGATGAGAGCGCCTTTCAGTTTCTTTGAAAATACTCCAGTTGGCAGAATGGTCAATAGATTCTCAAAAGACATGGAATGTTTGGAACACTCTCTTCCGTGGGTTACCAAGAGCTTTATGCACACCTTCCCGCAGATCGTATTCACTTTAATTGTCATCACTTCCGGGATGCCGTCAATGGTCTACTTTTTGGTGCCGCTGTTCATCATGTATTTTTTGATTCAGGTATATACACAATAACGTGACAGAATAAATTGAACGGCTTATTTTTGGCATTATTTTTAAAGATATTGAAAAGTAGTTAGTTTTCTTTACTCATAAGGATAATATTCAAAGTCTAGCATTTTACTTTATAATAACTTTGATATACTACACATTTACATATACAAATAAAATTTACGTTTTAGTTTTCTTCCATTGTAGAGATTATTTAGTGTTGCAGCGTGTCAGTGCAGAAGAATGAACAAAGCGCTCAGATCCCCCCAGTATTCTTTCTTCAGTGAATCTATCCAGGGAGCGACGACCATTCGAGCTTACAACAAAACATCTTTATTTGCGCAGGAGTGTGACCGTCGACGAGATGCGTATCACAAAGCTGAACTGACAACTCTTTCCTGTTACAGGTTTGTAAAGGATGCTTAGCTATATAATTTATTACTTTGAAGTAAAATAATAAGCTTGGTTGGAATAGTAATATATTTTTCAAACCATTGATCCTGATAACCAGAAGGGAACACAAAGGAAATTCATTTAAAAAATAAGTTTGTAGATAATATTTATGTTTTTGTTTTGTTATTTTTGAAAGAGGCAAAACTTTATTTAAACATGTTTGAGATAAAAATTGTGTTTGCATGAAATTTAGGCAAACTATTGTTTACAATGTAGTAGAACTAGTCCGTAAAATGCTTTAGTAAAATTGCATTGTTTTTCTCGTCAGTGATTCGACAAAAAAGCAGTTATTACTCCTTGTTCATAATTATTTTGTATTTTGCAGGTGGCTGAACTTTCGTTTAGGATTTTTGGGAAATCTGTTGGTGTTCATTGCTTGCGTGTTGGCTTGTTACCGTCGAGATGTTTTATCAAGCGGAATGATAGCTTTGATCATGACATATGCTGGCAATGTAAGTATCATATTCATTTGCAATTGCTAAAGCTATTGTATTATGACATAATTCGATTAATTTTAAAAAAGTCTATTGTCACTCCACTTTCCTTTATAAGCGTCAATAAAATACTGCTAAATACTTTACCATCATCCAATCATTTTCTATGAATCTCTATGTTTTAGGTTACAGATACCCTAAGATGGATAGTTTTTGCTTTCACGGAGATGGACACAAACATTATAACGGTCGAAAGAATCCAGGAATACATAAACCTTAAACCTGAAGCTGACTGGAGAATCAAAGAAACTGAACCTGCTTCTAATTGGCCTCAACGAGGTCACGTGAAGTTTTCCAATTTCAGTCTGAGGTACAGAGAGGATTTGGACTTGGTTCTGAAAGGAATTGATTGCGATATTACACCCGGGGAGAAGGTAAAAGATACAGTTAATCTTTCTGTCATTTTTTTAAATATATATTTATATTTATTTATTTCTATTATAAAATGGACAACAAATTTGGCATACATATTTTATTTTGGAAAAAATAAAATATTTGATAAAAAAGTTTTACGAACAGACATTCTATATAGATTATATCTACATTAGGATAAATAGTAGTGTTTACGTCCATAAAGTTAGGTTTATCGTTGTTTTTCAGATTGGAATCGTTGGAAGAACGGGAGCAGGGAAATCATCATTAACTCTGGCATTATTTCGAATTCTCGAAAAGGCTGGCGGAAGTATAATCATCGATGATGTAGACATATCAACCATTGGCTTGCACGACCTTCGTTCTAAGCTGACAATTATTCCCCAGGTATAAATTTACCGTCTGAGAAAAATAATGAATAAATTTACTGGAAAGAATCCATACAAGGAATCACAACTTGTCTTTTATGTAATTCAGTACATGGACTCTGAATTACACAGAATTGATTTTTTCATTGTTTAGGATCCTGTGTTGTTTTCTGGTACATTACGAATGAACCTGGACCCGTTCAACTCTTTCTCTGACGATGATTTATGGGAAGCTTTGGAACATGCCCATCTAAAAAAATATGTGGAATCTCTCGAAGGTGGTCTTCTTTACGAATGCTCAGAGAGAGGAGAAAATCTCAGGTTTGTTAAACATTAATCTAACCAAATTGAAACGCAAGGTCTTTCCATCTTTGCTTGAATTAAATATACTTTTGAAAAAAATTATTTATTCATAATCTTGTGTATGTTGTTACAGTGTTGGACAGAGACAGTTGATATGCCTCGCACGCGCACTTCTGAAGAAGTCCAAGATATTGGTCCTAGATGAGGCTACAGCCGCTGTGGATCTGAAAACAGACAACCTGATACAGAACACTATACGGCGGGAGTTCTCTGATTGTACTATCCTCACTATAGCCCACAGACTTAACACTGTTTTGGACTACTCCAGGTAATTGAAATACTTACCAATCATCTGTGCAGTAAACCATTATATAATTTTGTACTTTTAAATTCAAATTCAAATCCTGCAGTAAATCATTCATTTTCCTGTTGCAATAGCTTTTTATTGGAGTCCTTTAATTGTTTCCTGCTTAATACATGTATATTAATTAAACGTTTTGTTTCTTTTTTAGAATCATGGTACTAGATAAAGGCCAGATTAAAGAATTTGACAGTCCAGATGTTTTGTTAAAAGATGAAAACAGTATATTTCATTCAATGGCCAAAGCAGCTAATCTTGTGTAGATTAAGATGCTTCCTTGACATTTGATTACAATGTCTTAGATTGCAAAGATGCTTCATTGACATTTCATTACATTGTCTTAGATTGCAAAGACGCTTTCTTGACATTTCATTACATTGTCTCAGATTGCAAAGATGTTTGTTTGACATTTCATTACATTGTCTTATATTGCAAAGATGTTTCCATGACATTTCATTACCTTGTCTTATATTTTAAAGATGATTCCTTGACATTTCATTACATTGTCTTCAATTGCAAAGGTGCTTCCTTGAAATTTCATTACTTTGTCTTAGGTTGTACTTACAATCTACGAAAATAAGAAGTACAATCAACTATGAGCTACACACTATAATTATTTAGTGTTTATTGTTGTCATAAATTAGTGTGTGCATACATGTACATCAGTCTATACTTGGTGTCTATCCCTACCATTTTTGTGTTCATTGTGTTTTACAAAATGCGATATATACATATTCTATTCTAAATAGATTTTGTTAATAAAAGGATTTTTGTATCTATGAACACGTGCGTTATCTTTGTAAACGAATGCTATATGGTTCCTCAAGCAGTTGTTCCCTACATGTTTAAGTGCAAGAAAAAAGTCTACTCACTTTCTGCCGACCGTTTGTGGTAATGAAAGGAGGAATCTTTTCTACAAGTTCCAGCCTAAAACTCAATTACTTCGACAATTTAAATAACGAGATTTTTTTTGCAGACAAGTTTCTTACACATACATGTATTTGCTCTTTAATTACAGTCCATACAGTGTTATTTAATACACCCTAATACAAATACTAACTCTGGTCATGTTAGAACCGGTGCAAAACTCAATAAACCATGTGACAAAAAATGTTTATTTCAGGCAAATATTTATTGTTTTACTACATGAACAAATCTAATTTTAAAGAGTTCTAATCGTTTTACGTTTACTTCTACAAGTACATTGTATATTTAACAAAAATGTCAATCTCGCTACTATCTCTGCTTCGAACTTAATTTTCATATTTGTTGACAGTTTTAATATAATAGCATTTCTAGATAACACACTGATAACATTACTTATCTGAAAAAAAATTTCATTTACTTTCTTGTTTATACCACATTACTTTCTAAAAATAGTAACTTATGGGAGAGATAATGCAATGATTGAGAATGAATTATAAAAATTATGGTATATTTTTTTGTTAAGACCTTAATGAGTCCAAAAAGAAAACAAACCAGCAACCCTTTTATGATTTGGGTTTTTTTATTTATTTCTCGTAAATTATTTGTACGATTGAAAAGGACCTGGTCCTCTATTTACAGAAATTGAATACATTCTGAAGACAAAACAGTGTCAAAAAGCTAATGAGCTTTCAGTTCAAATGTGAGCTTAATACCTTTCCTTCATCTATCTTTTTTAACATTCATATTAAAAAACCAAAAAACAAGACTGAAAGCTACACTGAAATCTACACAACGTCCATGATATCAATTTGTCGAAACCTACAGCGACATAAGAAAAATCACGATAGAAGATTATAAAGTTTTACAATGTTTTATAAAAACTGTAAATATTCATATCTCAAAACTCTATTACAAAGATTGGACAATTTTTACGCTGGACAGCGCGTACTTTCCGCAACCCTTTGATAATTAAAAGTTTATTTTATTTCTATGGAAAACATCCAACACCACTTTAGTTTGATTTAAATTTTATGACAAAGTTTTAGATATACAATATGTATAAATAAACCCATTTAAAATGACAAAAACGCGATTGTCCAAGAACTTTTTGGACAACCCTCATATATAATAGTGATTACGACCAATGTGCTTTAAAGGGGCATGGTCACGATTTTGGTAAAAAATTATTTTTTTGATATTAATGTTAACAATCACATTATGCTTCAGGAGGGCGTTTTTAACAAGCAACCAAAATTTGAGTGTCATTTGTTGGGTTATAAGCGAGTTACAGAGTTTACAATTCTTCGTTATGTAAACAAAGCTTTTGTTTACATTTTGAATGTTGAAGTGAAAAATCCAGTTTTAGACCTCAAATGAATGTGTTAATCGTTAGGAACTGTTTATTTCTGCTTAAATTGAATAAAAAGATAGACAAATTAGGTTGAAAAAGATTTGAATGGTATATTGAACCTATGTAAACAAAAACAGGGCACGAGCCTTGTTTACATGACGAAGAATTGTGAGCCCTGTATCTTGCTTAAAACTCATCGACTGGCACCCAAATTTCACATGATCATTAGAAATACATTCCTAAAGCATTGTAAATAATAAAAACAGAAAAATTAAATTTGACCAAAATCGTGACCATGCCCCTTTAAAGATGACAGAGCGATTTTAATTTTTATAGTTTTTAAGTGTTTGTCATGTCATTTAGTTTATATCACTCTGTTAAAGTTTTTATAATCCGATCAATATCTACTCAATATGATGTAATTTGCATTTAGAGTTTGAAATGAAGAAAATTAAATTTTTTAAAAGTCTATTTTTAGAAAAATACTCAATGAAAATATACATGTAATTATATATTTCATGAGAGTAGCGATCAGCTATTCCATTAAAACTTAATGCATATAAACATACTTGTAAATTCATATTTTCTTTAGGATTCTAGAACGAAGAAATGAATCATATAAAATAATAATTCATATATATATAATAAGAATTTGTTGAAATACTTGACTTTGACAATGTTTTAAAACTTATTCATTAATAAGGATTTTCGTTACATTGCTTGTATTTAAAAAGACATACACCATGCAACATTAGAATGTTATGCAAAATGAAAATGTAACAAAAAGAAATTGGGAAATCTTCTGTTTAATTTGGTTATATTTAAATCAGCTTACTTCAGAGTTTTCCTTACAATAAAATCTTAAAGCTATGTCACCATTGTGAATTGCTTCGTTGTAAGTTGATTTTTTAAACAAGTAACTGTAGAAATAATATAAAAATCAAACTAAAAAACTAAGATCAAAGATTCATAAATCGATATATGCTTATCATTCAATCGATGTTAAGCGCTGATTACATGTTTATTTTACACGAGTGCATTGATAAATCATTAATTTTTAACGTTGCGCTCGTAATTTTTTTATTTCGAACATTGGGGTGGGGGAAAATGGTTTTTTCTTTTAAATTACTAATTTTTAAAAATAATTTTTACATGCATATTTATCTTTATTTACATCAATACGTATATATACATACTCAAATTGACATTTTTTTGTCTTTGCAAATATGCACAATATCTTAAATGATTATAATAAAAGAAATATTTTGTTATAAATCTACTTAATTCCTGCACCCCCCCCCTCTCCACTTGAAGATTATCAAAGTATGCATACGTTAATGACTTGATCAATATCAGGGATTTCAATGACTAATCTACTTACAAACAAACGAACAGAAGTGAAATAATCTGGACATGGATCATGTCAGCGATCAAATGAAGGTCAACTACTAGTATGCGTTGTGCAACAGGTCTTATACAGTTTGACAATCAAACTCTAATATAGGGGAAAACCTACCTCATACAGAGTATGACTGATATTGGAAACTTCTCTGAGGTCATTAGATCCATACAGAGATTTCAAAATGGTGTTTACTGTCGCTCAGAGGAACAGAGATCCAAGACATTTAAATGCGTCAGGCGGGGTTTCCCGCTTTGCCGTCTGGTTAAATTTAGACGCAGGACCACATATATATACCCCGAGTCGGTTAACAGGTAAATCATACCTGACACTTTATGATAAAGACTACAGAACAAAATGAACGATCACATCGTCAACAAGATTGAAAGGATGTGTTCAGGAGATCCTTTGTGGGTAAGGTTTGAAATCGACCTACTACCCATGTATCGAAAATAAAATACGGCATTGTTTTGCTCAAATGAAAAAAATAATATAAAAATCTCAGTTCATATCTTCAAATTTTGCAAATGAATAAAAATAATTTCTGACGATTGCACAACAATATGAAATATTTATCTTTATACTCATTTCCTTACCATTTGTTATTTAATTGTTTAAGAATATAACATCGAGTATATACATTGCATGATTTACATTAATTTTATTTTCAGGACTCCAACGTTACATGGAATACTGCGTATCCGGATCTGACTACGTGCTTCCAGAAGACTATACTCCGATGGATACCATGTATCCTGTTACTTGTCATATCCCCTCTTAGACTTTGGATATTGTCCTCTAAGGAATGTTCAAGACAATCCCAGCCTGTGTGCCATTCAGCGTTAAGCCTTGCCAAATATGTAAGTTTGCTCAGTACTGTAGATTCCTTATTCTACGCGGGTACATAATTATTTAAATTCGCGATTCAACTGTGCAACAACTCACTAGAATATAAAATCGCCAACGCCGATTTGTTTCATCGTTTCATTTAGTTTAAATCTGTCCAAAAACTAAAAGCGAGCTTTTAAAATCAGCGAGATATTCTTCTCGCGATTTTAGGCAAATATCGCAAACATCGCGTATCATTAGGAATCTGGTACTGTCATTTACTGATTTTATTTATCAAATTAAATTAAGTACCTGATAATTTCAATTTGATCAAATAAAAATCATTAAGGGCTGTACATTAAGTTTCTGTTTGATTTGTTTTGTTCTAGGTGTTGTGCCTTGGTCTTGCTGTTCTCGCGTTTCTAGAATGTATCGAGACTGTGTTTGTGAATTCCCTAGCGGAGTCGATGGTGAAACCGGAATTCATCTCCCCAGCATTGACAGGAATTACTATGGTTAGTTCACACTGTACAATTAAGTAGACTCTCAAGAAATAAACTTTATAATTTGTCGTATATTATTAGATAATGTAGGCCTCTTTCAACCATGTGTGATTTTTGTGTCTGTGTTTCAGATGGTGGCTAACCACGTCATGTTAACAGAACGACGTCATCGAATGCAATCTTCTGGACTATTATTTGTTTATTGGTTTCTTACGACAGTTTGTCTTACTCTAAACCTCCAGTCTCAGATCAGAGGATTATACGTTCAGGTATTGCTAAGGTTTTCTTATCAAACGATAAATGTGTCGTTTAAATGAAGAAAAAAAACCGTAAAAATATTGAACTCTTTCTTCCCCAATTTTTAAGGAAATCGATTATAATTTAATTATAAAACAAAAGATATTAAAAATGTTGAAATTTTGCAATTTTTTAAAAACTATATTGAATGAAATATATAAACACGTGTAAAATTTGTGTATTGTTACAGGAGGAAATGAGCCTACATTTCAGCGCTTGCCTGCTGCCTCTACAACTCCTGTTGTCCATTGCCGAACTTTTCCTCACTGGCTTTTTCATCGACAATTTTCCAGAGGATGACGGTTCCAAATCTAAGGTATGATGTCCCTAGATTCATGCGTTCATGAAAAGTTGAAATAATGATTCAAATGTCTTTATACAGAATTATAATATACAATTTATCGTTATAGAAATCGTGTCTTGAAAATAGCCCCATCATGTCGGCGCTTGCATTTTCCTGGTTTACAAGGTAAGGAAAAAACAACAATGAAAAAATAAATATTTATAGAATTTGAAAAATGTCAAACTTCTCTAAGATACTTATTAAAAATTGTTGTATTTTTTTTTTAGAATTGTGAAAGACGCCTACAAGAGACCATTAGAGGCAAAGGATTTGATAGAACTTTCGGCTGACTTAAAAGCAGAATCCACCGTTCCAGTTTTTGAGAAAGCTTGGCGTGATGATTCGAATCGACAGAAAAGGTGAATATTTCCTATAAAAATTAAATTAAACAAAATATGAAGTTTATGTAATGAAAGGACTTGTCACAACATTTTTTAATATGTTTCAGAAGAACTGATGTCAACCAAAATATTTGCAGCGGGAACATAAAAGCATGCCTGTCCAGAGTTATTTTGAAGATCCACTTCTACGAGATATTCATCCACTTCCTAATAACCGTCCCAATATATCTATATAGTTTCATTGGCCCTCTGATATTTAGGTAGGCACATGTCAGATTTTAATGTTTTATATGTAAAGGAAATTGACATAGGTTTATGTGAATATATACCTTTATAGGCCAATTGTGCTCTGAAAAAATATGTTATTATCAAACGTATAGAAAAAAAATATGAAATCACAATTCATTCCTATTTCTAGGAGTTTGATAAATTTTGCTGAAGATGCAGACGACTATCTTTGGCATGGAGTTTTTCTTGCCTCTGCTTACTTCTTGTACGGTGTTGTACACACATTTCAAGACACTCACTCAGACCACGTGGGTCATATGCTTGGAATCAAAATCAGGACTTCAGTTTGTGGTGCCATATATAGAAAGGTATAACAGCAAGTAACAATATTATCGCAAAGTTTTTCCAATTTTCCATTTTTTTTAAATTTTCATACATCCATTCCTTTCTTGATTTTCTCTTTGTAGATGGCTAAACTTTCCAATAAAGCCAAGCAGGAATGCACTGTTGGCGAAATGGTCAACCTGATGTCAGATGACGCCACGAAAATTAATCACAGATCCATTTTTGAGCTGCACCTTCTGTTGCTTGGGCCTGTCCAGGCATGCATAGCGATGTACTTCTTGTACCAGGAACTGGGATCGTCTGCTCTAGTTGCATTTTTTCTCCTTGTAGTATTTGTTCCATTAATTGCTGTTATTGCAAAAGCTCAACACAAAATCAATGTAAGTTAAATTTATACCTTAACGTCTGCGAATGCGTTTATCTAATATAGGCTCACATTACATGTATATAACTTTATTGTGCCTTACAGAAAGAAGGAAAAGATATAACAGATAAAAGAATGAAAGTTCTGAATGAAGTCTTCAATGGAATGAAGGTAAATATCTCTCTTTTGCTCTCTCTCTCAAAAATTGTACACTGACATCCGTTAAACATACTGGGCTTCAATATACATGACTTTGTATGAATTGCAGGTATTGAAACTGTATGCATGGGAATCCTCATTTGGAGACAAAATTGGATCCATAAGATCGCAGGAAATTCACGAGAAGACAAAGAATAGATATCTAGACATAGTTAATATGTTCTGCTGGCAAATGTCCGAATTTCTGGTAAGAAACAATTATACATAACAATGTTTTTAATTTTTAATAAATTGGGTTTTTATTTCATCATACTGTTATTAACATTTGATGGTAGAATCCTTGATCAAATTTTTTGATATTTTTCTTTGCAGTTCACTTTTTCGATCTTTGCGGTGTACCTGTGGCTAGACGAGGGAAATGTATTAACAACAAAGAAAATCTATTTCATAATGTCCATGATTTCAGCTTTCCGTGGTCCGCTTATGTATATGCCAATAGCCATTACCTCTCTTATCGAGGTGAGTGGGATGCATGCAAGATTAACATATTGCTTAAACTCCAAAACCAATCGCAAGTCTTCCAAGTCGTCTATTATAGTATGCTGTTACAAATAACTGTTTAGAATATCAAAGCTATTTTTTAACGTTATACTACTTTCTATATTTATTGATTTTCAATCGTAATTTTTCACAGTTATCGGTTTCCCTTAAAAGAATTGAAACATTTCTGAATCGTGAAGAAATAGACGAATCAGCCATTCAACACAGCGAAGACGCAGAGAAAGCCATAACAATGAAAGCTGCATCATTCACATGGAACAAAGCCAAAAGTCCTTCCTTAAAAAAGTAACGACAAAAGTTACATGATAAAGTGATAATGTGATGTTAATTAAACTTAGAATGCTAGCTTCTTAATTAAATCTTTATACAAAATGTCTCTGTCGAATTTGACAATGTTAATGAAGGCTATAACTTTGTAAACTTGATTTGACAGTATCGATGTGGATGTCTCTAATGGCGAACTGGTGGCAGTGATTGGTTCGGTTGGAGCCGGAAAATCTTCACTTATGTCAGCCGCTATTGGAGAAATGGAGAAAATCTCTGGAACGGTCGATGTCAAAGGTTCTGTAGCATTTGTGACCCAAGAAGCATGGATTCAAAATAATACCCTGAGAGAAAACGTTCTGTTTGGAAGAAAAATGAATGTCAAGAACTATAGAAAAGCAGTAGAAGCATGTGCTTTACAAGCTGATCTTGACATTCTTCCTAAAGGAGATGAAACAGAAATAGGAGAAAAGGTATTGAAAATACTTGTTGTACACACTTAATTCAGATAAAAAATTATAGCAAAATTTTGGAGTGTAGTTAAAATTAGCGTTTTTAGCTTTCCTGTGCAGTTGAAGTAAATGCTATTAAGAATGTACGTATTAAATTTTAATTTTGAATTTTTTTTCACAGGGAATTAATCTGAGCGGTGGACAGAAACAAAGAGTCAGTTTGGCGCGTGCAGTGTACGATGATGCTGACATTTACTTATTGGACGATCCCCTCAGTGCTGTAGACGCTCGTGTAGGCAGACATCTATTTGATCAAGTGATAGGAAATAGAGGGCTTCTCAGAAATAAGGTTGGTTTGTTTTAATGCAAACACGTACTTTTCACAATTTTCATGATTTTTGTTTACGCTATAGCATGACTAATGTTTACTTCTTACATTTATAGACCCGCGTTCTTGTTACCCATGCCATAAGCTTCTTACCATACGTGGATAGAGTCATCAGTTTGGTAAACGGAGAAGTATCAGAAGTCGGGACCTATACGGAACTAATGGAGAGAAATGGTGCCTTTGCTGAATTTGTACGAACCCACCTTCAGGAGGAATCAAGTTCTGACGATGAATCGACCGATGGAAGTACTAGACCCGCATCGTTCGACAGACAGGTGTCAACAATCGATCATTTAAACACCAAAGAAGACACAGAGAACGAGGAAAGATGTAAAGATTCTAAATTCATCGAAGAAGAGTCTGTTAATCTTGATGAGGTGAGTCAAGTCTCGAAAGAATATTGTTTGCTTACTTACTTTCCTACAAACTGACTTTTCCTTTTTCCTTTTTCTGATGTGAATTGAATTTTAAAACGTAAAACGTTTAAAATTTTGTAGGCAAAATGGTCCGCCTATGGTACTTATCTAAAAATCGTAGGACCAGTCCTTTTAGTCATGTTTGCGGCGTGTCTTGCACAAAACGCTGCCGACTTTTACAAAAATTACTGGCTCAGTGAATGGGACTCTGACATCTCGGACAACAAAACAGAACTTAATTCAAGCGCCCAAGTCATCTCACAAGGATACAAAATAAAGGGATTTGGACTCATTGGTCTGATCAACAGTAAGTACACGCTTGTTGTTCAGGGCTTACACCCTATATGTACCAGGAAAATTGTTATTGACCATATTCTTGATTTTTGCAGCTCTTTTAAACGTACTTGGAGAACTTTCTGTAATATTCATCGTGGTAACATCAGCCAAAAAGGTTCACCAGAAGACTTTGGCCGGTGTGATGAGAGCGCCTTTCAGTTTCTTTGAAAATACTCCAGTTGGCAGAATGGTCAATAGATTCTCAAAAGACATGGAATGTTTGGAACACTCTCTTCCGTGGGTTACCAAGAGCTTTATGCACACCTTCCCGCAGATCGTATTCACTTTAATTGTCATCACTTCCGGGATGCCGTCAATGGTCTACTTTTTGGTGCCGCTGTTCATCATGTATTTTTTGATTCAGGTATATACACAATAATGTGACAGAATAAATTGAACGGCTTATTTTTGGCATTATTTTTAAAGATATTGAAAAGTAGTTAGTTTTCTTTACTCATTAGGATGATATTCAAAGTCTAGCATTTTACTTTATAATAACTTTGATATACTACACATTTACATATACAAATAAAATTTACGTTTTAGTTTTCTTCCATTGTAGAGATTATTTAGTGTTGCAGCGTGTCAATGCAGAAGAATGAACAAAGCGCTCAGATCCCCCCAGTATTCTTTCTTCAGTGAATCTATCCAGGGAGCGACGACCATTCGAGCTTTCAACAAAACATCTTTATTTGCGCAGGAGTGTGACCGTCGACGAGATGCGTATCACAAAGCTGAACTGACAACTCTTTCCTGTTACAGGTTTGTAAAGGATGCTTAGCTATATAATTTATTACTTTGAAGTAAAATAATAAGCTTCGTTGGAATAGTAATATATTTTTCAAACCATCGATCCTGATAACCAGAAGGGAACACAAAGGGAATTCATTTAAAAAATAAGTTTGTAGATAATATTTATGTTTTTGTTTTGTTATTTTTGAAAGAGGTAAAACTTTATTTAAACATTTTTGAGATAAAAATGGTGTTTGCATGAAATTTAGGCAAACTATTGTTTACAATGTAGTAGAACTAGTCCGTAAAATGCTTTAGTAAAATTGCATTGTTTTTCTCGTCAGTGATTCGACAAAAAAGCAGTTATTACTCCTTGTTCATAATTATTTTGTATTTTGCAGGTGGCTGAACTTTCGTTTAGGATTTTTGGGAAATCTGTTGGTGTTCATTGCTTGCGTGTTGGCTTGTTACCGTCGAGATGTTTTATCAAGCGGAATGATAGCTTTGATCATGACATATGCTGGCAATGTAAGTATCATATTCATTTGCAATTGCTAAAGCTATTGTATTATGATATAATTCGATTAATTTTAAAAAAGTCTATTGTCACTCCACTTTCCTTTATAAGCGTCAATAAAATACTGCTAAATACTTTACCATCATCCAATCATTTTCTATGAATCTCTATGTTTTAGGTTACAGATACCCTAAGATGGATAGTTTTTGCTTTCACGGAGATGGACACAAACATTATAACGGTCGAAAGAATCCAGGAATACATAAACCTTAAACCTGAAGCTGATTGGAGAATCAAAGAAACTGAACCTGCTTCTAATTGGCCTCAACGAGGTCACGTGAAGTTTTCCAATTTCAGTCTGAGGTACAGAGAGGATTTGGAATTGGTTCTGAAAGGAATTGATTGCGATATTACACCCGGGGAGAAGGTAAAAGATACAGTTAATCTTTCTGTCATTTTTTTTAAATATATATTTATATTTATTTATTTCTATTATAAAATGGACTACAAATTTGGCATACATATTTTGTTTTGGAAAAAATAAAATATTTCATAAAAAAGTTTTACGAACAGACATTCTATATATATTATATATACATTAGGATAAATAGTAGTGTTTACGTCCATAAAGTTAGATTTATCGTTGTTTTTCAGATTGGAATCGTTGGAAGAACGGGAGCAGGGAAATCATCATTAACTCTGGCATTATTTCGAATTCTCGAAAAGGCTGGCGGAAGTATAATCATCGATGATGTAGACATATCAACCATTGGCTTGCACGACCTTCGTTCTAAGCTGACAATTATTCCCCAGGTATAAATTTACCGTCTGAGAAAAATAATGAATAAATTTACTGGAAAGAAGCTATACAAGTAATCACAACTTGTCTTGTATATAATGCAGTACATGGACTCAGAATTTCACAGAATTGATTTTTTTTTTTCATTGTTAAGGATCCTGTGTTGTTTTCTGGTACATTACGAATGAACCTGGACCCGTTCAACTCTTTCTCTGACGAGGATTTATGGGAGGCTCTGGAACACGCTCATCTTAAAAACTATGTGGAATCTCTCGAAGGTGGCCTACTTTACGAATGTTCAGAGAGAGGAGAAAATCTCAGGTTCGTTAAACATGAATATAAACATATTGAAACGCAAGGCCTTTCCATCTTCGAATCTTGAATGAAATATACTTTTGAAAAAAGATTATTTATATTCTTGTGTGTTGTTACAGTGTTGGACAGAGACAGTTGATCTGCCTCGCGCGTGCACTTCTGAAGAAGTCCAAGATATTGGTCCTAGATGAAGCTACAGCCGCCGTGGATCTGAAAACAGACAACTTGATCCAGAACACTATACGGCGGGAGTTCTCTGATTGTACTATCCTCACTATAGCCCACAGACTTAACACAGTTCTAGACTACTCCAGGTAATTGAGATACTCTCCAATCATCTGTGTAGTAACCCATTTTATAATTATGTACTGTTAAATTCAAACCCGCAGTAAATCAGCCATCTATTTTTCCTCTGTTGCAAAAGCTTTTTATTGGAACCCTTAGTTTCACACATAATTCATGTAAATTAGTTTAAAACTTTTTTCTCTTTTTCAGAATCATGGTACTAGATAAAGGCCAGATTAAAGAATTTGACAGTCCAGATGTATTGTTGAAAGATGAAAATAGTATATTTCATTCAATGGCCAAAGCAGCTAATCTTGTGTAGATTAAGATGCTTCCTTGACATTCCATTAAATTATCTTAGGTTGCAAAGATGCTTCCATGACATTCCATTACATTGACTTAGATTGTACTTCCTAAGAAAAAAAGAAGTGCAATCAACTTTGAGCTACACACTATAATTCAGTGTTTATTGTTGTCATAAACTGGTGTTTGTAATGTGTATACATGTACATCCATACTTGGTGTCTATCTCTACCATATTTGTGTTCATTGTTTTACAAAATGTGATTTATACATATTCTACCATAAGTAGATTTTGTTAATAAAAGGAATTTTATATCTATGAACACGTGCGTTATCTTTGTAAATGAATGTTATATGGTTCCTCAAGCAGTTTTTCCCTACATGTTTACGTGCAAGAAAAAAAGTCTATTCACTTTCTGCTGACCGTCTGTGATACGTAAAGGGGCAACGTTATCCTTTCTAAAAGTTCCAGCCTAAAACTCAATTACTTCGACAATTTCAATAACGAGATTTTTTTTCGCAGACAAGTTTCTTGCATATACATGTATTTGCTTTTTAATTACAGTACATTCAGTGTTATATAATACACCGTGATACAAATACTAACTCTGGTCATGTTAGTACAAAACACAAAAACCATATGACAAAAAAAAATGTTTATTTCAGACAAAGATCTGTAAAATAAATTATAATCAAATAACAAACATTTGATATATAAAATTACTAAAATATTATCAACTAGGTAAAACACGTTTAACAATAATGTTTGTATCACAATAGTGTATATGCAATAACACAAATCAAGATGTATTGTACAGGCCCCAAGATCATGAAGCAGTCTTAGACTTAAGTCAAATTTTATACACTGTCTTATTGTCTTGTGATTGACAACATCGAAAAAATGAAATGCTATTGGAAAGTGTCTCTATATTATGTTGATAGTTAAAAAGTTTAAGGGTAATTTAATGACATATAATAATTTTATAAAGGATTGCAATTTAGACTTAAGTCTAAAAATGCTTCATGATCCTGAGGCCGGACTTCTATCCTTTGATACAAGTTGATGCTTCTCTTAAGGGTATTTCACTGCTTTTCGGACTTACAAATTTAACTTAATTAATCAGTTAATTACCACAACATGACTAATATTCATACATTTCACAAACATAACCATATACGGTATCATTTATCGTTTTACTACATGAACAAAATTTATTTTTTAAAGTGTTGACGTTTCCTTCTACAGGTATGTTGTATCCGTTACAAAAAGTCAATCTCGCTATTCTCTCTGCTTCAAAATCAATTTCCGTATTTATAAACAATTTTAATACAATAGCTTTTCTAGATAACACACAGATAACATTGCTTATCTAAAACACAATTCATTTACTTTCTTGCTTATACCACGTCACTTTCCAAAAATAGTCACTTAAGGGGGAGAGATAATGACATGGATTGAGAATAAACTATTAAAAATACGGTATAATATTTTGTTAAGACCTTAATGAGTCCAAAAAGAAAACCTACAAGCAACCCTTTAATGATTTGGTTTTTGGATTTATTTCTCGAAAAATATTTGTACAATTGAAAAGGACCTGGTCCTCTGTTTACAGAAATTGAATACATTCTGAACACAAAACAGTGACAAAAAAGCTAATGAGATTTCAGTTCAAATGTGAGCTAAATATCTTTCCTTCATCTATGTTTTTTTTAACTTCATGCTGAGCTTTAAATTCCGTTAAGGTCATTTTTCTATTCCCTTGAGATGGTAGGTTGAACCAACTTAACGTCAAGATTTACTAAAAGTAATGTCTAATTGATGTATTTAAATAAAAAAGTATTTCTGTTATTTAAGATAGGTTCAATGGATATAGAGATGAATGAAAGTGTTAAACATCCAAAAGCGCCAAACACTGACCTTCGTAAATTCTAACAAATGCCGTTAATTCAATGACATCAGAAGCATTAACAAATTATGTTCCAAGAAGAAATACAAATACATATCATAAATTTTACATCACACATACAAAATCATTGAATGTAAGATGTAAGAGATATAATGTCATTTATTCATAGATCTCCATTTGTTTCGCAAATCTTCAGCTGTTCTTACATTAGCAAACTTATAGGAATTCAAGATAGTTTTCCAACTGTAACCAAGCTGCATGACACCTCTCATTAATCGTCTCTCTTCACACATTGAGAATGGAACACTTTTTAAACTTCCATTTGCTCTTGGCGCATTTGTCTTCTGAAAGCAAACCATAACAATTTTTCTTTATCTCTAATCGGGTTGACGACATATATTTTAACACTCATTTATCAGTACATGTATATAATATTGTCTTTGGCATCGATATATGCCAAGAATGCCCACTACCTCCCTGCCAATTGGTCGATAGAGAATTTTTACACTTGTCAACAGGTATTAAACATAACACCAGTATTTTGCTATTATGTTGTATGTCAATGAGGCAATCAGGAATCATCAGTATTACATCGTAATAGTGTAGAAACATATTGGTTGTTTGATATAGGGTTTATCTCAATCTTCAATTGTCCATATTAATAAGCAAAAATATTTGAATTCTCATTATTATCGATCAATATATTGCATAAAAGGAAAAGCAACCATTGGGCATTTATTCACAAGAATTCTTACCGTCAGTCTCTTGAACTTTTCCATTAAATCTACAGCTGTTCTAGAAGGATGAAATTTGTATGTTGCAAGAATCTGGCACCAAAACTTTCCTAAATTTTGAACTCCCTCTAACAAATTATCAACTTCCTCTTGACTGTATGGAATTCGATGCCTCCTCTTCCTCGTGGATTTTGAAGTTTGCAAGATTGAACTCCTTTTCCCAATTGTATCTGGAGCGGAAACCTTAATGGAATATGTAATTGATCTTAGTTTCCAGAAAAACAGATGATGACTTTCCGTTGTCATTTCTTCAATTTGTGATGGCTTAATGTGATATGTGAATTAAATGGCATGGTAACTTGATTACCTCTGGTTCAGATTCACTGCTGAATTCATATACCATTTGACTACTTGGAGTGTAATTGTGCTGCTTTCTGTAGAGTGGTCTTTCTCTGTTCTGGCTCTTCATTTTCTGTATATAACTCCTCTCAACCTCCCGGACTTGTCTGTGTAACAAGCAGGTGTATGGATCAGTCTCCAAGACAATGTTGATTGTTCTGCTGTTCAGCTGTGTATCATCAGTTGTGTTGATACCGCTACATCCTTAGAAATAAATAGGTTTTCTTTATTAGAAAGTTACAAACATTAGTTTTGTGGTATGCATTCCATTTCATTACCCATATCAAGTTGGAATCATTCTTTTTAAAGCGCTAAGCATAGCTCAGCGCTTTATTGTCGTTAGACTTCTATTTCCGGTGCAAGGAATAACTGCCCTCTATGAGCAGAAATATACATCATTTAAACTGGTAAGAGGTAAAGGGAACCAGTTATCTGGGTGACGGAAATGGCCGAGTAGATACGATTGGTTTGCGGGGCTTACGTACATCAGCACGGGATGCTACGCAGTGATGAAAAAATATAGTGCGTATTCAGAAGCTTAAATATAGAAAAATAAAATCGATTCTTTGCAAGAAAATGTCAAAAACTGTGATAAATTACTGTTCAAAAGGTATAATTCGTGATTTTAACATATCGTTTTTCAGGCAAGTATCCATATACAAGTCGTGTTCAGCTTTAATTCACATCATCTTAAGAAAGTAACATATATTTAAAGAAATCTGGCCTTCGATACTTTAAATTGATATTCATTAAACATAAACCAAAATTTCAATAAGGCTCATTTCCGTCTACGCTTGCACACAGTAAATTTTCTTAGAACTAAGCTAGGTTAGCGCTTTTCAGTACTTTCAGTACTTTGATTTTAATTTGTATTTTTGAAGCATCCAAATATATGCATGATTGTATAACTGTATTGCATGTTTTGAAATTCTTTTGTTATCTCCCCTTATAATACACTTTTCATTCCCCGCTGTTCACCAAAAGAAATAAATAATCATAAGGCATGAGATGAGTTTTTCATCTTACATATCATAATCATAAATAGACTAATACAATAAAAATCAACATTTTCTAGTGATGACCAATATTTTTCAAATTGATATAAAGGCTGAATTTTTTTTTATGAACTGATGCATACTTACTTTATTTTGTATTTAAAACTTATATGATGCAGTACCACAACAAAATTTGTAATCTTATACAAGTACATCCACCAAGTATGATTCTCTCTATTTCTTACGGAAATTGATAGTACATTCATAGCTCTGTAGAGACTAACACGACTGAAATCTACAAGACATCCATTTTATCGATTGGTCGAAACCTAGAGCGGCCGAAGAAAAATCACGGACTGCACGAAATAATCATGGTGATGTCCGACTCAAATTCCAATTGGAGATGATTTGTCTGTTTCTTTTTTTAACGTACTGATGTATATTAACAATATTTTAGTCCATTTTTCTTACTTTTTACGAACAATTTATGAATTTGCTACAAGAAAATTGAAAATATAAACAATATAATGTTTTTATGCTTCATGCGGGTTTTGAAAGTAGCGATCATTGCAAGAATTTTTTTTCACATAACACACATTATTTTTTATGCAAATATCGCCAACTTCATTTCCCGCATGAATGACCAAAGAAAGCAATTACTTGTTTAAATGTTTTTGGGGGTTTTTGGTGTATGTATTACCGGTAAAATAAGGTTATATTCAATCTCAATTATCCACCGGCTGTAATATCACCCAAACTAAATGTACCTTAATACGTATGTTCATTATATTTTTTAAATACCATGTTTTACATAAACAAATATACGTGAATTGTTTTGTATCTAAATATTATTCTTTCTTCATATTCAAAAGTTTAAAAGTTCTATGCCATTTCGTGGGATTTTCCCGCGGGGTGCGGGAGGGTTATTAAGTATGCAATAACAGAATAAGCGATGTATAAATTTTGTGAATCAGTCCATCTATAAAGGACTATATATGATATGGGCCTAAAATGGTCACCTAGAATGAACATCATCATTTTACTGTAATTGTTTGTTTTCTTTGTACAGATATATATGTGATGTTTTTACATTATGTTCATTTTGATTCAAGTGCCCACTATTTAGAAGAAATGTGACATCGTAAAGATAACCTTTTCATGCCATTTTTGTATTTTTAGCATAAAACAGCTTAACTTATTTTCAAGCAAATTTTCTTTCAGAAAACATAGAGTGCACGCTTGAACAAACAAAATATTTTAATCAGAGATATATTTAGCCAAGACTAATAAGTGACAAAAAAAATTTTCTTATTCAAGCATGCGCTCTATATTTCCCATTCGTAATATGATAAGAAAAATGTCAATTTTTGACTGATTTTGACTGAATTACAGAAATAACGTCACTTCTGACGTCATATACTGCCAGTGAATACAAATAAATAAAATAAATAGGTGAAAAATATATTTTATATCAACTCTTCTAAAAAAAATAACATAACATTTTATTGTACCCGAAACACTTTAAAAAATGGCAAATTATGGGGGCCAAATTTAACTCATATCATATATAGTTCTTTAAATCAAGACATTCATTTCTTTGGTTACCTATACATTTTCTTTCTTCATCAAACTTCTCGGTATGTAAAATCTTCCTTCTACAAGAAATGCCTACAAGTATACATATTATGTTTAAAACATTTTACCTGGGAAGATTTTTTATCAACTTTATGCAGTAAAGAATTTTAATAAATGATGTTACTGTGTATTTTTTATGCACTAGATACGGTTCATAACGTGAATTAAAGCTAAAATCTAAATGCAGTATTTGCTAAATCTTATCTAAATTATTTACATTTCTTGACAATGCTACGTTTCATAATGAGGAAGTATGTTTTGAATACAACAAATACATGTATTCGAAAAAAGTGGTATAATTTCCTTGAAAAAAAAATTAAATTACATTAATTAATTTAAATAAGTTAGAGAATAAAGAGCCATGACAATCTTTTTGGCAGTAAATTCCAAACTTTTAAACTAACAAAGGACAAATTTCCAAGAAAAAAAAGAGAATTCATTGTTTTCTTATATTTCAGTTTTTTGAAATTGTATTCATTGTTTTCGAACAAGTTGCACTGAAAAACTGTTTTGGTAACATACTAGAATCCAAACTTAAAAAATGAAGAAGAAAAAACAAATGTCCAGATTATCTGTTTTGAAACGCCCCTCTACCGCTTCAGGTTTCAATACACATCCCAACAGAAGTCAAAAGGGGCAAATTCCTAGAACAAAAATGGATTCGGAATTTCAGGTAAATATGCAGATTTACACTTTTGTCTATGATACATTTAAAGATTATAATTAGCGATATTCTATTTAGTAAATTTATAGGAGATGCGCTGGTAAACTTTTTTAGTAATATATTAATATTGGCCAACTTTCTCTACTTAAAATAACGTATCATCCCAAATGAAAAAAAGAAAAACTGGGATTTTCTTCGAGTTGTAACTGTACACTTTGTGGCCGTTACTTATAAATCTGTTCAGTGGTTGAACTCTAGTTGCTGGCAATAATAGCACACGGTTCAAAAAAAGAAAACCTCTCGTTGCAAAGGGTAAAACTTAAAATTTCAGACTAAGGAAATTTAAAGAGTTTGAAATGTTTAAGAGCGAAAAACAATATACACCATTCTCCACCCATCCTCTAAAAAGATAAGCAGTATAAATAACCTTAAGGTAAAGAGAGAATTAACTAGGTGATATCTCCACGCTCATAATGTTTACCTTCACCTTTGCGTGACTGTAAATCCGTATCTATGCTGTTGACGGACTGAACACTGAACCTTGGATCAGAAAAACAAAATTTGTTTTGTTTGAGTTGATTGGTTTCAGGTGTTTTATACAGCTGTTTTGATCTTCCTACGGGAATGACCGAAAATACACTGGAAGGTGTACCAATTGTACCTGCAAATAAGAATTACAAATTCTGTACAAAATTCTAATATTTTCTCTGAATCACTGCCAGTTTAGATTTTATATCAGGAGATTTTTTACTAATAAAAATGCACTTGTTTATAGCTAAAATTCACCTCTCCCACCCGTTTCATACGAAACACCAGATAAAAGTTTCCAGTCGAATTCCGACTGGATGTCAGAAAACCCATGGTCACTTTCAACATCAGAAATAGAATTTGCAACTGAAGGAAGTCTTGTGCAGCTTGATCGTCTCTTAGGCGGAGGATGCAGCGGAACTTTGAATTCTCCTTTGGTCATTTCACTATTGGAACCGATATGTTTTGTGTTTTTCTTGGGGGTCATTTCAGAGAGGTCCACATCAAAACTCTTAACAGATGAGTTTGGAGACTGCCATCCGGTATTTTGAACTTTCTGTTGTAAAATGTCACCATTTGTTCTCTGAACTGTGTTCGTGGAAACTGTCGGTGAATCAATACGAGAAGATTCGCACAATCGCTGCTTTTTTTCCAAAGTTTCTTCGCTTTGGGTAACACAATTTTCAAAACTTTGCTGGAATAAAAACCTAAATTTACCAAAACTTAAACTCATGAAGGGAACAGTCTTGATATATAATGTACATGTATCTCGTTATAGCAACATAACAATATCATTATTGAGTTACTATTATCTTTAAAACTTACAGTGTTTCGTGTAATTTTGTTAATAATTTATTAATCTACCTGATTACAATGTTTAGAGTACGCATGTTTGTATGAATAACTGAATATTTTCGATTAAATGTAGAAAACATCAATCTGATTTTTGTTTCAAAAGTTACAAGTTTCATCTGACGTTCCGGGTTTTACTAACTATAAACGAAGATATACACATTTAAAAAATGAATGATATAAGAACTTGCTTAGGCAATTGTAAACAAATAAGGTGTTCAATGGTATAAGTTACGTGCCGTGCTCTGTGGTGACAAAACATGTTATTTGCTAAACAAATAAACAAAAACACTTTCAATGAAAAAATGAACCTTCACATATATCAATTAAAAAATGATGGATTAGTTATGTCTTTCATGAAAACTAAATTACAGACAGCAAGAATGTTTAATACGTATTTTTTTTTTTTTAACCTCGTATGTTTGTACAGAAGTACATGTTAAGTTCTCTCATTATTTTCCTTTTTAAAGCGCTAAGCATAGCTCAGCGCTTTATTGTCGTTAGACTTCTACTTCCGGTGCAAGGAATAACCGCCCCCTATGAGCAGAAGTTTACATCATTTAAACTGGTGAGGGAACCAGTTTCAGGAGCTGCACGGGCTAGTACGGGCTACTGTGAATTTGATGTACAGGGCTTACATACATCATTGCAGGGGCTGCCACGCAGTGATGAGGAAATATATTGCGTATACAGAAACTAAAATGTTATATACATATATCTTTTACAAACAGAAGCTGGGTTAGCGCTTTTCAGTACTATCAGTACTTTGATTTTTAAACGACCTCAGTTTAAAAATATGACATCAAGCCTTTTCCTGAAATTTTTGCATTCTTTGAAAAAAATAAAGCTTTTAGGGCAGTTTTTCCTTCAAAAACATTGAACGCATGCTAGAACAAACAAATGTAAATCAGTCAAAATGATCAAAGAGATTTTTTGATAACAAGTCTTAAACTGTATCAGTAATAATTACCTTTAGAAGTTCAGATTTATCCAAGGTATTAAGATAACTACTATTTTTCACTTCATTGTCTGTTTTGAATCCTTCCAGAGAATTGATATTCATACATGTCTGTGATTTATTGCTTTGGAGACAATCACAATTTTACTTTTAATAATGGTCATAGTTTGATATGTGTTAGACTAAATATAAGATTGAAAACAGACCAATACCTTTCAAAATGATTTAAGGTGCCTGCCTTTGGAGCGTTTGTGAATTCACATTCTCTCTCTTCTACAGAGTGAAGGCGCATTGATAAATCATTTATTTTCTTCAAAATGTTTTCTCCAATACCTCTGAAATTAGGATTATATGAGGAAAAAATGATGTTTCTCTTATTTTTTCATTGAAATACTATACAATATGAGTTAATCATTAAAAAATACTATACTTATTATCTCGTTCTGGTTGCTGCCAGTCTCTGTCATTACATGGATCTATAAAAGAAAATACAGGATAAAAATATGTAAATACAAATATTCAAAATTTTAAAGGAACCAATTATTAACAAAAGGCCAAGGGGCCACATTGCTCATCTGAGCAGCAATGGCCAATTGGCATAACTCTCACCCAAGCACCTTTACAACTAAAATTTTATCAATGTAAAATTGGAATTGTTGGCCTCTCTCTGATTCCCAAGAATTGTACAATGACAAAACTTTAAATTTTTAACTCTATCATCCTACTTTGTAAAATTCAATATAGATAAAATAGTCTTAAATTTTTACTAATCTTTTTTATGCTCTTGTAAAACTGGGCCCTCCTTTTCTAATCAGAGCTGCAGAACTACCCTCTCTCCCCCAACAACGACTAAATGAGGTCGACATTACTGAACAAAGTCGCTATTACCAATTCTAAGTAGCAGCAAATTCAAAGAGAAAATGAAATCACTTAATTATGTAATATTTGCATCTCAAAACACTGTACACTTCTCTCCAAAGATGCATCTGACAATTTTTTAAAAGTAATACTAGATTCATGAGCACTATATTTGGTATGAACAAGAAAACGCTAATCAGATTTATAGGCTAAAATTAAATAATTAATTTATGATATATTGAAACTTGAATATCAAATAAAGGCATATAAGGCATACATGATTTTCTTGTATTTCTAAAAATGCAATATCCTTTGCAATGTAAGGAAATATATAAAAGGAAAACATGCAAGAATTAATAAGTAGATTTTAGCTATAATTAAAGTAAATACATGATTTGACAATGAAGAAGTATACAGCGTACCTTTTTGAACACTAATCTGTAGAACATATTTAAGAGCTTTTACCAATTCTTCATCTTCAGATGATGTCAAAATGTGAACAACATCTTGCAGACTATTTCCAGCTTCTAGGAATAACTTTCGATTAGTTGCTGAAATGAATGAATTAACAATGTCATGTTTCTCCTTCTTTTTGTATAGGTTATACTTGATATTTTTTATACCAGAAGTACATAATCATAGAAATTACATGTAAAAATAGCAGCATATATAAAAGAAGAAGACCTGAATTTTCCATTGCATGTCCCAAAGTAATTGTTACTTTTATCTTGTCTTCAGTATCTAAGCAGTCATTATGAATGACATTTGCCAATATTTGAATGGCTCCTGATTTTCCCAGCATATTGGCACTGTCAGCTAAATAGTTGGAAAAGATAAATCCAGAAGTATATGAACTTAACAAGGAGATAGTCATACATCTACCTGTCAAATCATATGACAACAAAAGATATTTTTTACTATACTATGGAATCTCATTGTGACCCATACTAATTCCTATTAGCCTTCTTACATTATACTGGCAAATTCACACATTTACCTACATTTGCATTGGCATTCCATTTACAGCATCATTAAGTATAAATTGGTATACTTATTTAAGAATCTTTTTAATAAAAATGATAAAATGCAAATACCGGTACACCTCTTTAGTAAGATCAAATAAACAATTAAAAAATAATTTCAAACTTTTTTATGGAAAAAATACAAAATTTACAGTATAATACTTAAACTTGGTATGGATCATACACTTATCAAATACAATGAATCATCTTAAAATGAATCAACTTTATTTGTCCCTGGCATCTTGCTTTAACCATGTTTTACTGTACAATCTAGCTTAAATGTTTAGGTAGAAAGTTGCAATTTATTACCATTATCTGAAATGCAGGAATCAATGGTGGTGATAATGTGAACAACTTCTTTCAACACTTCTGAGCTGGATTTTTCATACCACTGTTTAAGAATCATACACAAAATGTCCAAACCTCCTAATCTTCTAACCTGATCCTGATTGGACTCTGGAATGCAACATTTCAAAGAAAGACTATCATACTCATTTTTAATCAAATCTAGACTACACTATTAGCAGTTTTAAAACTGCCTGATATCACATTTCCAATAATTTAAGGAATGATTTCAAAATTCCACGTTAAAAAAAATATATAATTCAATTTCAATATTTGTTTGTTACAAGCTGTTTAATTGGCTAGATAAAAAGGTGTACACTTGTATAAACTTGATGATGTCACAATGGCTTACCCTAAAAGTTGTATCATTCTGCATACTAAGGTTTAATACATTCAAATTCTTTTCCCCAATTTTTTTTTACCATTTATAGTCTTGAAGAAAAGATGCTATTCATTTGAATTTAAGCTCTGGCTGTTAAATACCACTTACTATTATTTGACACAACAAAGCCAAGAAGAAACATCAAGTGTCTTGCCAGGAGAAACGTTTCACTTTGCTTCTCCAAGAGTTTCAGAATGAATGGAAGTTGAAGTCCACACACTTTTTGATTTTCCTCTGAAAATAAGTATGAAAATTACAATTAAATCATCAGTGCTCAATCCAAGTCAGTTCTCAATATTGAAATAAACATGAACTCATGGATGTACATGTATTACTCTTGGAAAATGTTTTCTAAAATATTTTCTATTCGCTACAACTTGTTTTGGAATTGGACATATTTATCAGTGTTAAGACCTGTGAAAAGACTCATCTCATTTGTTTAAACCAATACCATTTTGAGGATTATTAATGCTGACACACAAAGCATTCACTACACTAGTCCACAGCTCTACACTGGTTGGTCCAGATCCATTAAACCACTCACATCCAGGCTCATTTGCGTCACTCTCTCTAATATTTATTGGCAATGAGAAGCTGCAAAAAAAATAATATGCAACAGATATCAAGGCATATATATTTTATGAAAACACTACTTTGAAGGTTAACTTCAGATTAATTTTTTTTTCTACTTTTCATCCAAATAGAGATTTTGCATGCAGATCTACATGTAAATTTCCTTTTTTCCTATTTTCTGCATGAGTAACAGATGTTTTAAAAAACTGAATACCATATATCTCTTACCATACACTTTGCTCTCCTGTAAATGTAAAACTCAGAATTTACAGGATTAGTACACTTTATTTCTAACTCAAGGTCGCCTAATTTTACAATTGGTATACGGTACTAGAGAGGATAGAAATATTAACTGACATGAAGAGTCAATAAATGTATATTTTTTCATTTGAAAATTTTACTTACCTTAGCAATTCAATCAGAGTAGACAGACATTGACTTTGTTTCACCAATACTTGACCCTCGCCTGGAAAGGAAACGGAGGATTCTTATTGCTGGAAACATAAACTACTACACTGTAGATATATAATAGGCAGCCAGTGATTAAAGAATTAATCATTTATCATATACATAATATATAGTAACAACTAATGTACATCATGATACTTACCATTATTGGAAACAAGATTAATGAGGAAAAAGGTTGCTGCTTGCTTGACTTTGGCAGTTGAACCTCTTGACAATATTGTTTGAATGAATTTGAAAATGTTGCAAGTTGTAAGGGATTTCTGGCAAAACACTACAAGAAATATGATCTTTTGATTATGAAATAGATGTATATTTTAATGTTGTCAACATTATACAACTACAGTGATTCAAAGTAAGAAAAAATCAACAGAGTGGCTGGTTGAGCTTGATAATACCTTCAAGATTGCATGGATTACAGATAACCAACAGATCTGAACAGACAATTAAGGTGAAATATGTGTCTCTTCTTTCTTTCAACTTTGTTTGCAATCAATGAAATTTGCATCATCCTTAAGGAATTTAGTATTTATGTTTCCTTATACAGTTTTTGCATAACTTTCCTATATAGTATGGCATTTATATTATCTTTGCCTGACCAGTTGTAAATAATCCTTAATCCTTATAATGCAGTTTGGTTAAAGAGAATGTACAATATTTGGCGTAAAATTATTTTTCAACAAGTTATGGTGGATTTGAATTAGCATATTTATGAATGTCCCTATTCTTATACATACAGGAATAGCAATTAGCGATGTACTTGATTTAGCAGAACCGTCTTTCTGCGAAAAACACTTAAAAAATTCACAGCCAAATGTAATACATTTATACCAGTATTTTTTCAATTACCATTCCTTTCAATTGCACAACCAAGACAAAATAAAGCTCTCTCTTGAACTTCACAATTTTCTACTGAAGTCAGAAGATCCATTAGAAACAAAAGTCCTCCAATGTCTTTGAAATATTCTTTGACAAAATCTGAAATACGAAAAAGTGAAGAAATTTAATTTTATAAATTCTTTAAAAAAAAAGCTATTTATAATTTATAAATTAAAAAAAATACATCACAACTAATACATAATCATATAATTATACCTACCATAAGTACTGAAAATGGAAGACAATGTTAAAAGGGCTTGTTTCACTGCACTCTGGTTATTGACTTGGCATTTTAAGCATTCCAGTAACAGCTTCACATCAGTCTGTACTTCTGTCAAAAAATGCATGCATGTTATAAAATTATTTGGCTTCAAATGAATAAAATACTACCTAGTACTGAAGGTTATTTCTTCACTGACTTGATATCATTAAACTACAGGCTCATAAGCCACATTGATGTGCACCCTCTTTAAAAATGGGCCAAAATACTATTTTTTAAATTTAGAGGAATCACTCTTAATTTCATAAAAGGCTGACTATCTGAAATAACATGTATCTTTTGAGATTAAAAATAAGGAGCAGACAGAACTACTATGTATTTGGACTATATACTCTGGTTGTTGTTAAGGCATTCAATAAGGTTCCTCACCAACACCTCCTCCAAACTGAACTTTAATGGAATTCGGGGCTGCACTCTACAGTGGATCGAGAGCTAAATAAATCCTATCAGACAGATAACAGTGGGTGCTCCATGGTTGAAGGCATAACCGACATGAACTCTGGAGTACTACAAGGCAATGTAATGGGCTCCCTGTTATTTTAATTTGCTTTACACCAATGACCTCCCAGAATTAGTTCAATCCAACATAGAATCTAAAGGACAATAAGATCCATCGATGATGCAGTCCACTAGGGGGCTCTTAAAAAGTGGAAAAAGGATTGGCACATAGCTGCAGCATTCCACCCTAAGAAATGTACCACCATCCACATTTCTAAGAAACCCAATCCTATCAAGAAGTACATGTACTACATGTACCACCTACATGGCCATGCAGCACATCCTGAATGACATCCCAAGGTAAATACCTTTGGATTATAATTAACGGTAACAATGATCTGTCATGGCTTGATCGTATAATCAGCTCAAATGCTGCCAAAGCCACTCGATCTGTTGGATTTTTAAGGAGAAACATGAAAACCTGTCCACAAAACATCAGAAATCATCATACACAACAATGGTATGACCAGCACTGGATTAACTAGGTTTATGTTGTAATGGGACCTCTGCCAGCATCAATTGATTCACCAACTTAAAGAAAAAAAAAAGCACAGCACCAAGCAGCAAGGTTTACAACAGGCAATAACTCATCCAGGGATCCAGAAAGTGTGATCAATATGATACAACAACATGGCTGAGAATTACTGCTGGAATTTCGGAGGAATTGTGTCATCATGTTCTACAAGATGTACCATCATACTTTTGAAGTTCCGTTCCCATCTACTACAGTCCACTAACAGGCAGGACTCATGGTGGGCCATGACAAATGATATTTGCCACTTCAGGACGGATGTCTAAAAGAACTACTTTATTTTAGCAACCTTTGTTGCATGGAACAACATTCTGTCATTAATAAAGAATTTTAATTCACCATCAATAGACATCTTGATCTTCAGACATGTAATACCACCCTTTTTAAATGTACTTAGATTTTTATACCTGTTTATCATGGAATGCATGACAACTGGAGTACTTTTACTCTCATACTGAGTCCACTCCATAAAGGGGAGATCGAATTAAGTTCTTATGAACCCCTTCACAATATTAATTAACTGCAGTATTGCTCTTTTGCCATGCAGGCAAGTTGACTTAGTACTTATTTCAGTTAAGGTAAAATTGTGAAAATAATCTTCACTTCTATAAGAACATAGGCTACATAGCTGAAAATTGAAAAAAAAAGTCATTTTTGCAATTGAGAGAGAGAGGGAGAGAGAGAGAGAAAGAGAGAGAGTGCAGAGGGTAAGTTATGTCCACAGTCTTCCTTACCGTTTTCGTGCTTTCCTACATCCATTTTTGACAAACAATACCCAAACAAATTTATCAATACACTATCATTATGGTATGATGCTGGGTGTCAGTTTCTGACTGCAGACGACATAATTTCTATTGGCATGAGGGGCAATTTTTTCCAAATAATGCCAAAAAGACAGAAGTATGTTATGATACACAATTGTAGGTCTTGTAATCGTTAAAAATATCGGAATATGTTGTGGTTTATCACTTCTGAAATGATTTATTTCAACTTAATGTTACACCGATTATTGATATAAGTGGCTTTTCATCGGACATAAAAAGCATGATCTGAGCGATCTTCCTTAAATCTCTTTCAGCGGATTGAAATGCTCGGCATATGAACCCAATTTGCATAGAGGACTATTTTAAAATTGTAGTGCTTAACATACAGGTAAAATATACAGATTTTTCTTTTTGAAATTCGCGCGCTGATTTATTAATGCACGCACGGAACGTGTATGCCGCATCAGAATCAGTTTGACTGTTGACTGTTTTACGGGGAAATCTACGGAGTACGGTACCCATGAATTATAAGAATGATTGTACGGTATTGAAAATGGGATTTTAAACTGTTTTATATTATTAAGTAATAAATGATGAAGTGGTGAGTCTCTGCACGATATAAAACCCAATTTTGCCAGAAATGCTAGAGAGGGGGGTTGCTTTCATTTCTGTAATTAAATGAGGAAACATAGCCTTCTGGAAGAAAGATATTGTAATTTAATATTCTTGAAACTTTTTTATTTCAACCATCAAAAATACAGAAATATATAAGATAAATATAGTGGCACACCTAAATCTGCCCCTTGCTAGTTGTTTCTATCATCGACATGCAAGATAAGTATGCAAGATAGTTATGTTAAACATGCATATGTTGACATGCAAAATATTTGCAAGCAGATCAAAACGATTTATGATAAAGAAAAAATTCAAACAATGACCTTGTGTGACTTCAACATGCTATAGATGCTACTTATTTATGTCGACATGTTAGATAAGTATATCAACATGCAACTTTTTTATGTTGTCATGCGAGATAAAAATGTTGACATGCAAGAAAATAAATTGACATGTAACCAATTTATGTTGACATGCAACATCTTTATGTTGACATGCTGCTTATTTATGTTGACATGCAATTAAAAGGTTGCAAGTCAATATAAGTAAGTTGCATGTTGACATGAATAGCTTGCATGTCAACTTAATTTGTATATCGCATGTCAACATATTTTTCTCACATGTCAACATAAATGAGATGCATATCAACATAAATAAGTTGCATGTCAACATATTTATCTCGCATGTCAACATTCATACACAAAGAAGTAGCATATAGCATTTTAAAAGTCAAATGTTGGCAATATTTCATATTTTTGGAGATTTTTTAGACTTCATATTTGCTAGCAATTTTCTTGCATGTCAACATAGTGTTATGTTACATGTTAACATAACAATCTTGCTTGTTGACATATTTGATAGAAAAATATTAGTTGCAACCAAGGGGCAGAATTTTCATGCAGTACTATTATACCATAATGAAGCAGAGCTGAATCTCTGTTGAGATTACGAATTGATATAAAGATAAGTATGCAGGTCATTTCTGTTTTTGTGAATGTTTTGTTTAATATTTATTTTATCAGCTACACATCCTTCCAAAGTACTGTAGATTCCTAATTAAACATGAGGAATTAATATCCACTTAAAACTGCGAGAAGCACGTCATCTCACAAATTCTAAAATCTTGCTTTTTCGGACATCTTTAAACTACATTAAAATGAGAAAAAAATTTGGCTTTCGTGATTATATGTACTCGCGATTTGATAAAAAAGGGTTGAATTGTGGAATTAAGTACTCACATAAAATAAGGAATCTACAATAATCACCCATTGGTAGAGAAGCCTGGTTGTACTGTATGTCTCTTTAATTAAAACCATCCAACACCATCAAAGTGTTCAGAACATTAAGAGTACTATACAGTCTATTAAAACAAAGATGAATTCAGCAAAAAATCTGTAAATAGTGAGGACTATCAGGATGGCCATATTATGTCCATATTTCAGGGATTAGATCAGTTTCATGTCACTTTTTACCTTGAATATAATCATAAACAAGGATCATTGTATTTATTTGAACAACTAATCTCTGTACCCAATAAAGATATCCTCTTTTAAATCTAGTCTTTTTTTTGTATACATTGATTTTCAATCTGTCTTTGAATACCTTGACCATTATTGTCAATTTGACCTCTTAATTCTAAAGAACACTACAGTAAGGTACTCTGTGTTACTAAGTTGGCCTTCATCTTCATCATATTTTTGAGTGAACAGGTGTGTGACTGCCAGTCAATATATCACACACAACTTTAGATCAAGCACTGGCATGTTAACCAGAGGCCCTGGGTTCAAGTCCCATTTGAGGCTTGACTTTCCACCACCTGTTACATTATGTTATTATGAATGCTTTGGTTTTTCAAAATCATGAGCACTGAAGCTCAACATTCTAAAGATAACATTTTAAAATGCTAACTACAATCTTTATTTTTTAGCTGGCATGGCTGAAGTATTTGTAGCAGGGATTGCTGCTAGGCTCCCACAGTCTGAGAACATTGATGTAAGTATTCTGGGTACTTAACCATTTTCATACTGATGCTTTCTAAATTCTTTAAGGTCAAGATCAGAGTGTCTTTTTGGTGCTACAACCATTATGACGTCATAATTGATTTGAAGAATCTTTTTCCCGTACTTAACGGCTTAAAGGAATTATGTAGAAAATTAAACAATTTCTTGACATTCTATGTTAAATCATGGGAAAAGTAATCCCGATACCTATATTCAATTTGACATCGTTTTAAAGAGAAGGTCAAGAGCTTGTTTAATTCTGTTTTGGGGGAGACTTTAGGCGTTCTAGATATTATTTTATTTGTCCAAAATGGACAAAACTATGAAATTTCTTCCTCTATTCCTTCATATTTCATTAAAAATTACAGTTTAAAACATGATTTTTCATTGTGTTTACCAAAAATTTTAGCTGCGGTACACCCTGGCAAACAAAGCTATTGTTATGAAGCATCATGGAAAAAATTTATATCTTAAATTTTATAAACCTGTAGGCACCTTTCATTTACTAGATCTTGACCTTAAAGTTATGTTTTTTGTAGAACAGTTTTATAATAAAGATGACTGTCAGTGTCATAATCATAAAATGTCAAATAAAACAGATATATCTATAATTGTTTTAATTTAAAAGTTGTGGTCCTAAGTGTACCTGCATGTGTACTTTATATTTTCAAAATCATGAACACTGCTACAAAAAAATCTTAAATGGGCCAAGTGACCAGATGTCCAAGGTTTAATGGTTTAAAAAGCATTGGATTTGTGCAGGTGTTCTGGGAGAATCTGATAAAAGGAAATGATATGATAGGACAAACAAGATGGCCAAAAGAGCTGTATGGGACACCACCACGAGTTGGACTGATAAAGAATTTGGACAAGTTTGATGCAGATTATTTTAACTTTGAAGAAACTGAGGTATTGTATATTTTTAAGACCTAGAAGATTTGCTTCCTTGACTGATATCAGATACTGTCAAAAAAACTGTTAATACACTCCTTAGGTTCATCACATGAATCCAATGTTGCGCCACTTGCTAGAAGTGTGTGCAGAGTGCATAGTGGATTCCAGCCTCTGTCCACCAGTGCTACAGAATAACTCCACAGGACTGTACCTTGCCTGCTTTCTGCCAGACAATGATCCACTGGAGACTTCAAGAGGAGCCAACTCAAGGCTTTGTAAGCAGAATTCCACTAGCTTTACATTTTATCACGTATTAGGTGTCTCTAATAATAAACTGAATTGCTTTCTTTCAACTCATTGAACTGTACTACTTGACTGGTTGTAAGGTACTACTGTTCCTACTCTGGCTGGTCACCTGATGGAACACTTTGGTCTCAGTGGACCAATGCTGACGGTGGACACTGGCTGTAGCTCCAGTCTGTCAGCAATGGAAATGGCCGTCAATGATCTGAGAGCCGGCAAATGTCAGTTTGCTCTAGTGACAGGTAAGGGCATCTGAGGTCAACTGCAAGGATTTATAAGGCTGACAACAATTTACATTCATGAAATACTAATAGAGACGTTAATTTTGTTAAATGACCATCCTTTACGGACAGGATGTATTATACTTAAAGTGTTTTGAATGTCAACCTGGTAGCCAAAGTGACGCCATTAGTTAAATCATCTATCAAATAATCCTATTTGGAAAAATTAAGTTTTGTTGAAAGTCAGACTTTACTTGTCATCATGACAGTGTTCAGTTTTACGTGTAGTGAATCTGATGTTCATTTTTTTAAGCTGTCAACCTCTTATTGAATCCAAGCTACCTCCAACAGATGTCACAGCTAGGCATGCTCAATCCTACTGGTCAGAGCAATGTTTTTGATGCAAAGGCCGGAGGATATGTACGAGCTGAAGGAGTGGTATCCATTCTTCTGACAAGGTGTCTTGAATGAATATCTTAATTTCAAACTTTAGTTATTGCTTCACAATGCTTATATGAATTGGTTGCCATAAGTTTTCTGCATAGCATATGATGTGTTAAGTATGTTAGACTGTGAATATCCTGTTTACAGGAAAACATTGATTTAGCAGATATCAGGTACTTCACATGACAATTTGATCTGTCTATGAATTCTGTTAAAACAAAAAATGATTAAGAATCACAGAATCATTAATGTGTATGAATAGTTATTCCTCATACATTGTATCAATATTGTTTCTTAAAACAGGAATGAGAGCATCTGTAAACGTGTGTACTTAAGCATCGTTGATATCATGACAAACTGTGATGGCTTCAAGTCAGAAGGTAATGCAGAAAATATTCATAGAATTGATGTCAGTATGTACATTGCCTCTAAAATCAAAATTATGTTAATATTCTTCTTTGATCATTTTTTATGCAAATTTTATTTTAACTGATCGTTTTAGGAATCACCTTCCCAAATAGTCAATCACAAGCAGATTTAATGAGCAAAATCTACAACAGATGCAAAATAGATGTAAACAGCATTTCTTATGTGGAGGCTCACAGTACAGGCACAAAGGTACCACATAGAAGGGTTTACAGTAAAGATGAAAAATTCTTTAAAAAATCTTTAAATCATCAGAGTCACTTAAATGTCATTTGTAGTCTGTGAGATCAAATGTCCTTGAGCAAATAGTTCTTGGAATCTACTTACATGTAATTATCTTTAAGATATTTAGTGTTTAGCATCTGAGAGTTCAAGTTTTACAGAAATTGTTAAAACCATTAGTGTATGCTCATTGATTCTTAGATGGCCATATAAGTCTATATTTGTGGAAATGACAGGGAAAGATGATAAGCAAAAGGAACAACTTATTCCAAAATTATGACTGTTGGCAGGAGTTTGTTGATCATCATACAGACATTAAATGTTCCAAGCCTTGGTTCGGAGTCTGCATATATATTTCCTACTCATGGCTGTTGGGTCACATAAACATAGTTATAATGAATTTTTATGCATGCTCTGTGACAGTTAGAATGCTACAACATATTTCATGTAACCTTAAATTAGATAATCAAAGGTCTTGCTTAAGTTCATGATCAATCTTTGACTTAATTTTACCCACATTGCTCAATACACTAATGAACAACAAAATACCAGTTTTGTCAATCAAACATGACCAGATGGTAGACTCTTGATGGAATAAATTGGTTGAGGTCACATGTGTTGTTCCAAAAAGGCAGAGTATGATGCATGTTTCAGTATTATCTGACATGGAAGTTTTAAGACAGTTATTTAACACTAGTGATTTCTTACATGATCAAATTAATTAACAGATCGAATAATTATACTGTCATGAATTGGTTATAGGCAGGAGATCCAGTGGAAGTAGCTGGTATTTGTGAGGCCTTGTGCAAAAACAGACAGAAGCCATTGTTGATTGGATCTGTCAAAGCCAGTATGGGTCACAGTGAGGCAACAGCAGGTAACTATCTAATAAATTATTTAACAGGGGAAACATTGATAATAAACTATGGTTATTCTTAAAACGGTATTGATATATTTTTTGTTTGCAGGATTTGCAAGCTTTGTAAAGTGTGTCCTGATAGCAAGACATGGAACTATTTCACCACAAATCAATTTCCAGTCACCAAATCCCAACATTAATGGCATTTTAGAAGGGAAAGTCAAAGTGGTAGATAAAGCTACAGCTCTGGAAGGTAACAGCAGTCTAGCAGTCAACTACCAATAAATGTATTGGCTCATAAATAATTTTTGCCCCCTTTTACCAATACAAATGATGAAAAATTGAGATAAAAGGTATTCATTGTCTCTGAATGAATTTCATAAAGATTTATTCACAAATATATGAAAGTCTCGATCTGGCACCTGAAAATGTGTTGTTACTGATAAACTTCAACATGATACATACATCATGTGTGTCACTATATAAATAGTGCCTGTTTTGGAGGGTAAGAGTTGAAATTGACACCCCGAGAAAACCATTGTCAACCGACGCGAAGGGGAGGCACTATTTATTTTATTATACTGAATGTCTAAATTTCAAAGAAAACTTTATTGCTTTTGTATTGGAATGACGTGAATTCTATGGCGAACCGTACGGGCATAATTTACGCGCATGTAACAATTTGTTGTGTTACCCGTTGCCACGTGTGTTGCTAATGCTGAGGGTAATAGAATGGATTATAACTGCGTCTTAACCAATCAGATTTCAGTATTTAACATGAAAGTGTGATAAAATGTTTTGTTGCATCATGAAACAAACCACCTGGTTTCATCTATTATGATTGCAATTTTCATGTTTCTTGATAACATTACTGTTATTAGAAATGACAGAAAATTATGTCTAATTTCATGAGAAGTATCAAACTTTCTTCAGATGGCTACATAAGTTTGAATTCCTTTGGATATGGGGGTGCAAATGGGCATTTGGTATTGAAGCCATACAGGAATCATTGCAGCAATCAAGGTGAGCAGTTAAAACAGACTGGCTACATTGTTCTGGTTTGGTAACCTTATATGGTTAATGATTTTGTGACTTTATATGGTTAATCTTTTGTTGGTTGCAAAGGCTTTACAATAAACACAAGGTTCAAAGTCTTTTATGATTTCATAATTTCCACAGCTACAAGTCACAAGTTGGTAACAATCAAAGCCAGAAATGAGCTTGAAATGGAGACCATCGTGGAATTTGTTCGAAAGAATAAAAATGACGCAGCCTCCCTAGCTCTGTTGTCACACTCCTTGCTGTCACACGATCCTAAACGAAAAGTTCGAGGATATGTAGTGACAAAGTCTGGACCAAATGGTAAAATGATATACAATTTAAAAAAAAAAGAATTACCAAATATTTTATCAGTCTAACTTGTGTTAGCTGCTGACTTTAATTGAAATTGTAGATGAAGATGTGCATAAAGTCTCAAATAACCTCTCTGTGATTCCTTCAATATGGCTGATTCTGAGAGATGTTGCATGGGGAAAACTGGACCTTTCTTCATCGCTTATGGACATACCTGTTTTCAGGAAATCTGTTCAACATTCTCAGCAGGTATAAAATAAAAAAAGATTAAAGAAGTTGTCAGCATAAAATTATTTACTTGATATTCATGTATAACACATATCAGAACTTGTAACAACAATAAATTTTCAAAGAATGGTTTAAAGTGAATGTACCTGGAGGTACATGAAAATTATATGAAAAATCAAATTTTACAGATATTGTCCAAAATTGACGATACATTGCCATGGGAAGACTTCTACAGAGGAGAGTTATGCACTGAAAATGTTCACCAAGGAACTGTTTTCTCTATTATCATCTTAATAGGTAAATATCTCCCTAACAAGTACAGAAATGTCACTACTGTCAGGGTTGTCTCAAAGACCCGGGGAGCGGGGAATTCCCCCGTCTAAAATGATGTAATTACCCGGCTATTATTGCTTCAACTACAATCTAGCTATAAGCTAAACCTTCAGAACTCCCTTCTACTTTTTTATTTCTTCCTCCTACTTCAATTTTTAGAGAAAACCCTGCTACTGTGCTATAAAAACAGTATCTTAAGTATCTTACACAATAGAAAATTAAGAGATAACTATTTACTCCTAATTTTTTATTGAGAGCTTAAGAAAAGTAATTATTAGTTTCAGCCTTAAACAAAATTTTCTTATGGTGATGGAAAAATTTATAAAATCCAATTTTAATTACCTCTTGGCATGTTTGCATAAAATGCACTGTTTTATCATTCAGCAATGATTCCATTGATAAATTTTTTTATCATTTTGAAAAGGCATTGTGGACATAATGAGAGAAACAAAACTTCAGATTCAAGGAGTAGTTGGATGTGGGCTGTCAGAAATTGTAGCTGCATATCAAGATGGCTGCCTTTCCAGGGAACAGTGTGTTGGACTGGCATACTTGATTGGGAAACTTCTCAAAGAATTCTCTAGTATCTATCTTTATAAATTAAAGAGATTTTTCAATTCTTTAAGGCATTTTTACCATAACGCTTCACTGTAGTATACATATACACGTACATGCAATTGAAGTAGACTTTAACAATCTTGAGCACATACTGACACTTCTGAGATTAAAAAGTGAAGAATTTGTTAAATACATGTACAATGGTTTTCTGACAGATCTTGGAAAGACACAGTCTGTGTACAGAGTGACTCTGGATCCAGATGAGATCTACTGCCTGGGTCCCTTCACCCGGGTCTTATCAACGGTCTCTCAGGACACTTTTGTTATAGCGGTGGAAACCTCCAACAAGGAAGAAGTACTGAGGACAATTCATAGCAAAGGTCAGAATAACGTCAATCTATACGAAGCATTTAATTGTGTATGTGGGAAAGAAACCATATTTCCTATGATTTAATGGTAGATTTTCATACAGCTGTAAAGCCTTTCGCTTTATGCAGAAAAGTAACATGATGTGGACGTCCGAAGTGTTATTTGTATTTTCTTAATTTAAAAGACATCCCTTTGTTAAGTGAAATCTTTACTGTTTTAGGGGGTTACTACACAGAGTTACCTGGCAGACTCCCTCTGTACAGTGATTTGATGACCGAGATTGTTGATGGTTTGGAAAGAGAAGCAAGGGAGATACTACATAGCCCCAAGTACAGGTGAAAATAATTTTTTCAGATTTTAGATATATTAATTGAGCTTACCATAATATCTCTTGTATGTATGCACTTGCTTATTATGAGCCAACCCCCCCCCCCCCCCCCCCCCCACCCCAAAAGTTGGATATGAAAGACCTAAAATTAAAACAAAAAGATTTACCAATAGTGAAATCAGTTGTAACTTAAAATTATAGTATTTTAAAATGATCTTAGGTCAAAGAACAGGATAAGCCTATCTCAGGACTATGCCATTGGTTGCCAGTCCAGTGTGAGCAGTTTGTTTGACTGGGATTATTTGAGGAGGGTCCTGACCACACCTGCCACAGTCACTTCAGTGCTGAATACTCTACCAGTGGACACGACCCTGGTGGACCTCAGCCTGTCCAGATTCACCCATCCTCGCAGACTGGAAAAACACTTTGTGTTTGATCCAATTCCATGTGCAGGAGACCTCAAGTCTGTCTTGAAAGCATTTGGAGAGATCCATTTATTGGGCAAGTCATAATTTGGTGCAAGCATGTATATTTATGCCCCCTTTCGAAGAAGGGAGGGCTTATTGCTTTGCTGCTATCTGTCAGTCGGTAGGTCTGTTGGTCCACCAACAGTTTCCATTCATTTTCTTTGCAAAGGATGCAAATATTAAAATGAAATTTGGTATACAGGTTTAGCATAATAATATCTAGGTCAAGTTTGATTTTGGGTACGATCGAGCAATTTTCAACAGAGTTGTGCCCCTTGGATGTAGAAAAATTCCAATTATTTGTAGTTTCCGTTCATTTCTTCGCAGATGTTACCAAGGGAGGGGGGGCATAAGTGTTTTATAAACATCTCTTGTATAACAATTTGAATTGATTATTTATATCAACAAATAGAGGAAAATTAAATGGATTACAAAGAATTATCCCAGAAATAGTGACACGTTTTACAATGACTCTTTTGAGAATGTTTTCATTCGAAGTTCTCAACCACCCCATAAAAACATATATTATATATTTTGCTAGGACATGATGTGTCGGTGGAATGTCTGTATGATTTGTCTTTCCCTGTGGATGTCACTGCCCCACCCATCAGCCCACTCGTTAGGTGGGATCACACTCAGTCGTGGTTAATTCCAGAGTGGCCCGAGTTCTTCTGCAGGGGTAAAGTCATTCTATTTAATTACACTACAAATATTCTGAATGATAGATTTAAATTTATCGCAATAGCAATAATAATTGGTAAGATATGTAAATCTTTTGCCATTGCATGGTATTGTGTATTGAGCATGTGGAGGGTTGAATTGACAGTGAAGGATGACGTGGAGGTTCCGTATAGTATCAGTGATATAGAGACCGACGGCATCCACTCCACACAGGGCCTGCTCCTTTATCATGCTCTGATCGCTATATCTGAAAAACATAACAAGGTATAGTTGCAGTATTTTGTATCTGTACAACTAGATTAGAAAAGAACACAGTTTGCATCACATCAACTTTTTATTTAAAAAGAAACAAAAACAAAATATAAAGGTATTATTAGATCCCATCAATTGTTTTTCAGACCCATGAACTGGTCAATGGAATGGAGCTGTATGACATGGTGTGGACTCTGAATGAATCCAGTCAGGAAAATCTTCTCAACACTGACACAATATATGTACAGACTGGCAAAAAATCCTTTGTGATTGAGAAGGAAGGTATGATGCATAATTCACATGAACATTTATGTTGAAAAAAGATGCGCATTTGAAGCCATTTAGCCCAAATGAATCTGCGTTATTCTTAGTTATACATCTAACTCCAATTAGTTTTTGTTACAAAAATGTTATGATGTATAAAAATCAGTCATGAAATCCAGTAACTTTGCTGTTTTTCAAAGCAAAACAAGAATAATACAGTAGTATCTTCACTTTGTACATAGGGGACACTCTGCTCCTCAGTGGAAAGTACAAGATATATGAACCTGAAGAAATGGTGACATTACCCAAAATACCCGGCTATGACCTTGATATTAATGAGAACCTGAAAGGCAGTAATGATGATGAGGATGACAGGTAGGGCCTACAAACTGTACCCAGGACTCAAGGCTTGTCATGCTGAGGAAAATGAGTGCTTGTTCTCAACCCACTATTTCTGAATAAAAGATGATGCATATACAATTAAAACCTGGCTATATTACAGAAACATCAAATCTTTCACATGCTGTATTTCCATGCTGACATTGTGCTGACTTAACTGAACCATTGTTATTTTGTTTAGTCACATATACTGAGATGAACACAGGGTACCGGTACACATTGAACCTGAATTCCTGTTGTTAATTATAGGTTCTTCTTGGAGAAGACAGAAATCATGTGGGAGGATGGCTGGCTGGATTTCCTGGATACTTTGTTGGAGTTCTCCACCCAGGGGTTAGAGGGACCACTTCTGAGGATCTGGATCAGCCCCAGCTTACACATGAAGGAAGTCAAGGACTGTGCCAACATGCTCGCAGTAGTGGAGAGATGTTCAGGTTTGTTGTTATACCGTTTATGACATGTTTATATTATGTTCTTTGTAATTTATAAAAAATGTCTAAAAAAATGTATACTTCAAATTTTTTAGGACTTAGCAAGGCAGGTGGCGTGGTTTTCCACACTAAAGTGAGTCAACTGAAGAACAGAAACACACAGAGAGTGGCAAATTTAGAAGGAGTAGAAAATTCCCGAGTCAGCCTGTTGATGGTGTACTCCATAGACTCGGTGTCAGAGGAGAACCACAGAGTACTGATTTACCAGGGGGAAAACGCAAAGGAACAAGTCATTGGGATTGTGTTGATTACAGGTTGGGTAGTAAATCTTGTTTTGATAGAAACTGCATGTGCACATGTATCAAATCAAATTTTGATTGTTAAATTTCTTGTGTGAATTTCATACAGAAAGAGGAGTTGAAGGACGAGAATTCCCCCTAAGTATGGGTTGGACACCAAAAGACCTGGAGCAGTTGATTCCATACATGTTAGCAGTGTATCTACTTCTGGATGTTGCAAAAATCAAAGAAAACAATTCACTTTTGATACTGCCTCCTATTGGTAAATCTTACAGCAAAACATACTCATTTATTTTCAGAAAATTGCATAAAGCTCTAAACACCAGTCTAATATTAAAGGTAACATAACTTTTATTGAAAATAATAGGTTTATTTAACCCAATATCAGCTGAAGAATGTTTTAAAATAATATGGTGATGAAATAATTTTAGGACATTGTGTCAACGTTAATATACATACCGGTAATTAACACAGCAAAAGATGAATATAATTGTACTTTCTCCTAGATACCCTTTGTGTATACTTGATGGCATTAGCCAATGAGATGGAGGTCACTATATTTACATCCAGTTATGATGCTGAAGTCCGAGATGTGATTGACAATTTGTTCCCTTACGTAAGGGTGTTGTCGGGAGAAAGGCTGGAACAGAACATCAAGACACTAACACAAGGAGAGGGGTGTGATGTGGTCCTCCAGTTCACTAGTGCTGGTTAGTACCTCATTTAGATGTTGTAGTAGTTTGTTTAAATGAACTAGCTATTAGGTATATGACCCAAACTATGGTCTTAGTATATCTGGAGTGATATGTGTGTAAAGATAATTAGGGCCCCTCTCTGCGGGCACCTAATTGTGATTAGTCTGTCAGTCTGTCTGTCCTTCTGTCTGTCTGTCAGTCTGAGATCTCTTGTCTGGAGCATATCTTCTCTCCCTTCGGCCCAATCTGGCTCTTACTTCATCCACAAAGGGCCTTTTGGTAAAGGGTGTGCAGTGACCTTGAACCATGTTTCTAGGTCTAAGGTAAGGTTGTAGCAGAATTAGATGAAAAATCCTTGTCTGGAGCATATTTTCTCTTCCCTTGGTCCAATGCAGCTCATACTTTACTCACAGAGTGAGTGCCTATGGTCAAAGTGTATGCAGTAACCTTGAGTGATGTTTTGTAGGTCAAGTGTCAAGGTCATATCAAATCACACAAAAATCCTTTTTGTCCCCCGCTGCAACGCAGAGCTTGTGGGACTTTGTGACCTTGTAAGTGCTCTCATGCCTACAAATTTTGACGGATTTTCATTAAATTTATACCAAATGTTTATACCACTAATACTTTGGTCAAGTTCTTTTAGATTGTAGTATTTTGGATATATTTGCGACAGGAAAAATAGAAGAAAAAAAATGGGTGGTGGGGGTAAAAAAATGTTTCTCCCAACCTCCCTACACATTTAATTCTGTAACAGCCCTGAATGTTTGAAAATATTGCAATTTCATATACAGTATACTAAGTATACTGCTTGACCGGCGGGGGACCCAGGAATTCTTTTCTTGTTTAATTAAGAGCATATCTACTCTCCACTCCACCCTATTTGGCTCATACTTCACATAAACAGAGCTTTTGGGTTGATGGTTTGCAGTGACTTTGAACAAAGTCAGTGTGAAGTTAATGGCAGATATCTTTATTATCAGTTTTAGATCGTAGATTATTTCCCATTTGCTTAATCTCACTCAGGTTGAACAATAAATGCCTGTACGTAAGGAGTAAATAGATTGAATTCAAAGTTCTATGCCAGCTGGAAAATTTCGAAGTTATAGGTCAAGGTCAAAGCAAAATTCTCTTGAATGCTTTTCAACCTATTTTCTAATATTTAAGTGGGGCCCTTTGAGATGGTCACCATCTCAATGTTGTCTAGTTTTAGCTTGTCAATGTCCTTTTCCACAGGGTTTAATTATACATGTACTATGGTTCTAGGACATTGTGTCCAATATCTTCAACAACTTAATAAAGAAAGATCAAGAATGATGAAATCTACCTGAATTGAATGGAAATGGACCAATGATTTATCATTACAGATTTCCAGTCAGCCATTGACATGACAGCAGACAATGGGAAGGCGATATTCTGCACACTGCCCACTCCCCGTGAACAGATCTCGCTGAGCAAGGAGTGCTCCCTGGTGGTCCCTGACCTCTCCCAGGCCGTCACCAGCTTCATGAGGAAGAGCCTGGAGGACATTCAGCTGTTTTTGTACAACATGCAGAACGGATGTATAGCAGAGGTATATTATGTTGTTCTGTGACCACTCTCCATCTTCTCAGGTAGCAAAATAATCATATTTACCTTAAAAAAAAAACAGCACTATTGACTAATCGTAAAATATGGTAATTATAAATGCTCTTTATTTTGGGGTCAGCAGCTTAAATTGACTGAAATAATATGTCATATATCTTCTGTAAATGTTATATTTCAATGTTTCAAATGTATTCACAATGAAACCCTTCCAGATCTCCAAGGAAGGTTTTCCTGAAGTGCAGGGTCTGAAGTACAATCTGGCTGAGCGGTCACATTTTACACACCCAGTGGAGCTGGCTCAAATCCTTTCAGCTATTGAAGACCCAATAGTGAATGCTAACAACCAAAGCATAGCAGAAATGATGGAAGCAGATGTCATTGCGATGCAGAGATTACAAAGTGCAATTTCCACAAAACCAAAAGTAAACTCATATGATTAGATCTATCTTTACAGGATGAAATGATTTGTTTCATTTTTTTTATAAAAAAAATATCGAAAGCTGCTTTCTTTGTAAAAATTCTGGCTAATAGCTCTCTAATATGTATCCCTTAATGTATAATCTGATTTATACTTCAAAAAGCGCTTGTATGTACAGTTAGGATAGTGACCTTGAAGCAAGAGAATTAAGGTCATTGCCAACTATTTACCACTCCTTTACAACCTAATGTCTGGGTTTTTTTTAATTAAATTTGATTTGTTGTGATTTTCATCAACCCCTTAATGTTTACTTGATTTGGGTCATTCATATTTTCATTTAGGATTTTTCCCTTCTTGTCAATGACTGCTCCGACAAAGAAAATCAGTTTGACAGCTACAATCCCTTGAACATTGCCCAGACAGTTACTCCAGCCAAACTAAGCGGCAAGCCTTCAGATGAAGTCAGACTTATTTACCTGCCACAGATTAACCTTCAGGACTACGATGATGTGTTCGATACCACCACTGACAAACTAGGTATTCCTATGGTCACCCCAATTATTACAATCACAGACGAGACTGATGCAGTATCAAAGGTCATAACCTCTACTCCAATGTTTGGATTCACCGCCGATCACACAGATGAATTCACTAAAAACTTGTAAATATTTTTTTTTTTATTAATATTTTAGATAAATAATCAAATGATTTATATTTTGATTTTGTTCAAATGAACCTGAAAACCAGCTGCAAGGTTATGTGTTTGTTTACATTTTTATGCCTAGACTCCCTAAAAAGACGACCCACCTTGCGATTCCGAGGCTGACGATTCCTTCGGCTATCTCTAATTATAAGAAAGGGGCAAAGATGAGCCTGATTGTTTACTCCACACCGACCACCCCACACTTCAGTCCCGCTCTGAAGTCACTGCTGACACCAAGTATTACAGAGCCAACCATTGTCCCACTGAATGAATCCAGGAAGCGGCCGGCTTTGTTCTGTGTACACCCTATCACTGGTATGTCTGCTCTTGTCTTTTATTTCTTGCATTACCAATTTGGCTCATACTTTACTGACACATTGCCTTAGGGTAAAAAGTCAGTAAAATCCTTGTTCGGGCCACATATTTTCTCCTTATCCATGTCCGGCTCATACCTCACAGAAAGGGTGCTCTTTGGTAAAGGGTATGTGGTGACCTTAAACCATGTTTCTAAATCACATGTGAAAGTCATAGCAGAGTTCTTTCAAATCCAACATTGGACCACCATTTTTCTTCCCTTGGCCAATCTTGCATAGATTTGTCCATTAGAGTGGCGAATGGTAAAGGTTGCAGTGACCTTGAAGTATATATGGGTATAACGATCAGGTGGCAGGGGATAGTTTCGAAGGAAAGACCCGGGGCAGGGGATAGTTTCGAAGGAAATATACATATAGTTCTATGTCAAATGCAAAATTTTTCAGACAGGTGAAGGTCAAATCAAAGTTCTCTAAAATGCTTTCCATTCTTATGTTCATTATTTTAGTGGATTTATTTGAGATGATCAACATCTCAATGATGTTTAACAGTAGTTAGATGTTGGAATTATATATTTATTCTGCATATGTTTACAAGGAAAGCTGAAACTGCTAAAAACCCTTGGAGGTTTGCTCCAGTACCAGTTCTGTGGTATACAAAGAACCTCAATGACTCCTAATGATTCAATCCAGAGTGTAGCTAGGTAAACCTGCCTTGTTCTAGAAAAAAAACATTCTTTAACCTTGAAATGAATTTCCAAATAATACTTTGATGTTTCACAATAATGGTGGAGGCATATTTGATCAGGCTTTGCATAGAACACAAATAATATACCTATAATCCACTTTACTAACTCGCTGAAGACTTTCTTTTACCTTGTTTTGAAAATTTTAGTTAATTAACATATCTAAAATAAACAAGGTTTTTACAGGGAAATTGATTAACTTACTCATTACGATGTAATTATTCATGTATAAATTTGAAAATTCCAAAATGGTGAAAATATTTTGATTTTAATATTGACAGGTGTACCATACTACCTTTACGTCATACAATTTATTATTTCTTATTAAATGCAAACATTGCAATTAAGATGCAAGGGGTATAATGTTTTTGACCCGTTCATCAGTCATTCATTCAGTCAGTCAGTCAGTCAGTCAGTCTCTGATCAGTCCTGTTTTTCTGCAAGCGCAACTCCTCTTAAACTGCTACACTGAATTTCATAACACTTAGGACAAAATGAGTAGATGTGCATATTACCAGAAAATTCTGATTTTTAACCGGGTTTTCCAGCGGAAAAATCCGGTTATTAAAATGGTGAAAATGGCGTGCGGCTGCCAAAAGGGTACCCTCGTTGTACGGATAACTCCTACAGTTTTCAAGATAGGAAGTTGTTCTTTTGCAGATCAGTTGTAAATATATCAGAGGTGTGCATATTGCTAGGATTTTGATTTCTAATAATTTATTGAAAAAATACCAGCTTTTGAACTTAGTCATTTTTTTTCAAAATATTGCATATAGGGTACCCTCATTGTACGGATAACTCCTCCTACAGTTTTCAAGATAGAAAGTTGTTCTTTTGCAGATCAATTGTATATATATCAGAGGTGTGCATATTGCTAGGATTTTGATTTCTGATAATTTATGAAAAAAATACCAGCTTTTGAACTTAGTCATTTTTTTGCAAAATAGTGCATATAGGGTACTCCATTTCACTGGATACGATAAGTAGTGTTTATTAATTCAGGGTTGACATGGACTATGGATACAATTCACATAAAAGAAAACCCGTTTTGCTGTGACATTGACAGCTTTTCACTTGTATTAATTTTCTTTGAATTTAGAATTTTGTAGTACCGTTGACAAAGGAAAGTGCATAATTGCAGGAAGTTTTTCCGAGTTATATAACTAATAGAGCATGTGCTCTTTATCAAATTACATGTATTTTGTTGATTTTTTTATTATAGTTATTACAAAAATGCAGTACAGATGTACGACCAAGAGCAGCCTTACTATTTGATTGGGTATTCCTTTGGATCATTGGTTGCCATGGAGATGGCCATTCAGTTACAAGAACAAGGGTCAAAAGTAAGTACATTCTTAAGATGAGTTTACCATAAAAACAATTTTCAACATACTACACAGTAGTTGAGTTTTAATGAATTGATAAATTTTGGGTCCTTAACTGAATAAGATGTGTGTGTAATGTGTATTTTACAGGTTGGATGCCTGATTCTGTTAGATGGAGGTCCAGCTTACTTTCATAGTCAGTTTAAACAAGGAACACAGGCAGCATCCCAAGAAGAGGAGGTAAGTTAGTATTGTAAAGTCTGCTATATACTATGTATAGGAATATTTAAGGTCTTCCGTTTCCAACGGAAGACCTTATTGTTATTCTTCGGATTCTTTTTCTTCTTTTTTTTTCTTAACACTTTTTGTGCACGCGATATCTCAGAAATGGCTCAACCGATTTGCACGAAATTTTCAGATCTTACTACCTATGTTCTGAACCTTATCGGAAATTTTTTTGGTTGATGACGTCATTTCCGTTCTTGAGATATTGGCATTTTAAAGATTTTTAGGGGGTTGGTTTGTCTAAGAGTGTTCTCATAAACTACAAACGATATCAATTTCAAAATTTCAGGGATGATAGACAAAAGATTGTTTGTATGCACAAAAGCATTCATGTTTGCCTAGCACAAGAAAGGCTGGAGCTCGGTAGGGCTCGAAATTTGAGATATGAAAAGCGTCGTGAATTTTCGTGCTTTTCTTTGTTCATCTCTTTTCTGGAAAATATTTTGTTATGACATATAATGTAAAAAAAGTTTCAAGAAAAAGGGGCTGGCCCCTTCAATTAGGGACCTATAGGGGTCTAAAGTCTTTAATCTATAGCTCCTCACCGAGGGATATTTTGTAATAAATTATAGAAGCAAATATGTTTATCTTACAGTTATGAAGCCCAACAGTATAACGATTTTATCATGTGTTACGTGTGTCATGTGTTACGTAATTAGGGGTTTTTAGGGGTCAGAAGTCCAAACCTTTGATGCTCAATATCTCAAAATGGAGGAAAATTTTGAAAAGCAATATTGAACAAAAGATGCTCAAAATATTGAGCTTAACAATAGTCAACCATAATTTCTTTGTTATGCAGTCCTTAAAAGGACTTACAGGGTCGGCCCCTAAAACGACCCTCTCAAGGTATCTCGAGAACAGTACAAAATTTGTAATTACTTATTAAACAAAAAGTGTTTGAATTGACAAGAGCTTTCATTTGAAATCATGAAAAAGGGGCTGGCCCTTCAAATAAAGGGCTGAGGGGACTCTAAAGTCTTTTAATAACTTTTTACTTTGAAATATTTTCTGATACGTTATAAAAGCAATTATGTTTGTTCTAACGGTATTCACCTATACATGGCAATCATTTACTCCTATGTTATGTAATTAGGGATTTTAAGGGGTCAGAAGTCCAAAACTTTGATGCTCAATATCTCGAAACGGAGGAAAATTTTGAAAAGCAATATTGAACAAAAGATGCTCAAAATATTGAGCCTAACAATAATCAACCATAATTTCTTTGTTATGCGGTCCTTAAAAGGACTTACAAGGTCGGCCCCTAAAACGACCCTCTCCAGATATCTCGAGAACGGTACAGAATTTCTAAACACTTCTTGAACAAAATGTGTTTGAATTGACAGGAACATTCTTATGACATCTAGAAAAAGGGGCTTACCCTTCAAATAAGGGGCTGAGGGGGCTCCAAAGTCTTTTAATGATAACTTTTTACTGTGAAATATTTTGTGATACGTTATAGAAGCAATTATGTTCATTCTAAAGGTATTCACCTATATATGGCAATCATTTACTCCTAATATGTTATGTAGTAAGGGATTTTAAGGGACCAGAAGTCCAAAACTTTGATCCTCAATGTCTCAAAATAGAGGAAAATTCTGGAAAGCAGTATTAAACAAAAGATGCTCAAAATGATGTACTTAACAATGTACAACCATATATTGTTTGTTATCTGGACCTTAAAAGGAGTATTAGGACCAGATATAAAAACGATTTTTTCCAGAAATCTCAAAAACAGTAACCAATTTCTAAACAATTATTAGCGGTACACAAAAATACCTTTAAATAGAATGTATGAAAAGGAGCTGATCCCTCAAATAAGGGACATTAAAGGAATAGATAGTTTTTCACCCAATACTCTTAGATCCCGCCTCGTTTTCCGGATACGTTTCGTTGGCGCAGATCAAGAACAAGGTCATTCCGTATTCTAAAAATCGGTTGGAAGACCTCTTCGTTGCTCGCAACGAGATCGTGTCTAGTCACTCTTCTTTTCAGACACACTAAGTAATTACCAGGTCACCTTGGTTGAACGAATAGCTAGTGTGAAAGAAAATGTAGATGTGTGGTCTTGTAATGGACAGACATGCTTCTCTTTACACTAGTACTCTGGCTGTAATGAGTAGATGACCCCTTTTAAACAATAATTTTAATTAGTGATTACATATTTTCGTTAAAACCACTCAATTTGTTATATATGCCTTCTTCAACAGAAATTGGTCTACTTGGAGTGTGGAGCCCTAGTCAACTTTCTCCAGATGTATGCATCCATTCCAAACCACCATCTGATCATGAAGATTCTGCTCTCATTGAAAACAATACAAGAGCGCATTGATCTGGCCCTTGATATGACTTTTGGACGAGTTCTTGTCAGGTAGTTCAAAAATGAAATGTATGATTATTGTAAACTAACCATTTGCCAGAGATATACAATTTACTGACAAATAACATTACATAAATAGAAACCTAATTTAATTTGCAGTCCAAACCCAGCTAAATCCAAATGGCTCATCGCTAAGGAGAAAATGAAAATAAGGGGATTTCTGACTCCATGTAAAAGTTATGGCTTTGGTGATGCTGCAGAAGAAATAATTCGTTTAAAGAGACTAGAAGCTGCCAAAGATTTCATCAGTAGTGTACACATGGCGTACAAATACCAGCGCACAAGCCAGAAATTTAGAGGTGATTTTTTTGCTAATATAGGCTGGATGGGATCCTATTTAGGAAATAAACAGCAATTTATAAAGTTCACTGGGATATGAAGTTGGTTGGTCACGTGATCAAATCCCGTGAAGCCCGAAGGGCTTCTCAGTAGATTTGATCACG